>NC_086448.1:338682760-338991169 GCF_028390025.1 Pseudophryne corroboree | reverse complement strand
CCAGTTCACATCTTTTTACTATTGTTTATCTACTTGGGGGCTGACCTCCCCCTTACTGGCTGCCGCTGACAGCGCACTCACACACTTTTTTCTTTTTGTACTAAGAGTTGGTGTATGGCTACACAGACTGGATGCTGCAATAATGAATCAGATGCCATGTTTTTTCACGTATGAGCTCACAGCCATCAGTAAATACACACCCAAAAATGGCTATGACACTTCAGAGTTTCCCCAAACACTCCCCGTTAACAGCTCCAAATGGTTTCTTCCTGTCAATCACTTTTCCAGGAAATCCTCATTGTGAGTGGGATCGCAGCGCCACCTTTGGGCATATGCATTGCGATTGCGGCACATGCACAGTCTGCCGATAATCGCCCACCATTGCGTGCGGCTGTGCGATAATATATAATACCACAGGAGGCATCTTGTGTAAATAGACGTCTCTTGACGGTTTCTCTAATCTGCTGCTGCAATCCAGTATACAGCACTGGATCATCTACATGAACATTGGTCATCCTCAGGTTAATCAGGATGATCGTTTTATCATACATCTCGGAAATAGGCCTAATATACATACATCATGTCATAGTTCCTTTATTTATTTCAAGTAGGTCTTTCATCATAATGAAGGCATTTTCCCGAATTAAGTGTATGCATTGAAAACACCTCAACAGATGTAAGCCTTATACCATGGGTCTTCAACCTGTGGCCCTCCAGCTGCTGTGGAACTACACATCCCAGCATGCCCTGCCTCAGTTTTAGCATACATTAATAGCAAAACTGTGGCAGGGCATGCTGGGATGTGTAGTTTCACAGCAGCTGGAGGGCCACAGGTTGAAGACCCATGCCTTATACAGTAGATGCTCCAGTTGGGAACTGCCTTTGTAAACCTCCATTTTGAATTGATATTTATAGTTAATTCATAATCATGCATAAATGAATGTTAATATCTGCACTGACACTGAAAACATGGCCCACCTCACTCTACACAAGCCACCTATTTTACAGCATTTGTGAACACTGCAGGATTTTTTTGGCCCATTTCCATATTTAGCACTTATTTACTATTACATATATATGCCCACTTTATTTTAGATTTTTCTTCTAAAATACTACTCGCTTCAGCAAAACATTGGAGCAGTTTTGTAGATCCATACATATATTTTGCTAAGATGTGATTAGTAGCATGAGGACAATGCAAATGTGGGCTACGCTTAAATATACTCCATAATACTGTATGTATATGATCAGTGAAGATAAGGTGCATTTTAACAGCACAGACAATAAAGTAGTCATAGGGAACACATAAACCCTTCTTCGGATAAGGTACGTCATGGGGATGCAGTCAATTTACCTACAATCAAAATCCCGGCGGTCAAAATCTCAACAACCATTGACCGACGGTCAAAATCTCTACAAGATCAAAATCCCGATATGGTCAAAATAACCGACATTTTAAATACCGACAAGGTCAAAATACCGACATTTAAATGTCGACAGGTCAAAAGGTCGACCTGCGTTTTTCATGATTTTTTTTTTATTGAAACTGACTTGTTCATATTTTACCATCCCAGTGGACCTGGAAAGGGAATATAATAGTGTGCCGAGCGCAGCAAGGTACTGTGCTCAAAGCATGACGAGCGCAGTAGTACACTTATACAGTGTCTATGTCAACCTATGTCCACATACACACCAAAAAACAATGAAAAACTTGTGTCGACTTTTTGACCTGTCAACATTTTGACCGTGTCAGTACTTTAAATTTCTGTATTTTGACCTTGTCAGTATTTTGACCTTGTTGGGATTTTGGTCGTCTGTCAATTTTGTCGGGATTTTGACTGTAGGTATTTCATACCGATTCCACGACATGTACAGTATGTAAGTCACTTAACAACATAGAGACATAGAGTAGGGGGGTATCCAATTAGCCATGATAATGCGATCTGCGATTGCAGCTAGGGTTATCGCACCTATCTCCTGAAAAAGCAGCTTATCACAGCCTGTGTGCTCTTGTTTATTGCACCTATCCTATTCCAAAATGGCGATATTGATATTCGCACGATAACTCTAGCCGGCAAAACCAGAGCTAAGTATAGAAGAAAATGGGGAAATCTGCCTGTACCCCGCTAAAAGCCAATCTAATATAGGAAAATAATATAGAAGTCTATTAGTGGCCATAAAAAAAAGTATTTGGTGTAATTAAAGTTTTTAAAATGTGAAAAAATGATAGAAAGCTATTTTTTTCAGCAAAATTAGTGCTCCCATTAAATTTGGGGTACATAACAATGGATATAAGTATATATTTGGGTTAATTTAGGGGACTTTTAAAATAAAATGGAAATGCTCCGATTACTCCCAATTTCTCTAACGTCCTAGTGGATGCTGGGGACTCCGTAAGGACCATGGGGAATAGACGGGCTCCGCAGGAGACATGGGCACTTTAAGAAAGAATTTAGATTCTGGTGTGCTCTGGCTCCTCCCTCTATGTCCCTCCTCCAGACCTCAGTTTGAATCTGTGCCCGGACGAGCTGGGTGCTGTTCAGTGAGCTCTCCTGAGCTTGCTGTAAGAAAGTATTTTGTTAGGTTTTTTATTTTCAGGGAGCTCTGCTGGCAACAGACTCCCTGCATCGTGGGACAGAAGGGAGAGAAGCAGCCCTACTCTCTGAAGATAGGTCCTGCTTCTTAGGCTACTGGACACCATTAGCTCCAGAGGGATCGTACACAGGATCTCACCCTCGTCGTCCGATCCCAGAGCCGCGCCGCCGTCCCACTCGCAGAGCCGGAAGACAGAAGCCGGGTGAGCATAAGATGCAAGAAGACTTCGAAATCGGCGGCAGAAGACTCCAGTCTTCACCGAGGTAGCGCACAGCACTGCAGCTGTGCGCCATTGCTCCCACACACACCTCACATACTCCGGTCACTGTAAGGGTGCAGGGCGCAGGGGGGGGGGGAGCCCTGGGCAGCAATTGGAACCTCTTTGGCAAAAGTTTAGCATATATACAGTTGGGCACTGTATATATGTGTGAGCCCCCGCCAAGAAAATGTATATTTAAGCGGGACAGAAGCCCGCCGTTATGGGGGCGGGGCTTCTTCCTCAGCACTCACCAGCGCCATGTTTTTTCTCCACAGCACCCTGAGAGGAAGCTCCCCAGCCTCTCCCCTGCAGATACACGGTTGAAGAGGGTAAAAAGAGAGAGGGGGCACATAATTAGGCGCAAAAATCATTATAAACAGCAGCTACTGGGTTAACATTAAGTTACTGTGTTATTCCTGGGTTAATAGCGCTGGGGTGTGTGCTGGCATACTCTCTCTCTGTCTCTTCAAAGGGCCTTGTGGGGGAATTGTCTTCAGATGAGCATTCCCTGAGTGTGTGGTGTGTCGGTACGTGTGTGTCGACATGTCTGAGGTAAAAGGCTCCCCTAAGGAGGAGATGGAGCAAATATGTGTGTGAGGGGTGTCTCCGTCGACAACGCCGACACCTGTTTGGATATGTGTAATTAAGTGCTAAGGTGAATTTATTGCACAAAAGATTAGAGAACAGACAGGGAATCTACCCATGTCTGTCCCTATGTCGCAGAGACCTTCAGAGTCTCTCAATGCTCACTATCCAAAATAATAGACACTGATATCGACACGGAGTCTGACTCCAGTGTCGACTACGATAATGCAAAGTTACAGCCAAAATGGCAGGAAAGTATTCAATATATGATTATTGTAATAAAAGATGATTTGCATATCACTGATGACTCATCTGTCCCTGACACAAGGGTACACATGTTTAAGGGGAAGAAAGCTGAGGTAAATTTCCCTCCTCTCATGATGAAAAAGAGTGGGAATCTCCAGACAAGAGACTGCAGTGTCCCACAAAGAATTCTCAAGGAATATCCTTCCCCTACTAGGGCCAGGATACGATGGGAATCTTCCCCTAGGGTGTGACGTTTGCCCAAAAGGTAGCCCTGACTTAACAGCTATCCTCAGGGATCCTGCGGATAGCGTACACATTCTGGTACACTACTCAGACCGGCGATTGTGTCGGCATGGGTTTATAGCGCTGTAGCAGCGTGGACAGGTACCTTCTCAGCAGAGATTGAGACCCTAGTAGGTATATATATATATAGATATATATATATATAGATATATATATTAAAGATTCTGTCTTAAGATATATATATATATATATAAAACATGCCCAAAGAGGCATTAGTCTACTGGGTTCTAGAGTCAACGCTATGTCGATTTCTGCTTGACGTGTCCTGTAGAGATGCAATGGACAGGTGATGCCGACTTAAGAGGCATATGGAAGGCTGAGGATTTGTGGAGAAGGGATCTCGGACCTGGTCTCCACAGCTATGGCTGGTAATTCAGATCTTTTGCCTTATATTCCTGCACAGCCTAGGAAAGCACGACATTATCAAATGCAGCCTTTCGATCACAAAGAAACAAGAAAGTCCGAGGTACATCCTTTCTTGCCAGAGGCAGGGGCAGAGGAAAGAAGCTGCACAACACAGCTAGTTCCCAGGAACAGAAGTCCTCCCCGGCCTCTACAAAATCCACCGCATGTCGCTGGGGCTCCACAGGCGGAGCTAGGCCCGGTGGGGGCACGTCTTCGTAATTTCAGCCACAAGTGGGTTCACTCCCTGTTGGATCCCTGGGCAATAGATATTGTGTCTCAGGGATACTAGCTGGACTTTGAGGAGATGCCCCCTCACCGACGGCCCTGCCGGCTTCCCCCCACGAGAGGGAAATAGTGTTAACTGCAATTCACAAATTGTATCTTCAACAGGTGATGGTCAAGGTTCCCCTCCTTCAACAAGGAGGGGGTTATTATTCGACCATGTTGTAGTCCCGAAACCGGACGGTTCGGTCAGACCCATATTGAATTTAAACTCCCTGAACATATACCTGAAAGGGTTCAAGTTCAAGATGGAATCGCTAAGAGCGGTCATCGCAAGCCTGAAAGGGGGGAGATTTTATGGTGTCTCTGGACATAAAGGAGGCATACCTTCATGTCCCCATTTATCCACCTCATCAGGCGTACCTCAGATTTGCGGTACAGGATTGTCATTACCAATTTCAGACATTGCCGTTTGGTCTCTCCACGGCCCCGAGAATCTTCACCAAGGTAATGGCGGAAATGATGGTGCTCCTGCGGAAGCAAGGTGTCACAATTATCCCGTACTAGGACGATCTCCTCATAAAAGCGAGATCAAGAGAGCAGTTACTGAACAGCGTATCACTTTCTCTGGAAGTGTAACGGCAACACGGCTGGATTCTAAATATTCCAAAGTCGCAGTTGGTTCCTACGGCTCATCTGCCTTTCCTAGGCATGGTTCTAGACACAGACCAGAAAAGGGTTTATCTCCCGATAGAGAGAGCTAAGGAGCTCATGACACTGGTCAGGAACCTGTTAAAACCAAAACAGGTGTCAGTGCATCACTGCACTCGAGTCCTGGGAAGGATGGTGGCATCATACGAGGCCATTCCCTTCGGCAGGTTCCATGCGAGGACCTTTCAATGGGACTTACTGGACAAGTGGTCCGGATCACATCTTCAGATGCATCGGTTAATCACCCTATCCCCCAGGGCCAGGGTGTCTCTCCTGTGGTGGCTGCAGAGTGCTCACCTTCTCGAGGGCCGCAGATTCGGCATTCAGGACTGGATCCTGGTGACCACGGATGCAAGCCTCCGAGGGTGGGGAGCAGTCACACAGGGAAAAAAGTTCCAAGGTCTGTTGGCAAGTCAGGAGACTTGCCTTCACATCAACATCCTGGAACTAAGGGCCGTATACAATGCCCTACGTCAAGCGGAGACCCTGCTTCGCGACCAACCGGTTCTGATTCAGTCAGAAGCCACCAGAATTCTTCGCTGGGCGGAGAATCACGTAAGCGCACTGTCAGCAGTGTTCATCCCGGGAGTGGACAACTGGGAAGCAGACTTCCTCAGCAGGCACGACCTCCACCCGGGAGAGTGGGGACTACATCAAGAAGTCTTCACGCAGATTGCAAGTCGGTGGGAACTGCCACAGGTGGACATGATGGCACCCCGCCTCAACAAAAAGCCACAGAGGTATTGCGCCAGGTCACGAGACCCTCAGGCGATAGCTGTGGACGCACTGGTGACACCGTGGGTGTTTCAGTCGTTCTATGTATTTCCTCCTCTTCCTCTCATACCCAAGGTGCTGAGGATAATAAGAAAAAGAGGAGTGAGAACAATCCTCATTGTTCCAGCTTGGCCACGAAGGACCTGGTATCCAGATCTGCAAGAAATGCTCACAGAGGACCCGTGGCCTCTTCCTCTAAGACAGGACCTGTTGCAACAGGGGCCCTGTCTGCTCCAAGACTTACCGCGGCTGCGTTTGACGGCATGGCGGTTGAACGCCGGATCCTAGCAGAAAAGGGCATTCCGGACGAGGTCATTCCTACGTGGATAAAGGCTAGGAAGGACGGGACAGCTAAACATTATCACCGTATATGGCGAAAATATGTTTCTTGGTGTGAGGCCAGGAATGCTTCTACAGAGGAATTCCAGCTGGGCCATTTCCTTCACTTCCTACAGTCAGGAGTGAATTTGGGCTTAAAATTGGGTTCCATTAAGGTCCAGATTTCGGCCCTATCCATTTTCTTTCAAAAAGAGTTGGTTTCTCTACCAGAAGTTCAGACATTGGTAAAGGGGAGTGCTGCATATTCAGCCTCCTTTTGTGCCTCCAGTGGCACCTTGGGATCTTAACGTGGTGTTAGGTTTCCTGAAATCACACTGGTTTGAACCACTTAAAGCGGTGGAGTTAAAATATCTCACGTGGAAAGTGGTCGTGCTATTAGCCTTGGCTTCGGCTAGGCGTGTGTCAGAATTAGCGGCTTTGTCACATAAAAACCCCTATCTGGTTTTCCATATGGATAGAGCAGAATTTCGGACCCGTCCACAAGTTCTGTCAAAAGTGGTGTCATCTTTTCATATGAACCAACCTATTGTGGTGCCTGTGGCTACTCGTGACTTGGAGGATTCCGAGTTACTGGATGTGGTCAGGGCTTTGAAGGTTTATGTAGCCAGAACGGCTAGAGTCAGGAAAACGGAGTCACTGTTTATCCTGTATGCATCCAACAAGTTGGGTGCTCCTGCTTCAAAGCAAACTATTGCTCGCTGGATCTGTAACACGATTCAGCAGGCTCATTCTGCGGCTGGATTGCCGCTGCCAAAATCAGTTAAAGCCCATTCCACTAGGAAGGTAGGCTCTTCTTGGGCGGCTGCCCGAGGGATCTCGGCATTACAACTATGCCGAGCTGCTACTTGGTCAGGTTCAAACACTTTTGCAAAGTTCTACAAGTTTGATACCCTGGCTGAGGAGGACCTATTGTTTGCTCAATCGGTGCTGCAGAGTCATCCGCACTCTCCCGCCCGTTTGGGAGCTTTGGTATAATCCCCATGGTCCTTACGGAGTCCCCAGCATCCACTAGGACGTTAGAGAAAATAAGATTTTACTTACCGGTAAATCTATTTCTCGTAGTCCATAGTGGATGCTGGGCGCCCGTCCCAAGTGCGGACTTTTTCTGCAATACTTGTATATAGTTATTGCCGCAATAAGGGCTATGTTATTTTTGCATCAGGGTTGAACTGATGCTCTGTTGTTGTTCATACTGTTGACTGGGTAAGTTTATCACAAGTTATACGGTGTGATTGGTGTGGCTGGTATGAGTCTTGCCCTGGATTTCCAAAATCCTTTCCTTGTACTGTCAGCTCTTCTGGGCACAGTTTCTCTAACTGAGATCTGGAGGAGGGACATAGAAGGAGGAGCCAGAGCACACCAGAATCTAATTCTTTCTTAAAGTGCCCATGTCTCCTGCGGAGCCCGTCTATTCCCCATGGTCCTTACGGAGTCCCCAGCATCCACTACGGACTATGAGAAATAGATTTACCGGTAAGTAAAATCTTATTTTCCATCACTTTGCTTTTTTTTTTTTAAATTGTGTTTATTGAAGAGAAGAAAAGTAACACACATGTAACAGTATTACTACATATCAATAAAGGCGAACATAGAAATCCACTGTCCGTATATTATTGTGACATGTTAAATGTGGGAAATTGTGAAACAAAATAGTATAAACCCTAATGATCATGAAATACAGTACATCAAAATTAGTCAATTATACATATGTATGACTATATTTATAAGTGAGGTGTTAAAAGTCCAACGGCAAAAGACCTATCTAAAGAAGCTCAAAACGGTGGCGACCCATCGGTGAGGGTTGCCATATTATACCACGTCGTTAACCGTACCACTTTACGTATACTTTCTTTGGTGTTCACAGGTAATGTGATCAAAAAAGGCAGCCATATTGCAAAAAACTTAGGAGCACGAGATTCAACATCTAGAGAACATTCTGTCCAATCCATTTGGAATATAAATATTAACCGTGGTAACACAAGAGACACAGGAATATGATCTTTTTGTATCCACTGAGATAGTATTGTTTTCTTTGCTGCTGCTGCAATGCGAGCCAGAAGCAGTCTTGTACCCTTGGATAAAGCGGGAGTGTAAGGTTCTACATAATTCCAAAGGGCCCATGCCATTGTCATTGTAAATGGTATACCCAAGTTAACCCCAATGTACACCTGTATTAGTTCCCAGAATGATTGTATAATTGGGCAAGACCATAAACAGTGTATAATATCAGCATCGGGGGACTTGCATTTGAAACATTGAGAATTGTCTGCTGCCCCTGTAAGGAATCGCAGCCTAGGGGTATAGTAAGCTCTATGTAAAATTTTTAAATGCATCTCTGCATAAGAGGAAGATACCAATTGTTTATTAAGCAAATTAGACCATTTAATAATAGTGTGCAAATCCACTCCCGGAAAGACATCCTTCCATTTAGCTATGCCCGCAGTAAGTTTAGTATAGTCAATCTTCCGTCTGGTGTAAGAGTATATTAAAGATGTAGAATGGGGGGAGTCTAAACGTCGTCGTACAATGCCATCCAGTAGAAAAGTACGATCAATGGGCTGTAGGTGCGTCATAATGTGTGTAGCAAAACTACGCATCTGAAAATATGCAAAAAAGGGAAATTTCAAAGTCGGGTATCTAGTTTGTAATTGGGACAGCGATAATACCGCCGAACAGTCATCATTCAAAAATTGAAACAATGAACGGAGTCCCTGGAGGTGCCAACCACGTACAATCCTGCCCGCATCCCCTCCCTGAAAAGCCGGGTTCCCAAATAAAGGCTGGAACAAGGAATGAATCAGAGTGAGTTTAGAACGTTTTCTAATTTGCTGCCACGCCTTGTAAGGAGCATATAATAATGGAATTGGTTTTATATCCTGTAATATAAAGGAATTCGGAAAATGTAGTATCTGTAACAAATCATAACTGGGATACAAAGCTTGTTCCAGAGCCTTGTTAACAAAATTGTCTCCGTTACCTATCCAATCTAGGGCGCATCTATAATTAGCTGCTAAGGAGTAATCTTCCGGGCAGGGGAGATTAACTCCTCCAAGTGAGGGTGGTTGTTTTAATTTGAACAGTGCTATACGAGGACGCTTATTCGCCCATATAAATTTAGTAATGGCTTTATTTAGTGTATGTATATCTTTTTTTAATAGCAAAAACGGAAGCATCTGTATCGGGTAAAGTAGGCGAGGAAAAGACACCATTTTATACAAGTGACACCTACCCAAGTAAGAAATTGGCAGATGTTGCCATCTCGTAAAGTCCTCGATCATCCTATTAATATAATAAGAAAAGTTTAAAGAGTATAATTCCGAGGGATCAGATGATACACGTATACCAAGATATGTTATGTACTTATGCGCCCATTTAAATGGGAACGCATCATTCCATCCCACCCTCGCGTCTCCACCCAGTGCCAGTGCCTCAGTCTTGTCAAAATTAATTAAAAATCCTGATATTAAGTTAAAATTCTCTAGTGCGGTCAATAGTGAGGGAAATGATGTCATGGGGTCACTGAAATATAGTAGAAGATCATCCGCAAAAGCGGAGACCTTTATAGTGTGAGAGCCCACTTCGATACCTTTCCAAGATACTTCACTTATGAACGTGCGTATGAGCGGGTCTAAAGCCAGATTAAATAACAAGGGGGAGAGGGGGCACCCCTGTCTTGTACCCCTATATAACTGAAACGATTTTGTGTTTAATCCATTGATCGTGATATACGCTTGTGGAGTGGCATATAGTGTTTTAAAAACATCAATAAACTTAGTACCAAAATGTTGGGCATGTAGGACTCGCAATATATGAGCCCAGGAGACACGGTCAAATGCCTTGTCTGCATCACAACTGACTATAAGGGCTTTGTGAGACTTTGATTGTCTCGAGCTATGTATCGCTGCCATTAAAGTACGGATATTATGTACTGAAGTTCTGTTTCTAACAAACCCATTTTGAGCTGGGTGTAAAATTCGCTGTAAAATGGGCTGAAGTCTAAACGCTAGTAATTTGGTAAATAATTTCAAGTCCTGGTTTAGTAAGGAGATCGGCCTATAAGATTGGACATACTTGGGATCTTTTCCCGGTTTCGGAAAGACCACTATTCTAGCCTCATCAAACCCGGTCGGGGCTGAATTCCCTTGTAATATAGAATTAAAAAGAGCTAGCATATAAGGCATTAAGTGAGGAGCCAGCATTCGGTAATACTCTGCCCCAAAACCATCCGGCCCAGGGGACTTCCCCTTTTTCAACAATTTGATTAGAGATAATATTTCAGGTTCCTGAATTGGCGTCGTCAGAGATTCTCTCTCTTCCTCCGTCAACACCGGAAGTCCTGCTTTATCCAAAAATCTCTGGCCCTCCATTGGATGATCAGGAGGAGATTTATACAAAATTTGGTAGTAACGTAAGAATTCCTTCGAGATAGCAGGAGTATCCAAAACGTTAGAGGTGAGATCAGTTGACAGTTGAGTGATGCGTGAAGGAGCAGAGTACGACCGAACCAAATTTGCCAACAACCTGCCCGATTTATTGCCAGTTCTAAAAAACTTGTTTCTACGAATATCATGAGAAACGCTTGCCCGCTCAGTGCATGGGGCATCGTATTGTTGTTTAGCAGTAAGATAAGCCTGGCGGTTTTCAAGTGAATAATGTGAAGAGAGTATATCATAAGTTCTAGTTAAATTTTGACTAAGATTATTTAATTGATTATTCAGTGCCTTGCGTCTCCTGGAGACATACTCCATGATCTGACCCCGTATTACCGGCTTCGAGGCGGTCCAAAATAGGTTGATGTCCCCGATATGTTCCATATTATCAGTTTTATAATTTAGAAATGACTGTTCAAGATGTAGGCGGAAATCTGAAGATTTTTCCATATAAGCTGGAAACTTCCAATTATAAGAACGTGGTATTGGAGTGTTTAACTTTATAGTGAACCACACCGGAGCATGGTTAGAAAGGAGAATTGGATCTATCTGGGAGTGTACTACCTGTTGCAAAAGAGTATCCGTGATCAGCCAATAATCTAATCTGGACGAGGAATGATGAGGGTGTGAGTAAAACGTATACTCACGAGAATCTGGATGTTGGCACCTCCAGGGATCACACAATCCCATCGTATTAGTCAGCAACGAAAGCGATAGGGGAGCAGCTGAGCCATGGGTAGTGGCAGCTGTGGATCTGTCCAGTCCTGTCAATTGAACACAGTTAAAGTCCCCACCCAGAATAATAGCACCTTCTGCCCAGTCCTGCAACTTTGTATAAATATCAGTGAAAAAGAGGGCATTAGGTCCCGTGGGAGCATAAATATTAGTAATCGTGTAAGATATACCATGTATAGTCAGTTTTAAAAATAGATACCTTCCCTCAGGGTCTACCAAGCTGTCACTAATATTATAAACAAGAAATTTGCTAAAAATAATCATAACCCCTCTTTGTTTTGATGTATAGGATGCTGTTTTGAAATCTCCTATCCATGTATCTCTTACCACATTGGGATCAGAAATCTTCCAGTGTGTCTCTTGTAATAAAACTATATCCGGTCGTAAACGTTTTAGGTGGGTCAGAATCTTCTTCCTCTTTATAGTGGAATTTAAGCCCTCCACATTCCATGTTACTAATTTAAGGGCCGTTTTTATCGTTTTAGAAGGATTTACAGTCGCTGTCATTTAACCAATACCCACCCTAGGCCAAGTCATAACAGTATAAACTTCCTTTGGAAAATCCTTACCCGTCCCAGCGAGCGGACAAGGGGGAGGTGAATACCGGCCCAATGGGGGGAAATGTAAACATATCACATGTAGTAGGAAAAAATCATGTGTGTTAACCACAATTAAATTTTCAACAATCATTAACCATTTTAACCTTATAAGAACCCAGTAGTATGTCCGACTGAGCAGCAGCCCTGCAGAACATTGCAGGACACAATCATACTCGTGTGACAATACGGATTTCGAACTAGACGGACATTTAGTACTAGAGCATTTTAAAAGCTGAGAAAATAGGATAAGAACAAGAAAAAGAAGAAAAAAAAGAAGGGAAATCAGTGAGATGCAGAAAGAGAATAAGAAAAAGAGGGCGAGCGAGCCGAAGAAGAAATAGGTAAAGGTACACCTAGATATGAGATTTTCAACAAGAAGTTTGGTCCTTCTAAGACTCCAGCAACACCCTTGAAATATCACAGCATAGCTAAGCATTAAACAGCCTGCAAGAAACCAAAAACATTCCAAACTATAAACCGTCATCCATAACCTGAATGTTCAATGAATTTAAAGATGTCCACAAGATGAAATTCTGTAGTGTCAATCCGCATCATCCATCCTAGATGGACGTGAAGAAGCCAATGAGTCCACAAAGTTTTTTGCAGCTTGCGGAGTATCAAAGAAATAGGATTTTCCTGAGTATGTGACCCTCAGCTTAGCCGGATAAAGTAGAGCAAACCGGAGCTCCATCTCGAACATGCGTTTGCATATCGGGGAAAACTCTCGTCTCTTTGCAGCCACCATATATGAGAAGTCCTGAAAAAGTAGGATCTTGGACTCTTGGTACTTGAGAGTGGAACGTTTTCTATAAGCATCAAGCAGGCGGACCTTATCAGCGTAATTTAAAAACTTTATGATAACCGGTCTAGGTCTATCTTTGGTAGATTGTCGATCCGGACCGATACGGTGAACACGTTCAATCAGCAGTGATTCAGAATCAGATATACATCCCAATTCCCTTGGCAACCACTGAGAGACCAAGTTCTTAAGTTCGTAAGGTTTCACCGTTTCCGGGAGTCCTATAAGGCGCACATTACTTCTTCTATTTCTGTTCTCTAAATCTTCAAGTTTCTCTTGCATGGACGTCACTATTTTATCCTGTTCAGTGAGCGCCGTTCTGGCCGTCGTTAAATCATCCTCAAGGTCTGAGATTATTTGCTCCGCCTCCGATATACGTTGATCATGAAGATTCAATTGGGTAAGAGCGGAGTCCAATGAATCCTTCAAGGGAGCCAATTTTTGATCCAGAAGCGAAGCCAGTATGTCAGTAATCTCATGCGTAGTAAAAGATTTGGTGGGATTCTTTGTTGTAGTAAGTGATGAGCGTTCCAAAGGACTATTGCTGAGACCAGATGCCAGTGACTGAGGGCTATCTGCAGAAATGTTGTCCCGACCCCGACCTTTATTCGCTTGTGAGCCTCGGGGGTTTCTAGGAGTTTTAGCCATGTACTTATCCATATTTAGGAACTTGTGGTGTTGAAATAGCAATAGCGTATGACAAGGTGTAAGAGACGTAGAGAGAGAAAATAAAATAAATAAATAAATAAATAAAAAAGAATTAAAAAAAAATGTATATAGAAATAAATGCTCTGCAATATGATTTCTCACCAGCTGGGGGAGCTCCAAAGCTGTTCCTATGACATTACAGATTATTTAATGTATAGAAATGTACTCCAAGAGAGCTGGCTTCACTGTGTATAGGTTAGGTGACCAATAATGTCGAGCACCCAGCAGTGACGGTTGCGTATATATGGAAATGGATTTTCCAGAGGAGAGACAAATATTAAGAAAAAATAAAAATAGCCAAATGGGTATAAAAAAAAAAAAAAAAAAAAACAATTAAAATAAAATAAAAGAAAGGAAAAAAAATAAATAAACAGAAATATAAATCAAAGAAAGGATTAGAATGGGGAGGTAGAGCACCTTTATGCCCTTTCCAGCATACCCCTATCACAAGGCATGTAAGGTTGTTGACAGGAGTGTTCAGTGTAACTTCCCAGACCAGGCCAGTCGATCAGCATGTAGGAGCCGCAGGAGCTGGCTGGAAGTGCAGGTTTGCCCACACTAAAGATGGCCGCCGGGAGGTGTACAGCCCGGGGAAGTGTCCAGGAGTATCCGGCCAGTGAGCTCCGTGTGAGGGGTGAGTGCCGGCGTGGATGCAGGGGGAGGCCAGGACCCGGACCACCAGGTCACAGTCTCCGGGGAGCAGGAGAGGCAGCGCTGTAGCCGCGGCAACGAGCGGAACGGGAGGCTCCGTTCCGTTGCCCTGGAGATCCGCGGCAGGCACCTGGTGAAATTGAGGTCCCGGCTCAGGGGGATGAAGTGGGCCGCAACCTGCAAGGGCGCTCTGAGCGTCCTCCGGCTCCGCAACCCGCTTCCTCCGACCCCCTTTCAGCAGCAGAGGTATAGTAGAGGGTATGGGGAGACCCGGTGGGCTATTTGGTGTTGTAGTTTTGTTTTTATTAGGACGCCGTGTAGGAGCAGTTCCAAGGCACGTCCTTCTCCCTAGCCCGTCCGATTCATAGCCTCACTTTGCTTTTTTAACCCCAAAACTGACATGTCATTATTGGCCAATTAAAAAGAATTAACAGCTTCAAAGAGTCTAATTAATCATCAAGGGGGGTTTCCCAGGGGTTCTGAACCAAGCGCCGACATTTTACCTAGGGATTTTGCACTACTTATTCCTTGCTCAGAGACAGTGAAGAAAAATTTGCGATAAACCCTATGGAGACTTAACGCCAACAACTTTTCGCAGCTAATTGGAAACCAATTTATCACAAATGCGGGAAAATATCAGGAAACCGCGTTATCGCGGCTAATTGGATACCCCCTTAAATTTGGCCGAAAAACTTCTATTTATTTATTTATATTTAAGGGAAAGTACAGTATGGTAGCAAAGAAAGGATGGCCATAATCAGCACAATCCACAATAACATCCAACAGTAGACGATAAAAAAAGGCATAATAATAAAAAAGATAAAAATAGGGACAGATGAAAAAAGAAGATGGACAGTAGAAGTAGATAGTAAAATAAAAGGAAAAGCCAAACAGGACAGTGAGAAGAATGCAAAGAAAAAGGACAGCAAACAGGTCCTTCAATGTATCACACCACAGGAAATTCACTTAGCACCTGTCTTCATCTATAAAGACTGAGGAATACAATAATAAAGAGTAATATACTGAAGAAAAATAAAGCTGAGTTGAAAGGAAGAGAAAGGGGATAAAAGGACAAGGAAAGAATAAAGGACAGGAGAAAATAATAACCTGAAAATGAGGGAGGAGAGAGAAGGGAGAGAACAGAACAGCAGCACAATGTGATAATACACAGCAGTCACTGGGACTGACTTGTCTCAGAAGATTGGGACAAATAGGCTTAGGCCCACAGTCCAAGCCTTTACATAAAGTCCAACACAGACACACCGCTTGCCACACCATAGGCAGGGTAAGTCATGGGATCTTCCTTCATGCCAGCCCCCATCCTAGAGGTTTCATATACCTCATTCTTATAGCAATTATTCAATTTTTCGATTCCAATGCACACTTCAAGTACTTGTTTAACAAGGAGACAGGTTCTGTTGTTGGGCACATATATGATACTTTGCATGGTATACTGTTGTAGATCCACTCAGCCAGTGGGGCTAAATATCAGTGAATACACAGCTATTCTGTGTCACTGCAAGAACATCCATAAAGACTACTATTCCATGTTGCAAACATTACTCTTTGTTCACATTAACTTTCAAAATACCAAACAGCAGCATGTTTTCCTAATTTATAATAAGTAGCATGATACTAAAAAATAGTGCTTGCAAAAATCACTGCAATTCTGCATCTAAGGAAGCCCGTTACCATATTACCATTACCTGGGGAAGGGACGAATACATACATCCCAGCGTATATCCCAGCAGTCACATGACTGACTGTGGCATCCCAACATTGAAGATCTCGACATCGGAGGGGGTTGTCGGCTAAGGCTAACCCCCTGGGGGGGGGGGGGGGAGTTGTGGCTAGGGATAACCCCCCTAGTGCTTAACCCGAACTCGTACCCCGATACTCACCTTCGGGATGTCAGCTGTCTGTGATCTGGTGCCAGTGTCCTGAGTGGTGTTGGGATTCAGCATCCTGACAGCCGGGATGATAAACACATCCCAAAGGGACATATGGTTTGTTAATTGTAGGCCATGTGCACACAGTATGCCCATTTCTATGTTCATCTCACCTTTGTTAGGAATTTTGACAAATAAATAGAAAAACGAGTTGGATTAGGCAAAAGTGGAACTGTTACAATTTTCCTAATGTCCGTCTCTCCAATAATCATCTCAGTGTGAGTATCTCTCTTCCTTATGTAGAACTGGAATAGAAGGCAAAAGGATATAACTGAATTCAAAAGATATGTTATATTAATGCTACAGTCAACTTCTAATGTGGCTTTCTTCATGAATACCATTGTTATATTTTTGCTTTGTTTTTCTATATTCTAGGTATCAAACTGCTGAAAGAAGATAGGAGAGCCATTATTGTGGAGAGTGAAGAAACCGATGGATAGAGAACAATTTGTTAAAATTAACATAACATAATTCAATAATGTTTTTCAAGTACTGTACTATAGTTTAGAATTAAATATACAGGGCCCCCGAGAGTGGCGAAGGGCTCGGGTACTGAAGGAGCATGGTCAACATGGGAAGACTATAGTCACAGCACCTTCCAAAAAAATTGGGGCACCGGCCATTGTAAACGGAGCATCAGCAGCTCCAGAAAGTGACATTTGTCCACTTTCAACCATCCGGTGCCCGGGTAATTAGTGCCTGCCCCCCCCCCCCCTCCCCCCCCCCCCTCAGTGCAATGTGTACTGTATTGGAACATTTTGTAACTTTTATAACTGATTTGAAAATTTTGTTTTTGTGATAAAATACATTATTGAGTAGCAATTAAAATTTAGTGTGCATCTTTTTTATATTTTGCATATACAGTACCTATCGTGTATATAGTGCCTACAGTAATTTGCATAGTGTGGTTGGAAGTATGTGCTAAAAGTTGCATTTGTGTAATCTACTTACACACCAAAAGTCCATATTATGAGGGTGGAGGGAAGCCGAAAGTAATTACAGTAATGTACAGTAATATTTGGATGTGTACATACAGTAGCGGCAGATAAAGGGATGCACGTCTCAACTGAAAGTAAGTCTTCGAAAGCACTTTTGTTTCAAGTTTCAAAAATATAATTTGTGCTAGCATATTCGGATGAAGTCTTCCAATTTTGGAAGTACATGTATGAACTTGTATGAACTTTTCCCTTATAACTGCTTTATTCTACTCATTATATGTGCATGTATTGGTATTTCCATTTTTATTGATAACTTGGAACACTGGTGCACATTAGGATATGATGCTTTATTTTCCTGACAATGTAATATTGCTTCATCCTTTTAAACTCTTAAGAACTGATCCTGTATGGAATATGCATGCTAGATGGTACTGCTTCAGATTTGAATATCATTTCTGGGATACATTTCTAAGATTTTCTCTACACACCTAGTCAATTTCACTAATTACTGTATTTGTACCTGTCCATTTTCCAGCACAACCCTTCCAAGAGTACGCACCTTTTAACCCATATACTGAATTTGCAGTTCTGTCCACTAGTGCTAGTCCAATGAATGTCCAAATGCAGTGTCATTTGTCCCATGGACCTTCAGGAATTACATCTTATCTTGTGTGGTTGCATATGAGTATAGTTCTCCTTACATGCTATAGTTACATGTGCCCCAGTTTAATAACACATCTAACAAATACATTGATTGGCTCTCCATGGTGATTTATTATCTTTGCATCCAATATAACCTAGAAGACATGTATCATCTAACATACAAATTTAAAATTACAATAATTAAGAAGATAATTACATTTTTTAAGGTCATAGATATTACAAGGTATCACAAATGTATCACATCAGAGCAGGGTCATCTTAAGTATAGGCACACTAGGTCCCACAGTTCTAGGAGCCTTCGAGCAGGGTGTGTGTGTGTGTGTGTGTGTGTGTGTGTGTGTGTGTGTGTGTGTGTGTGATGGCTACACAATCAGAGCTGCGAGGCAGCATTCTTTACTTGCCTCCCAGCCTGCAGAAAGACAGTGAACAGCTGTCAGCATGCTTATTTGTGGTTGGCTGGAGCTATCCACCAATCAGAGTGCTGACAGCCATTTACTGTATGGAAGCATGTGAAGAGATGGTGCAGGACTGCAGGAGGGGCATTTTATGATTTTTTTTTTAAATTGGTTCTTATGAATGGGTGGGTAGGGCCCCAGTTTGCTCAGGGCATATAATGCTGTGAAGGCGGCCCTGCATCAGATAGGTGTATTCATAACATTATGTTTACCAAAATTGTATGTGGCTTATCTCATACCATTTAAATATTCAAAATTTTCTTTTTACTGGTCTAAAACCTCTATAACTATGCTATATCCTTGTTTTTTTTATATGTGTGTATTTTATCTATTGTATTGTTTTTAGTTGTTTTTATTGCATTGTAAATAACAAACGAAGTTATGCTATTCAGTTAATGTGTTGTAGCATTAAATTCCTCTTACTAAACAATATGGGCATGGCCGAAATAATAATTATGCACATGCATGATTTTTATCCGGGCATATGCACACTTGTTTTCTCCAACTTTTTCTCCACCTTCTGTACACATGCATGCAATTTACTTGTATAAATGAGCATTGGCAATCTTTAATTTCTGCCATATCATAATTCGGTTTATTATGGCAGATACTGCCCACTCCTTTAATTCCAATGGTAAACAGACAAGCACAGGAAAATAAAAAATCAGCATCTGTGTAAAGACAATTCATCTATAGTATAATTCCAGCACAGAGGATGTTTGTCATTCCCCTGATGAGTCTTTGTCCAGACAGAAAGCATAGCGATTTGGACCAATGGTGGGCTGGGTGCCGTCTGCTCCCCGAGCAGGTACAGTGTTGATGTTCAGGGCTGCACTTGTGCAGAGAATGTAGCTAGTTGACATACAGGGTATGCTCCAGGCTGCTCTTACATTATGTTATATGTCATTGTGGAGTGTGTAGCTTCCAGTGTGTGGAGCATTCTAGGTCTAGGTTACACTCACACAGTAGGTTCCCAGATCTAGAGAGCTGCAGGCTGGGATTATTAGGGCCAGACCCTATTAGCCAGTACTGTGCCTTACAGTGGCTGGCCCCTCCCCTGGTACCATTGAGCTGAGCTCCTTTACAGGCTGGCATCCTCCTCCCTTCTCCCACTCATCTTCTCTCCTCCCAGTAACAGTCACCATGTCTTCACTTTTCCACACCTCTTCCCTGTAGTCATGGCTGGCGCCATAAGCTCCAGAAACCAGGTAAGTGTGGGTAGGAGTGATAAAAGTTACAGTATGTGGAAAATGAAAAAACTGTTACTCTACTGTAATGTGAGTGTATATCTTTCTCCAGCAGCACTGGGAGTCGCAGATAGATAGATAGATAGATAGATAGATAGATAGATAGATAGATAGATAAGAGATGAACGGGTTCGGTTTCACTCCAATGCATGAAAAGGCTTTGGGGAAAGCTACTCCAAAACCCTTTAATTTGTCTTTTTTTTTTAGCAACCCACATCGCATTCCCCATACTTTTAATGGGATATGCGACGTGGCCGATTTTCCTTAAAAAAAACCCCCCAACAACTGAAAAACCCCACAGTGTGCCCAGTAATATTCACGCCAGCTCAGGATGGCAAAATCACGGGGCAGCACTGCAGGATTCCTACTTTTGCCCAGCTTTCTTTTCTCAGGTCCCCCGGGTGATATAGCTGTGTATGACCTGGCCAGTGTCATCAGCTCTGTGTGTCTGATGGACACGCAAGTTGTTCACTGACTAAATAAATAAAAACAAAAACACACCTACCAGTAACCGGTGATCGGTGCACCGGAGCAAGCTGCCAGGCGCCGGGTCCTCCATGTCCTGCACTATGACCCCTGTGCAGTAAAGTGACACTGCAAAGCGGCCTCTCACTTTACAGCACCAGGGGGACACTGTACAGATGAATGACCCGGAGCCCGGCAGTCTCCTGGTGCAGCGGACACTGGCTCCCGGAACTGGTTAGTATAAAATCCTGGAGGGGTTGCTTTTTGCAGCGCGGGCATAGAAGCGATGGGGGTGATTTTCCAGTGGCGGTGGTAGCGATGGACAGCGGCGAATGCGCAGCTGGACATAGCTTTTTTTTTAAAGAAAACTACTCCAAAGATGCTGTGGAGGGGCATCACTGGAACAGAGCATGCTTGCAAGCTCTGTCTATGCATGCGAAAACTGATACATCCATGCGAGGTACTCAGTTATTGCAGTGCATGTTGGTTTGAACTGTGCCCCTTGTAGTGGTTGCTTTGTTGCAACATGACTTGATGGAAATGATGCGCGCTCCTAATTCACCAGAATTTCCTACATGCATTTTACTTGGAAGGCTGTCCCGCTTGTCTTGGCATGCACGATCCAACTTTAACACACTACACATGCCAAAGTTTCAGGAATGGTGTGGGGGGGTAACCTCTATGACATCTAGCGTCTGTGGAGAGCGGCATTGTAACATCTAATATATTCTTTAAAAAATTGTTTGTGTAGTTGATTTAAGTGATCAAAGTGTGTTTTTATGCTGTATGTTTATTTATCCATAAGTTCTCTAACACATTTTTTCAGATAGATCTCACCCTGCAATTAATACAAATAGTATTGAATGGAATAAACACCAGAGCCAACAAAACTCCCTGTATGATGTATAGTTCTAGGGGAGTATCCATCCGCAGGAGGAAAATCTTTCACAGGCTCAAGACTCTGAGAGGTTTGCGAGAAAGTAAAATCATCAAATTGTATTGCATACCTTGTGTAGCAATCTTCGATTTATTCAGCAAAATAAAAAAAGACATCACACCTCGAACAAAGCGGAGTCATGCAATTTCCGGAATTACCAAACTATCAGCCAGTTTACACTTTTTGGCTTCGGGCTCCTTTCAGGTTACAGTAGCAGATGTGGGAGGGTTCAGTCAATCGGCTTTCAGTCGTTTTTTTGGCCAGATACTCAATGCCATATTAAAACATTGCATAGACTAAATTTTCTTCCAAAAGTCCAGCAACAAATGGATTTAATTAAAAAAATTTTTTTCCAAATTGCCGGGTTTCTAAATGTTATTGGGGCAGTGGATTGCACCCATGTTGCATTTACACTCCCCAGGATCTCGACGAGGTATGCAGGAATCGAAAACATTTTCATTCCATCAATATTACGGCTGTTTGTGATTGGAGGATGACATTTCTAAATATTTTTGCATCATTTCCCAGCTCCACCCATGATGCATACATTATATGGCATTATAATATTTACCCTAAATTTGAAAATGGAGAATTCCCAGAAGAATGGCTTTTGGGTAAATTTGAATTTATAGAATGGAAATAGAATTATGTTTACTTTGATTTTCACTAAAATAATGTAATGAGTGGTTTCTTTTAATGCTTCCGCTGGCATGATAATAGGCAATGTTTGACCAGTGGCATACTCCCACTTTTAATTACACTATGGTAATGCAGGCCTCCCATCCTAGCACTCCTCTATTATTTGCTCCAATATACTAGCAACCGGGAAGAATTGAGCCCTGTAGTCAACCTTTTTGGGGTTTTTGATAGCAAAATTAAGGAAAAACAACCTGTATTTTGGGACGCAATGCCACAGGCCACTATGAATCCTGCTGAGATCCCTTCTGTACGAGCGACATGGGGCATCCACCATAGGTTGACTACTGAGCAATGGGATCCATAAGCCCCCAAACCTCCCCCCTTCCTCGAAAGAAGAGGATTGGTAAACTCCCCTCTGCACCTAGCAGTCCCTGGAAATGGGTTTTTAGTACTACTGATAAATCTTTTTCTCTGAGGCCACAGGAGACACTGGGAGATGTAGACACTACGGGTGGCTCTAGGTGCCCTGGCACTTTAAAAAGTTAAGATATGTTATTGCTCCTCCGACTCTATACCCCATCAGCCCTTAGTTAAGAATGAGCCAAGAGGAGACGGGAACAAAGAGAAATAGAAAACTAGAATGAGGAGAGAAACGCCGCAGCTCACAGACATATTGTGTAGGCCCTGCAGCACACATGATGACCAATGTTTCTTATGATATAATGGTGAATTGCTGTGTGTTTACGGGCGGTGTGCCCACCACCCGTACACATGCTGCACCAGTACGAGGTGGTCAACGGCTGACCTGGGTGGGCCCATGTAAATGCCTGCCCATTCAGGACGTAAGACACAATGGACGGAGCAGGTTTGTTTGCACAACACACTATCCCGATCCACCAATACATTTATCTGCTGATCAATAGATCCACATATATATCTATAGGTGTGTATCCAGCATAGGACTCATAAGTGAGGGCACCAGTAATGCATGTTTCTGACACAGGTGGCTTCTGATCTTATACAGTCTGTCATTGCCATGCTGGATAAACTTTGGTTGCTAGGGCTGGCCATGGGAGACATTAAAACTCTTTGGCTCCCCCTTTTAACCACCTATGTCATTTTTTCCAAATTGATTTGTTGTTCGAACCATGAGTAATTCAGCGAGGTACACAATGTATTACCTTACAAAAACTATTTAATATCCTTTCACTAGTCCATTTTGTATTATCTGTAACAGTATCATCCTTTTGAAACATATTTTTATTTTGAACATGTTTAAATTATAGGCGATTCTGGCTATGGCTTCAAACTGTGGTTAATTACTCCACTTAGCAAGCCTAGAACAATGGCTGAAAAATTATTTAACAAAGCTTACATAGCCACAAGAGGAATCATTGAACGTGCCTTTGGATCACTTAAAACACGGTTCAGATGCCTGTCAAGATCCTCTGGTCATCTGCAATACTCGGCTGCAAAACTATGTAAGATATTTGTTGTTTATGCAATTTTGCATAACATATGTATTGACTATGGAGTAGAGTGTGCGGAATATCTCCTAATTCAGGATGATGGTTGCACAGGTGTCTATGAACAACCACAGAATGAGAACTGGAAAGGTAAACAAGTGTGGGCAAATTTGATACAGTCTTTTTTTTTAGCAATCATTAGAAAATTATTCACTAGAGACTAAAATAAGTCAACATTTTCCTTTTATTAATTTTTAATTCTAACACAATACGGTAAACTGTGTTTGCAATAAAAAAATTTAAAGTAATACTACCGGTCCTGGTATATGCTCCTCATTACAAAATACCCAAAAGTGCAAGTACATTCACATATATCATATCGAATCACACCCTTTTTTATTTTTGTGGTCGAACTGTACATAGCTTTGAAAATAAAATAAACAATATTTTTATAAAAAATTCTCTGAAATTTTTTTATTAGTTTAATATGACCTTGTTGATAATAGTCAGAATGCAGCTATGCTATATTACCAATAAAAAGTGAGGTTGCTGGTATAGTCCAAGACGTGTTACTGGTCAATAAAAATGTAAGGCAGGGGTGTTTATTTCAAAAATAAAAAAATGACCAGCCAGGAGACACTTCAAAAGTCCATGGACAATTCTATTATTTTTAAATCCTCACCTATGGTCTGTGTCTCAACTTCCAGTCTAATTTTTAGAGAGTGTTTGAGGAAAGAGATGTTTGCCACCATAAATTTTCCTTACTTTAAATCTTTGAACTCTAAATAAATGAGTTTGTGGCTCTAAAAAAAATCAACTAACTTGGCTTTTACTGCTACAGTGGTTTCAGAGTATATATTCTTGAGCAAATTAACCGAAGAAGGTTTGAGGAAGCTTTCCTAACAGGCTTTCTTAAGTAAAGGTTTCTAAAGAATATCTTTGTGTATTAGACTGTATTCCCACATCAGCCACATTTTAGAGCTAATTTTCTTTTTTTAAGTGGTCAAAATTGCTCTCTCAGATGTTGTGGACATTTTGTCTAAAATAGTTAAAAACAACACCATTACGTGAGTTTTAGGACAGTGTACTGATTTTTTTTGGGAATAATACACATGCAAAAACATCTACATTTGTACGGAATTGAATATATAAAAAAAAAGAAAGAAGTGCAATAGTTTTGGTTCACTAATTATGATCCAGAAGATCAAACCGTAGTGGTTTTGTCCAAACCTCTAATTTTGATGAATTTGTGATTTACAAATATGCATGGGTCGCTATGCAGCCCACTTGAAATTGACCAAAGAAGTAGAAAACTTACAAAGAATCAACCATTACTTAAATAACGCTTTCAAAAAAGAGAACAATACTGTATGTAGCTTGTCACACTAACAGTTTAACGGTGAAACTTGGAGGTATTGACCAAGTTTTAGATTTACTAATTCAGCTTGTTGCTTTTCAATAGCCTTCAAAGACTCTGCAATCTCTGCTAAAGAGTTTATCATCACAGACTGATTTAGAAGAGTTTTTTTCTGAATACTCCCTGAGCTCACTTTTAAGTAACGCAATTTCACTTTGTAGGTAACCAAAACTTTGGGAGTGTTCCCTATTTGTTTCAAAAGCATGTTTAATCAATTCATGAAGGTCGGTAGTAGTGGGCAGTTTAAGTGGGTCAGTTTTTTTAACTCTGCATTCGAACAAAATAGTGGACTTAGAATTTGTTCCTGAACTAACTAAAGTCTCAACCACATCACTTTGCGTGGTGAATGTTAGTGGTGGATCTTTTGTCCCAAGTAAACGTGTGGGAGATTTTTTGGAGGACCTTCCTTGAGAAAGTGAGAGGCTCTCATTGGTACCCTCTGCAGATATTATTTCTGAGTAGGTCGGATCTTGAAAACCTGTGAAGCATAAAAAGATCAAAGAAAAAATACTTAAAATTTTGAACATATAATTTCCGAAAAAAGTTACAGATGCCAATCACTCTTATTTTTTCAACATAAAAAAAACAGAACATGGAGTCCTTTGGGATAGAGTAGACTGCGAGGTACTGTACTACAGGGGGGGGCTATAACTCAGAAATACTAATCAGAATAGTCCATTCACAATGGAGCAGCCTACCATTTGGAGATGCATTAGTTGGAGAAATCACATCATTTGAAAGCTTACAAATTACATGGAGTCAAAGTTAGTCCAAACAAAATTCAGGCTAAAATTCTTAAAAATTAATCCTATTACCTGAGCCATCAGAAAAGTCCAGCTGTTTTTTTTGGGTGTGATATTTGCAGTGTTTTTGATGGATGTGCTCTAGATGTTTAGTTTTGCGTGGGTGTTTTCCAGGATGATCTCCAAGAGTTTTCTTTTATGAACTCTCTATATGCACTGCAACAATGCAAAATGACATTTATAATTATTATTATTTTTTTTTAATAATACAATTTTTATTATTTAAAGGCATACATGAAAGAACAGGAAAAGTTGATCGTCACATACATATAATGCGGTTGACTTTTAATACAGAAATAATGATATGAGTGACTAGTCCAGAATGCAGCTTGTTAACATAAACAAGGACCTCAACTAAAATATTACAGATTGGAATGCAAATTGAGGATTCTGTATGATTTGTCTACTTGAAACTATGACGAAAATAGAATAGGAAGGTAGTAAAAAGGAGGATACAAGAAGAGAATAAAAGGAAAAGAAAGAGAAAAGAAAAACAAAGAAAGACGTAAAAAATAAAAGACAAGGGGAGGGGATGGAAGGGGGTAGGGGAGGGGGGGGGAAGAGATCATTGTTATTATGAAATAAAATAAAATAAAATACAAGGGCCTATTCTGTGTACAAAGATTTAGTCAGAATGAACTAGAAAGCCAGTGTTGATTGGGATTAAGAGTTAGCGATGACCCGGAGATGATGCCAGTCTGTATTTTCAAACACTTTCATAACTCTATCTTGAGTAGATGAGTCTAAAGACATAATGAATGGGGACCATTTGGCATAAAACCGGTCAACGTGCCTATCCAAGTCTGGAAATGTATTATTCCTATCGAAATAAAGGATTTGTAAGAGTTTCAATTTTAATTCCTGCAAGGCAGGAGAGGAGGAGGAAATCCAGTGGATAAGAATTACTTTCTTTGCAAGTGTCACAATGGTAACCAGCAATGGGATATGAGAGGAGAGTTCCTTGTTGGGGAGCCAATTTTTAAAGTTCGCACAAAGGAAGGCTAGAGGGTCTGGAAGAACATGAGTAGAGAATAAATAGTTTATATATACAGTTATCTTATTCCAAAAGCGTTTTATCTTCCCACATTCCCAGAAACAATGGTAAAAGTTAGCGTGCAGGCAATGACATTTAGGACAAGATCCTGAGGTGTCCGGATTCATATGTTTTCTCTGAGCAGGAGATATGTAGGCCCTGTGTATAGTTCTCCAGTGTACTTCCTGAAGATATGAGGATTTTAGGAACTTTAAGGTTTTAGAGCAATGTTCAGTGAGAGTTAAAGGGGAAGTAATGTCAGGGATATCATTTTGCCATGTAGATGTTAGTGCATGCCATGATTTCGTGTTAGAGATCGGTAGTAGGATAGTATAAAGAAATTTTATATAGTAAGGGACAGCTTTTAATAAGTGCAATAGGGAATTAATGGGATCAGTCGAGTTTTGGTGTCTGGTTTTAGGATCCAGTGAAAAGGCAAAGTGTCGTGTTTGTAAATACATGAAAAAATTAGAGGTGTGTAGTGAAAATTGTGATTGGAGAATAGAAAAAGACAATATTTGTCCTCCAGGATCAAAGACCTGTGAGGTAATTGAGAGACCTTTATCTTTCCAAGTGTGGAAGATTGGATTAGTTATCGAGGGGGAGAAGGAAGGGTTGCCCCAAAGGGTGTTGTATGGAGAAGAAGTCGGATTTCTCATCATTTTTTTGTTTATGGAAATCCAGGCTAGATAAGTGTCATGAAACAAAATATGATGAAAAATATTCGAAGGAATGTCTGATTTTTTGGAATGAAGAAGGGCACCAGGAGAATAGGGATTGAATAAAGCGGTGTCAAGAGAGTTTGAGGTGTATGTAGATTTAGAAAGGAGCCAGTCTGAGATATATCTGAAATGCGTGGCTAATGAGTATAATCTTAAATTTGGGAGGGAGAATCCCTCATGGGATTTATGGGTCTGAAGTTTATGGAAAGCGATTCGGGGGCGTTTATTTTGCCAAATGAATCGTGAAGTGATTTGGTCAAAACGTTTCATGTCAGATACAGAAAGATTAATTGGTAACATTTGAATTAAATAGAAAATTTTAGGGAATATGATGGATTTAACTACAGCTATTCTTCCAATGATAGATAATGGTAAGTTAAGCCATGAATCGTATAGAGAAGATATTTTGGCGAGAGTCGGGGTAAAGTTGAGTTTGTATAATGAGGACACATCTGATGGAATACTTAAACCTAGATATTTGATTTCTGATTTAAGAGTAACTACTGAAAAAGGAAGTGAGGGGGTTTGTGGAAGAGACTTGGGACCTTCTAATGTTAGAATGTCTGACTTAGACATATTTATCTTGAACCCTGATTGGGCGCCAAAATTAGATATCAAAGAAAACAAAGAGGGTAAGGAGGTAGAAGGGTTGGACAAGAAAAGTAAAAGGTCATCCGCATATAAAGCGAGTTTCAGTGGGAAAGATCCTACTGAGATACCGTGAATGGAAGGAGAGTTCCTGATAGAAATTGCCAGTGGTTCAATGGCGATGGCAAAAAGTAACGGGGAAAGAGGGCATCCCTGGCGTGTACCTCGAGAAACTGCGAATGGAGTGGACAAGTGGCCATTACAATATAGCTGAGAGGACGGAGAAATGTATAGGGTCTGGATAAAGGAAATGAAAGAAGAAGGGTAGCCGAAATGTTGCATGGAATTGAAAAGGTGAGGCCATTCTAGAAGGTCAAACGCTTTTTCTGCATCTAAGGCTAAGACAATGGTGTGTGATGAGGAGGGGTGAAATGTCAGATGTTGGATTACAGAGAGAACCTTGCGTACATTAGTCACCGAATGTCTACCCCAAATAAACCCAGATTGGTCCGGGTGGATTATGTGGGGGAGAGTAAATTTTAGTCGGTCGGCTAAGATTTTTGCAAAAATTTTATAATCTGAATTCAGTAGAGAAATTGGGCGGTAGGAACCAGGGAGGGAGGGGTCTCTGCCTGGTTTTAACAAGATTTTGATTATGGCATTATTAAAGTACAGGGGGATAGATTTAGAATTAATTATTGAGTTAAACAGAGCCAGAAGATGTTTATCAATTTTATCTATTAGAAGTTTGTAGAACTCGTTAGAAAAGCCATCAGGACCCGGAGCTTTATTGTGTTTCAGGTGGCTAATAGTTGTGCGAACTTCTTCCAAAGTAATAGGGTTAACTAGTGATTCAGTAAATTCAGAAGGGAGTTGAGATAAAACAGGAAAGGACCAGGAATGGTGATTGCCTTCGGATGAGGGGGATTGACCTGAGTATAATGTTTCGTAGAACTGTCTCATAAGAGAAGTGATTTGTTGGGGGTCATTAGTTAAAGAACCGTCAGGTAACTTTAGAGGATGTACTAACATAGGAGGTGCAGTACCTTTCAAGATGTTTGTAAGTAATTTACCTACTTTATTTCCAAAATTATGAAACCGAAAATCGACTTTAAATTTGTATTTGTCTCCCATCAGAGAAAGAAATTCGTTAAACTGAAGTTTTAATGTTAGATATGAAGATTTGTGAGACTGAGTGGGGTAAGTTTTATAAGCTTGATAGGCGGAAGAAAGTGCACGTTGCATATCTAAATAAGATTGAGCGTATTGTTTCTTAAGGGCTGAAGTGTAGGAAATGATGCTACCTCTAAGTACTGATTTGGCAGTTTGCCAAAATAAAGGGGGATCTAGCTCTGAATGTTGCTCATTTGAGAAATAGAAGGAGTCCCATGTCACCTGTAGAGAGTCGCAAAACTTCTTGGAGTTAGAAAGATAAGAGGGAAATCTCCATTGAGGAGATTTATTTCGAGAAGGGTGAAGAGTGTATGAAAACCAGATCAGAGCGTGGTCGGAGATAACTATGGGTTCAATGGCTGAGTCTGAAACCGACGGGAAAAGATGTTGGGATATGAAGACATAGTCGATTCTGGAAAAGGTGTCGTGTGCGGAGGAGTGGCAGGAAAATTTCCTTTCGATCGGGTGAAGCGCACGCCAAATGTCTATCAGTTGTAGAGAATCAGAAAAAAGAGGAATACCTAGAGTAGGGAGATGTTGAGGGGTCCTAGAGGTGTTAGAGCGGTCTAAGTAGTTGGAAGAAATTAGGTTGAAATCACCGCAGACTATAAGGTTATCATTGGAGAATGGAGTTAATTTAGCTAGCAGCATCTGAAAAAATGATTTTTTGTAAGTGGTGGGAGCGTAAATATTGCAGAGAACTAGTACATGTGAATCAATGGAG
Source organism: Pseudophryne corroboree (assembly GCF_028390025.1). Classification (NCBI taxonomy): domain Eukaryota; kingdom Metazoa; phylum Chordata; class Amphibia; order Anura; family Myobatrachidae; genus Pseudophryne; species Pseudophryne corroboree. The sequence continues at coordinate 338,961,589 of NC_086448.1, read as the reverse complement.
AGTTTAGTGATTAGGAATCGTCCATTAGGGTCAATGTCAGAGGATGTTACTGTAATGTTTAGGTTACGTTTTGCCAAGAGGACTACCCCTCTAGATTTAGAATTAAACGGAGCCGCTGCTATAAGGGACCAATGTGACATTTGCATTTTCAAGGACTCTTGGTGAGTTAAATGAGTTTCCTGTAGGAATGCAACATTAATGTCTGACTTGGATAGGTATAGAAGGATTTTGCGACGTTTAGCCGGAGAATTAATCCCACCAACATTCAGCGTACCAATTTTTAAGTCTATCATGTGAATGGCCAATTAGGGTAAAATAATAAAAGTTTCGCCCTTAGTTCGAGTAAATAGATCAGTGAGTGGGAGAAGGATATGGGGATGGGGGGGGGGAGGGGCATGGGAAGAAAAAGAACACAAACAAAAACAAATGGTGAGTGTTTGACAAGCAAACAGACTTCGGGACCAAAAAAGCATTTGGATAACTAGAATTAATCTGAACATTATTTCTATTCCGGAACAATGCTTCCGATATTTTCCCGACACCGGCAACTGGGAAAAATTATGTTCTAATATAAAATAAAGCTAAGCCATAGGATGTAGCAATAAACCTAGTATACATTTAAGCTAAATGTTGAGTTGAAATAAAAGCAACACTGAGATTAAACAATAATGTTAGTCTCCAATTATTTATAAGATAACCTGTGAACAAAAGTTAAACCTCACTCGTACTCCCTATACATATGTTAAACAATAAAAGAAACCTAAGTATGACCAAGCGGGACTAAAACCATCCCATTGGTAGTTATCACATGTTCGAAAGGATATTCATACGTAACTGAGTTGAACATTGATGAACCAGAAGAGGGGGGATTGCCTCTCTTATGGAGGCGTTATGAGTCGAGCCTGAAAGTCAAGAGTCAGGAATAGGGGTGATATCAGCGATGTCGATATGGTCCTCAGAAGACCCTCCTTGGAGATAGGACGCTGCATCCTCAGGAGTAGAGAAATCCAGGTGTTTGTCACCATCATAGATTCGGAGCTTCGCTGGGTAAAGTAGAGAGAATTTTCGTTTGTCGGATACCAATTTTGAACAAATAGGGTTAAAGGCCTTCCTTGCTCTCGATAATTCTGCAGAAAAGTCTTGAAATAAGAGCAGACGGTTGTTTTCCCACTGTATAGATCGAATCTTCCTGGAGGCGGACCAGATGGCAACTTTGTGTAAATAATTTAGGCACCTGAATAGTGTAACACGAGGGCGACCCTCTGGAGAACGGGGAGGAGGACCCACACGGTGCACATGCTCAATTACCAGATCTTTGCAAATATCGGCGATACCTAGAAGATTAGGGAGCGTTGTTTGGACAAATTGAGAAAGATTGTCCCCCTTCACCGTTTCCGGGAGGCCTACCAGCCGAATATTATTTCTTCTGGACCTGTTTTCTGCGTCGTCTAACTTCATCCATAATTGATAATTCTCTTTTTCAAGACGTTTAACACAGCCCTGAACATCAGCCATATCATGGCAGAGACCTCCAATTCTATTTTCATTAACAGAGACTTTGTGTGAGAGATGCTGCAATTGGAGCGAGATGTCTGAAACTGCTTTTGACAGCAATGGAGCCATAGCTTGTGTTATGGCCTCTGTGAGGTCAGCGTATGTAATAGGCGAGTCAGGAGAACGATCCATTGAAGGGGGACAGGAGAGTGATTGTGAAGCAATCAATTTTTTGGGAGCTGGAGAAGAGGGAGGGGTGGTAATTCCAGGGGCCATGGTGGAATTAGCTCTCCTTTTTTCCTGACGAATAGGGAGGGAGGAAGGTAGGGCTTTGGCTGCAGAATTGGAGGACAAAAACCGGTCCATCGGTAATAATAGAGATAAAGAAAATGGGGTGCTGTCGTATTAATAATAATTCACTGGTTTACAAAAGTAAGAAAGAGCATACGTGGAATCTGTGAGCCGTGGAAGCTGGTCCTGTGTATTGTGTTGTTCTTAGAAAGCCTTTGACATCAGCCTGAGGTGTGGTAATTGGCCGGCAATGGTGCATATAGGGTTAAATAGCAGTGACCCACCTTAGAATCTGCAGCAGGAATCAGATGTTTATCTGTAGGTCTCTGTAACTGCCAAGCAAGGTAGTGTACGAGCAAGCAGCAGGAGACTTGCACAGAAATGGCGCTGCTGCGGTTGCTATGGTTACCGCTCGTGATTCTGTGAGTGCCGTGACTGAGCTCTGCGGCTCTCGTTAGCGGCAGTGTTGTTTCCTAAGAAGGACTCCACAAGTGCGACTGCCTGTCATGCCGTGCTCAGCGGAGGAGCGGCCGCGATGATGTGCCGTCTGGCGGGGATTCTCCTCGGCGGGCGGCTCAGATGTAGAGCGGTCTCAGCCGGCGGCGGCTTGGTGCACGTAGGGGCGATGGGGTCAGGATAACCAGCGGCTTAGTGAGGCTGTTAAAACAGCCGTTATAGCGGTGCCGTGGTCGGGAAACACCGGAGCTGTGCTGTGATGTGTCCTCACAGCATGGAACCGGAACCGGAAGTCTTTTATAATTATTTTTAAAAAAAACACCACCTTCCACCTCTTTATAACAAATTATTAACTCTGCAATGGTGTTACTTTGAAATAAAACATGCAAAGATCTTAGGGTACGCTGCAGTTTATCACAGCGGTGTGATTGGGTCACAACTGCACATGCGCCAGCGCCGCAGTGCACCGCCGCGCGCCAGATGCCCGAAGACCGTCGCTGCAGTATGATCGCCTCTGCCTGATTGACAGGCAGAGGCTGTCGCTGGGCGGGACGCACTGGAGGCATTTGGCCACCGTTTCATGGGCGCGGTCCGGCCAATGCAGGTATAGTCGGACCATGTGGGGGGCGGGCCGCAGCGGCTGCGTGATGTCACACTCAGCCACTGTGGGCCGGGGAGCGACGAGTAGCTCCCGGCCAGCACGCTAAAGCTGCGCTGGCTGGGAGCTGCTCCTAAGGTGCAAAAGCATTGCCTCTGTGCAATGCTTTTGCACTTCTGCTGGGGGGGCTGGCACTGACATGCGGGGCGGGATAGTCCTGTGCTGGGTGTCCCCCCGCATGTATATGGACATAATCGTAGCCCTGCTAAATTTTGCAGGGCTACAATCAACTTGGAATGACCCCCATTATTCATAAGAGGTTGAAAAAATACAGGAATTTTGTAAAAAGGATTTGTTGATGCCAAGATTAGAAGAGAGGATCTAGTAAGAGATTATGGTAGAACAATTGTGAATCTGCTGTCAGTGTTAGGCACAGAGTCTGCGCATCTCTTGAACCTCTACTAAACTCAGTTTTCCTGGGAGGTCCCCCATCCAAGTACTGACCAAGCCCAACACTGCTTCACTTCCGAGATCGGACAGAGTCAGGTGTTTACAGTGTGGTATGATAGTAGGGGTGTCGTAACTCATTTCACTCTGGGATCACTGATGAGAGTTCACATAAACAGAAGGGTGGACTTCAGGTTGCCGACTGTCGGGATCCCGGTGCACAGTATACCGGCGCCGGAATCCCGATAGCCGGCATACTGACAGATTTTCTCCCTTGTGGGGGTCCACAACCCCCCTGGAGGGAGACGTGCCCGCAAGGGGCTCATTTGCGCTCGCCACACTGTCGGTATGCCGGCGGTCGGGCTCCCGGCGCCGGTATGCTGGTTGCCGGGAGCCCGGCCGCCGGCATACCATACTACACCCAAACAGAAGTGGCGAGTATAGAATAATTCAGAATCGGAAAAGATAAAAAAATGAACAAGTGGATCTGCTGCCAGCATTAGGCAGAGGTAATTGCGGTAGTGACACGTCTCTACCCTATACCACTGGATCGCTGGTGAGAGTCCAGAAATTCAGAGAGCAGAAAGTCACAGCCCATTAGGTTGGCAACAGTGTATGCACAATTAATTTCAATAGGATTCTAATTATAGAGAAAAAAAACACATCAATTGTGGCATCTCCAGACACTGTATATGGGGCACAGGAGAAGAAAAATATGTATACATATACAAGTAGCCATATGCCAACTAACATAGGGAAGAAAAAGATAGTAGTAAGGAAGGGCAGGCTATAATGTAATACATTTAAACGGATCTTATTAGCCTAACCCAACTGAACAATAAAATGTCCAATGTACTAGAAGAATGAATGCAACACTAGAACAGATTTCATAGTGCTACAAAAGGTAGCAAATAGAGTACTTTTGTGACATGGGCTAAATCAGTTATAAATAGAAAAAAAGAGGCAGCTTGATAAATCTATAAGAATAACCTAATGAATAGTCCCTATGTATATCGGCTCGTATAAGGGTTAAATCCCATGTATAATAGGTGCTGCAGAATTTACCTGCAGTCCGAATCTGAAGACTGCAGGTCTCACGGTGGTGGGGCTGGCGGAGAGCCAGAAGCAATATATGCTCATGATCCAGGAGACTGGTGGTGGTGAGGCCACAGTCCAAGTCTCAGGCTGGGCTGGAACAGGACTGTCAGAAGGCCTCAGAACATATACCCGTGGTCCAGGAGGCTGAAGGTAGCGGGACTGGCGGAAGACGCGTTTCACCCGTCACTCGAGCTTGATCACTTCCTGTAAAGTTAAAATATATGGACGTACTTTTAAAATATATGAACGTTTTTTCTTTCTCTCCCCATTTTAGAGATATGTACTGTATTTCTTTAAAAAATGTTGTCACTGACAAGGGTTTCTCTTGCATTAAACCACCCATTTCTGCCCGAATATACTATCCTGACAGAAAATGTTGTTGCTCACAAGGGTTTCTCTTGCATTAAACCACCCATTTCTGCCCGGATATACTATCCTGAATATACTCTTGCCTTGACTCTAGCTAAATAATTAATACATTATATCACTCTCACTATGTAGTACTGTACGATGGTATTTTGCCCATCATTTATATTTAAAGTCTTACCTGCTAGCTAATACATGATCATGATCTTTACTTACCTTTGGGTTCTTTATTATCATTTATTTCAGCCTAATCTATCATACATTTATTTTGACCTAGCTGAGCTCCAGTGTATTGGCTTTTGGTTACAGAGCTTAATTATAATCCTCTCTTATCTCAAATTAACTCTTTGTGGAAGGGTTGGATGGGTTTGGAGGTTTCATAGCTGGGTAGGTTGGCTGCCTTTAAAATGTAATTTTTTCCGAAACGTATCTATATTTTCCGCTCCGTACCCTATTAAGTTCCTCAGTCAGTTATTAGCCATATACATTGTACAATACTTAAATATTTTTGGAAGCAGAAACCTCCTAGAATAGCATATTGCAAACTGACCAGAGCACGGAAATTAGGCGGACTGGATGTTCCCGATTTACGAAGACGCCAACTAGCTTGTTTAGTGGCACAAACGAGCGACTTGTCTCTACCTGAATGTTTGAATCATTGTGTAGACTTTGAGAAACATAGTTACTCTTGTCTCCCCTCAACAGATTTGATGTGGATCCCGGCTCAGCAGAGACCGCTTCCACACAATACTTCTCCAGCTACAGTAGATTCACTCCATGCTTGGGATGCAGTATTAGTTTCCTCTTAGTCTATCTCACTGCCATCCCATCTTTAATTCTTACAAGCTCTCTCAGGTTTTATTTTAGATTTAAATCTTCTCCCCTGGAAGGCGTGTGGCATTGCTTCCATTGCTGATTTGGTGGATGGCACAATGATTACCCCTTTTAACTCGCTACAAAAGCAATGTAACCTACCCTCTAAAGAACTATTCTCGTATAGCCGTGTTGTTCACTGGTTGACCAATGCGATACGAACTTCGGGCCAAATACTCTTCCCCCCTTTTGATATACTGGCAAAAGTTTTGAAAGGTAATGCTAGAAGCTCTTTTAGATTTTGGTACACTGTGGCTCATTGGTAGTCATTAGAAACTAAGATGACTTCACAATTAAAATGGGAAGCTGATTTGAATTGCTCATTTACCCATCAACAATGGGAATCGATTTACCTCTCCTCACATTCTGTGTCTAAATGTAACAATCATATTGAAATACACTTCAAGCTGTTACATGGTCTATATTTCACACTGGTTAAATTACACAAAATTTGGCCTCAAATTTCGCAGCAATGTTAGGGAAATTGTGCAGGACTTAGGGATACTTTCCATATCTTCTGGTCCTGTCCTAAGCTCTGCCAACTCTGGAAGGATGTTTTTGATCTTGCTTCTAATATTTTACTTGTTTCTATCTCACCTTCACCGTCATTGGCTCTACTTCATGTTTAACCAGCTTAATTAACTACTACAGATCGCTATGTGCTGGGCCATATTTTTATTGCTACTAGAGCTGCAATAGCACAGGAATGGAAAAAGTTCTTCCCCTCCCTCCTTCATTAAAATCATATGCAAAATCAATCATGCTTTCCAGATGGAAACTTTGGGAGTAACCTCTTCGGTCAATTCCCCATTAGCTAAATGGCTAGCCAGGCAGCAATACTCAACATCAACTGAAGGAGCTAACTTATTCTCTAACATGGGGGTATATTTACTAAGGTCCCGATTTTGACCGAGATGCCGTTTTTTCTTCAAAGTGTCATCTCGGGAATTTACTAAGCAAAAATCTCGGCAGTGATGAGGGCATTCGTAATATTTTGGAAGTCCTAGGAAAAAATCACGAATCAATACACCATCGGTCAAATACGCCTGCAATTTGGTAGAAATCGGTAATTTACTAAAAAGTGCAAATCACAAACACTGCCGACAATAGCCAAACACTGCCGTGCTGAAATACAATTCGTGAAAAAGTGCTAAAAAAAACAGACCTGCTTTTTTATCCCGTGTTTGGATAGGCATGCAGGGATCCATGAGATCCGTGCATGTTTATCAGTGGGAAGGGGTCCCCACTCCTAAGCAAAACCAACCTCGGGCTCTTTGAGCCGGTCCTGGTTGCAAAAATATGGGGGGAAAAATGATAGAGGTTCCCCCATATTTAAACAACCAGCACCGGGCTCTGCGCTTGGTCCTGGTTCCAAAAATACGGGGGACAAAAAGCGTAGGGGTCCCCCGTATTTCTGAAACCAGCACCGGGCTCCACTAGCCAGATACATAATGCCACAGCCGGGGGACACTTTTATATAGCTCCCGGCGGCCCTGGCATTACATAACCAAAGTGGGAACTTTGTGGTCAGCGGTTGACCGAAAGTAACCTCACCGCTGATCACAAAGTTCCCACCATTGGTTACAATGGAGCGCATAGGCGCTACATTGTAACACTGCCGTGTGCCGCCTGGCATACATTACAGGAGCACACAGCCAATCAGGAGGGTGCCACAACGTGGCGCTCCCTGATTGGCTGATGGAACCCTCTTAGACTTAAGTCAGAGGGGGTTCCTGGCATTCGGGGAAAGGGGTCCCATGTGAAAACATGGGGCCCCTTTCAGTGCGAGGTCGGGTGTCCGTTTTTTTATTTTTACAAGTAGCTGGATTACAAATGGATTACAAGGAGAAGAGCCTTCTACCCTGGATTTTGTGAGTATATTTTTTTCCACAGGTACCCCATGGATTCTACATGGAGAAGAGGACCGACCCTCGTGTGAACATAAGGTAAGTATGTGTATATGAAGGTGTGTATGTATGCATTAAAGTTATACTTTCAAGGTGTGTGTCTTATGTTTTTATTGGGGTATTTTTTTAGTAGTTGTACTACAGGTACCAGCGGGCCCGGTTTTCCTCCGCATGCTGGTACTTGTGGTTCTCCAAGAACCAGCTTGCGGGGGAGGCTTGCTGGGACTTGTAGTACTGCTACTAAAAACAATATTCATTTTTTTACACAACGGCTATCAGCCTCCCATCCGCAGCCCATGGATGGGGGGGACAGCCTCGGGCTTCACCCCTGGTCCTTGGATGGCTGGAGGGGGGGGATCCCTTGATTGAAGGGGTCCCCACTCCTCCAGGGTACCCCGGCCAGGGGTGACTAGTTGGTTATGTAATGCCAGGGCCGCCGGGAGCTATATAAAAGTGTCCCCCGGCTGTGGCATTATGTATCTGGCTAGTGGAGCCCGGTGCTGGTTTCAGAAATACGGGGGACCCCTACGCTTTTTGTCCCCCGTATTTTTGGAACCAGGACCAGGCGCAGAGCCCGGTGCTGGTTGTTTAAATATGGGGGGACCTCTATCATTTTCCCCCCCATATTTTTCCAACCAGGACCGGCTCAAAGAGCCCGAGGCTGGTTTGGCTTAGGAGGGGGGACCCCATGCAATTTTTATTTTAACACTGTTTTTTTTTAAATAAAGGTGCACAATGAAGCCCAGCACGGATCTCTCAGATCCGGCCGAGATTCATTGTATTAAAGTCGGCAGTGTTTTACAAGTCACTCACGTAAAACACTGCCTAAAAAAACGAATGACATCGACATCGGTGAAACCGAAAATGCAGAATACGGCAGCTTAGTAAATTAGTCGTACTAAATTCAAAAAGTTGCATATTTACACTTTCAATGTCATTCGTGATTGAACTTTGACCTCAAACGGGAAAATACGAACTTTAGTAAATATACCCCATGGTGTGAGTCTTTGATTGTCAATAGATTTACAATGATTATCTTTCTTCGTAAAGGCTTTTATTTTTTATGATGTTACTGGGTGCTTGTGGCCCATATAACGTATAAAGTATTGTATTATGCTATACTCAGCGATAATTATATGTAAGTTTACATTTTGGTAATATGTATTTGGACTCCTTTCATCTTTGTTGGGTTTTTTTTGTATGCCTCTCCCTTCCCTTTTCTCTGTATCCCCCTTCCATGGTTAACGGAATTAAACTTTAAATAAAAACTATGTATGATAAAAATAAATAAATAGATGTTTAACTTTGCAACAAAGCATGCCCCGCCACACTTTATTCATTTAACATTAAAATTTTCATATGAGTTAAAATAGTGAACCAATACTTTTTACACTGCTATCACCACATTGCCTTGCAACATACTGCATATTGATGTATTAAAGGCCTAGTTAACCTAATTTTTTTTAAACTTGAACATTTTGGGCAACAGAATGTTTTGTTTGTTTTTACACATATGTCACTCTTTGTTAGCCCAACACATGTGAAATGATACCAATTTTTACAATTATCACACTCTGCCATGTCTTCATTTGGCTGATGTATATTACAAAGGCAATGTGTTGTAATTTCTATTTTTTTAAGAACGATGTTGTTTCCTTTTTTCAATGTTACATAAGGGAACATGGACATTTTTTTTCTCATCAATATGTTGTATTAAGTGTGCTCTCATTTTAGTTTGCACAAAACGTACCCGATTTAATTGCAATCCATTCGCTAGGGTGACAGCATTTGCAATTGCAAATGCACCACAATCAGTGAGACCGGTTTGTTTCTGGCAGCACACCAAATGAATGGAAAGCACATTATATTCTCCACTAAACTGTGGAGCATACAACAGTAACATTTGTTTTTTCAGAGTTTCAGCAATCATTGCTGGTACTATAGAATCATAAATAGTCACTGATTTATTTGAGCATTGAGAAATAACCCAGTGGTTGCCAATATAATGAATCTGAATAATATTATTATCCAAGTCTATCCTAGGAATCCTGTTATCGGCCAACAACAGGGTATCCAACAGACCACCACAAGTGAATTCTTTTAAAATTAGAAACTGACCAATGTTTATTATTTTGTCATGTAGCCACTCCTCTCCAGCTACTGCTTCTCTATCACCATTGTTTAGTTTTATTTCATTTATAATGGCCCATGTTGTGTCTGAATCATTTGTAATATTTTCAACAAGTACTTGTACAGAATGCCCCACATCTCTCAACATATCTGCTTTTGTACCCACCCTTTGTGAAGATGCATTTTTTGGGTTCCCATATTTTCTTTTGGGTAGCTGCTCTATGTTTTTCCAGTTATTTTCTTTTTTTTATTTCTTCCATCAGTGGTACTGTAGTCCTTCTATGTGTATGTGTTTTTGGATTTCTTCATGAACTCACTAAGTTTAGATTCCAAAACTGAAAGATATTTTTCTTCTCTTATAAGATAGACTGTATCTATTCCACGTTTTAAGGTCTGGACGCAATTTCTAATTAGTCTTTTTCTATTCGAAATTCTTCTTGGTGGGAAATCTGAATGTTCAGAATATTTAAATATAGGCATCAATTTATTCATGCAATCTGCAGACAGTTCTTCGCTTGCAACACCACTATCTAGCTCAGATTCATCCAAAAAACAGTTCATGTCTAATATAAACAAATCATGTTTGGAGTAGGAAGGTTTTAATTTGTCCCATCCCCATCCCTCGACAAATTAAAAAATGCAGCACATGTGCTTACATGGCAAGAGTAATTTTCTCCAATCTAAACAAGTACATTCAGGGTATTCACCACCCAAATTAACAGTGCAAAACTGTTCTGTATCAGACTCACTAATCACCTTGAAAATACCTTCCTCTTTATTTATACTGTACATGTCATGTTTTGTTCTTCAAGGTTGCTCTCCAATCTCTTTAACATGTGGCTTACAAAATAACCTGATCTATTTGAATATTTTCATCATATTTTCTGTAGTATTCAGAGGCATTACCAGGAAGTGAATAAGCCTGATGGTCGGGCGAAATGCATTTTCCCACGGGACCCTCACCATGGATCTAGAAGCCACCAGAGATTACCAGCAATTCTGATGTGAATCATAATCATTGGCTGCTTTTGGTATCGTTCAACTACTTTTTTTTTGTATAATCTGATTTTTATTGAAAGAAAATTAATTGCATTGAAATTACAATAAATATAATACACGTAGCATCATAGACTAGATTACGCCACATATGTTGCAACGAAGTTGTGCACTTCTAGTAGAGTATCCAACAAAATATTGTATTATTTTCATTCAATGCCAATATAGGCCCTCATTCCGAGTTGTTCGCTCGGTATTTTTCATCGCATCGCAGTGAAAATCCGCTTAGTACGCATGCGCAATGTTCGCACTGCGACTGCGCCAAGTAACTTTACTATGATGAAAGTATTTTTACTCACGGCTTTTTCTTCGCTCCGGCAATCGTAATGTGATTGACAGGAAATGGGTGTTACTGGGCGGAAACACGGCGTTTCAGGGGCGTGTGGCTGAAAAAGCTACCGTTTCCGGAAAAAACGCAGGAGTGGCCGGAGAAACGGTGGGAGTGCCTGGGCGAACGCTGGGTGTGTTTGTGACGTCAACCAGGAACGACAAGCACTGAAATGATCGCACAGGCAGAGTAAGTCTGGAGCTACTCTGAAACTGCTAACTCGTTTGTAATCGCAATATTGCGAATACATCGGTCGCAATTTTAAGAAGCTAAGATTCACTCCCAGTAGGCGGCGGCTTAGCGTGTGTAACTCTGCTAAATTCGCCTTGCGACCGATCAACTCGGAATGAGGGCCATAGTTCACAACTTAAACCATTAACTTTTTAGAGGGAAAAAAAAAGGAGAGAAAGAGGAAAGGAAAAAAAAAGAGGGGGAGCACCCTGGGAGGGGCACTAATTCCAAAATGTACACTGTGTCAGAAAAACCTTTATTGTATCATTGTTGATAGACACATAGTTTATAATTATCTTTAGTTTTAAAATCAAGCAAGGGAGACCAAGTGGCCTTAAATTCGGAGGCTCGGAATGTGGAGGAGAGAAGCAAATTCTCCATAATCATATAACTATCTATTCTGCGGAACCAGTCTTTTCGCGTGGGTGGGGAGGAGGATTTCCACAGGACGGGTATAACTGCAGGAGCTTCGTTGCTAATATGTTTCAACAGAGATTTCTTATATCTGGGTACTGAGAGTGAGGAATGACCCAATAGCCAGAAAGCAGGGTCTTCTGGCATTTGAACACTTAGTATCTCATTTGAGATCTTTATTACATCGTCCCAAAAGGGTCTTAAGCGTGGGCAGTCCCACCATATATGAATCATTGTACCAGTTGCTGAAGAGCAGCGCCAACATTTGTTTGAAGAAGCCGAAAACATTTTATGAAGAATAGAAGGATATCTATACCAACGGGTTAGTATGTTATATTGGGTCTCTCTAATTTGAATACATATAGAGCTAGCATGAGTTTTGAGAAAGATAGATTCCCATTCTTTCTGTGAAAATGTTAAATTAAGATCTTTTTCCCACGCGAGGGCAAAAGATTCTTTGGATTCAGATTGGGAAGTTTGTAGCATTTTATATAAAATAGAGATAGAGTGGTCTAGGGGTTGCGCAAAGCTTTTCAAACAGAGTTAACTCGCAAGCAAACGCCAAACGTTCAGGATTAGTTTATATAAAATGTCTAACTTGTAAAAATTTCCAAAAATCAGTCCGTGGGATGTTCCAATTCTCCCTAATCACGGAAAACTGCTTCACATGAGATGTTGCAATCAGCTGGCTGACCCTGAAAAGCCCTGCCTCAGTCCATCTAAAAAAAATGACAAGGGTTAAAACCTGGTGGAAACTCGTGATTAGCTAAAAAAGAGGTCAATGGGCCAGAAGGGGAAGAAATGGAGGGCATACGTCGTCAATTTTTCCAGATAGTTATGGTTGGAGTGATCGTCGGGTGAGGAGAGGAGAGTTTTGGAAGCTGGGGCAACCAAGGAAAAATCTCAGGGTGTTGTGACATACAAAACCCTTCAAGTATCACCCATTGCTTTATATCTCTATTCTTGGTCCACTCAAGCACTCTATTCAATAAAATAGCATAATAATAATTTTTGATATTTGGTAGTTGAATACCACCAGAACTAGTAGATCTAGAAAGAGTAGAGTAACCAATTCTGGGTCTTTTACGGAACCAGATAAACTGTTAAATCAGGCGCTGAATGGATTGGAACCATGAATTCGGGATAGAAATCGGCAGAGTTTGGAAGAGGTATAACAGTTTTCGGACAGTATTCATTTTAACTACATTAACTCTTCCCAGCCAAGACAAGTGTTTAGAATGCCATCTACTATAATCGTTATGAATTAGAGGTATTATTGGTGCAAAATTCAAGGTAAATAGTTGAGATGGGTTGTTTGTTAATTTAATTCCTAGATAAATAATGTAATTCGGGTTCCAAGAGAAAGGGAATGCTTGTTGAAGGCCCCTAATCATAGAGGGGGGAACTGAGATATTAAGTGCATTGGATTTAGAAAAATTTATTTTAAAATTAGATAGTTTACTAAAGGCATCAAATTCTCGCATTAGATGTGGAAAGATATGGTGGGGTTAGATATAACCGCTAGAAGATCATGAGCAAAAAGCGCCAGTTTGTATTCCTCCCCACCAATCTGGAGACCTGAAATATTAGTATTATTCCTAATTGCTCTTGCTAATACCTCAATACATAATACAAAAATCAAGGGAGAGAGGGGACAGCCCTGTCTTGGGCCATTACTAATACCAAAAGGGTCAGAAAGAGTACCATTAATTCTTACTCTGGCTGTGGGAGAGGTGTATAAAGCCATAATTCTATGAAGCGCGATAGGTCCCAGGCCCACATGCTCCAGCACAGACCTCATGAAGTCCCAGTTGATTCGATCAAATGCTTTTTCAGCATCCATTGAAAGCAATATTGTGGGCAATCATCTCTGACAAGCTAAGTGTATCAAATTCAAGACCTTGGTGGTGTTATCTTTAGCTTCCCTACCGGGGACAAAACCTACTTGATCCCTGTATATAAGGGAGGGGAGAAGGTTATTTAATCTAATAGCCATGAGCTTAGCGTACAATTTTAGATCAACATTCAAAAGTGAAATAGGTCTGTAGCTGGAGCATAATGCGGGATCTTACCCTTGTTTAGGAATTACTGTTACATGTGCCTCCAGGGACTGGGGAGAAAATGTGAGGTAGCAGAAATGGCGTTATAGGCACGAAGCAATAAAGGTGTCAAACTATCTTTAAATGTTTTGTAATATGCTATTGTAAAACCATCAGGTCCAGGGCTTTTACCCGATGGAGATAAAGAGATTACATGGTCAAGTTCATGAATGATGAACGGTCGCTCCAAAAGTTCTATATCTGTTGTTGAAATAGTAGGGTAATCCATTGCTAGTAAATAGTTCTGGTATCGTTGTCAGTGGGTTAGGATTAGTCGAGGGCTTCACTAAATTATATAGAGTCGAATAGTATTGTTTAAAACAAGATGCGATTTCTGGGGTTTTGGAGTGAGGAAGGTTATTTGTATCTTTCATTAAACTAATCAATGATGTAGAATGTTGTGTACGAACTGCACGGGCCAACAGCTTACCTGGTTTATTGCCCCATTGGTAATAACAATTTCGACATTTACGCATTGAGTGTATAGTTTTGTCAGGGAGCACTTTATTTAATTGGGCTCTAACTTCAGCTAATTTTGTGTAGAGCTCTCCAGATAGAGAAGATCTATGAGCTGATTCTAGGGTGTGTATCTATTGTAAAAGGATAGTTATAAGGGCTGTTTTTTGTTTTTTTCACATAGGTTCCCAGCTGAATCAGTTTACCCCAGATGACACATTTATGTGCCTCCCATACTATAATTTTGGACACCTCAGGAGTATCATTCAGTTCAATATAATCAGATAAGTTCTTTTCGAGCTCACCTTTACAATAAGCATCCTGCAAAATAGATTAATTTAAACGCCATGACCATTGACCCAAAGTGGAGGCCTGGAGTGAAAGAGTCATTGATATGGGAGCATGATCTGACCACGTGATTGGACCTATATCGGCATCCAAAAGAAGGGGAAGGTGTCGATGGCTTAAAAATAGATAGTCTAAATGGGGCTAGACCTGGTGGGGATGGGAATAAAAAGAATAGTCTCGAGTAGTGGGATGCAGAACCCTCCAGGAGTCGGCCAGCTGAAGCTCATGAAAGACTTTCCGAACTTGGGAATGCTTGCGCTTTGAAAATCTAGAGGCTGCATTAGAAATATCCACTGTGGGGTTCAGGGACCAATTACAGTCACCCCCTAATACAACAACGCCCTTCAATAGGGAATCAAATTGTGTCAGAAACAAGGCAAAAAAACGTGGTTGGGCTTGATTGGGAGCATATAACACAATAAAGGTGAAAACTTGTTGAAAAATTTGACAGTTTAACAAGAGTAGTCTTCCTGGAACCAGTTTGTGAACTACTATGTCTGTGACAAGAAGTTTCTTGGAAAATAAAATAGCTACCCCTTTCGTTTTACCATCTGGATTATTGCTAAAAAATGACAAACCTGTTTTAAAATGTGTTTCCTGGATTAAGCAGATCTAAGCAGTTTAGATCTTTTTTCAGGTATATTAAGACCTTTAACATTATATGAGGAGATTTTAATTCGATTTGGAGCACTCATGAGGTCCAAGTTAAGGGAGTCAGCAGCATGGTTCCCAGGGAGACTACTAAGAAAAATAAATAATCAAAATACAAAAAAAAAGAAAAGACACTTAAAACAAGGTAATACAAGGAAAGAAATTCTAACAATATTGAAACACCCGCCGTGGAGACCACGACCTAACTGTAGGATCACGGCTCCAAGAATTAGTAACATACTAAGCGGGTAAGGGGACAAGGGAGTCGTCATCAGGGGATGCATATATCAAATAGCAGATACAAATATCTAATTATCATTCACAGTAGAACATATAAGCATCTAGCACCTAAATATAGTGAATAACATATAAAAACCAAAACAACCATACTTGTAGAGAGAACTTAGCAAATATAGTAAATCTATCAAAGAACCAAGAGAAAAATGTAAAAGAGACCTCATCACCGCTAAGGAGCGATGAAACTCACACACTGGAGAATCTAGACAATAGAAAGAGGACCCAGTCAGGTATTGTCCGTATCCGAGGATACTGCGATAGTGGTTGGAGCATTCTTGGCATAACGGACCGTCTGCGAGGAGGTGCTTCTATGTTGGTGTTGAGGCAATTTCAATTTGCGGGATTTCTACCCCCCAGTCAGGAATGGTCATCTTTGGTAGACCCAGTGTTGCACATAAGGATGGTAAATCAGAAGAATTCTGTAGGAAGAGAACTTTCCCAGAATGTGAAACCTGTAGGTTAAAGGGGAACCCCCAGCAATATTTTAGTTGTTTGCAAAGTTCGTACGTTGTTAAAGTGTATGCCAGGACAAATCTTTATAAAGGAAGATCGGCATTCCATTAAAATCCACTCCATCCAATTGGCGCACCTTGCGCGTTATTTCTTCTTTTTGTGTAAAATAGTGCAAGCCGCAAATTACATCACGGGGTCGATCTGAGGAGAGTCCACGAGGTTTGAGAGCACGATGAGGTCTGTCAAAGACAATAGTCGTGTTTGGCTCGTTTTTCAATAATTCAATGAAAATCTTCGTGAGAGCATCTATCAGACCTGATTGTGGGACATCTTCTGGAAGGCCCCTTATGCAAATATTATTCTGTCTTCCCCTATTGTCCAGATGCTTCATTCTGTTTTGAAGAGAACGTATTTCCATGGTTTGAGCCGTTAGGATATCCTGTAAGGACCGGAAAAAGTGTATCAGAAGTATCTTGGGTTTCTTCAACAGCTGTCAGCCTGTCCGATAGTTGTGAAATGTCCTTCTTAACTGTTGCCAGTTCCTGTCTAATCGTATCCTGAAGATCCTGTTTAGTGGGGAGTGATTTAAGAAAAGTAAATATTTCTTTAAGTTCATTCCTCTCACAGGACGGAGGGAGGGTAGGATCACCTTTAGACACTAACTTAGACAAGGAAGAGGGAGAAGAAGAAGGACTAGCCGCCATTGACTCTTGATCAGTCTCAGCCGGTGTAGGTTGGAGAGAAGGCCTCATGGTCGTTTGAGATGAAGAATTCTTTGGTCGAGACATGTTACTTTTCTGTGAGGTTTTTTTTTGGTTCTGACCATAGTGTTGGAATAAAGCAATAAAAGCGTAGTTTGGTCTGGACCGTAGTGAGGAATAGGTGCAGAGCTACATAAGAATGCGTTTATTGAGCAACGACCCCCATCAACCTGGCATTAATATATCATTGAGTAAACTGCATCACATCAAGGCTTAGAGGATTATAACCTTCATATCTAACGTCATCTGCATTAAGCAAGTAGCCAATTCTCAAAATGTTTCCTGTCCTGCTAGTCTCACATACAGGGGAGCTGAGTCTGTGCTGTTAAAATAGCCACTTGTTCCTAGATCCCCTTCAGCTAGAGGACCTGGTACTGCACATTGATTTAGTCCTTTGCCAGGGCCACAACTATGGAGGGTCTCCAGAAGTATACAGAGGGATATAGCAGGGTGTGGGAGTCAGTAGAGGGGGTCACAGTGCGGCCCGTCACTCCTGGAAGTCGGCTCCCAGCGTATCTCTAAAATTTAGCCCCCTGCTTCTGATAAGGTATAGGCCGGACTTACCAGGGGCACCACAACCAGAGCTTAGAGCAGGCAGAGGGGGCCCAGGCACCTGTAGTCCAGGTAGGGCAGAGGGGCAGGACCATATCCACGGTCTGCAGCAGGAATCGGCCAGGTCTCTGGAGCTCCATGCCGGCCATGCGCCGCTTCCGGTATCGGCCAACTGCTTGAGGCCGCGGCTTCGCCGGGTGATGTAGGCCGCAACCGGCAGGGCTCAGCAAACAGGTCCCCGAGTTCCGTGAGAGGTGCAGGCAGCGTCAGCAGGGTCCCCAGCAGTTGGGTGAGGGAGCAGTGCCTCCGGTAGTGCATGAAAGGAGCAGGTAGGGCAGATAGTAGCAGTAGCTGGGTAAAAGCTGGTCTACTCCATTAGCCAGCCAGGCCACGCCCCTCATTTAACTACTGTTTTATAACCTATCCAAGTCTTTACTATGTAAGCACAGATGTGCTGTGCAGGCACAATAGCCATATTATATTACTGAGATGGTTAGAGGTATATACACGGTCATTTATTTACAGTTACACAATGGAAGACTACAGTCTCATTTTTTATTGCTCATTAAGTATCTCCTTATGCTCTTTATATATGTGTGATCCCTGTTACTCCCAACAGATCTGAAAATCTCTGTTAAATAAGTGCACTCTACATTCTCTGTTCTAAGGAGGTGAGAGAATGTACCTATCCTGTACTTAGCAAATTAACATAGTAGAAGCATACAATATGTATGTGAATCTGTATTAACACTGCAGAATCCTTACTTTTATGGTGTAGCAATACATATTTGTATTGCGCCTCAGTACTGGCAGGCAAGCATTTGCTATGCCCTGACTTAAGGATAGATCAGCGTATTATTGATCATATCCATACAGGCTGGCTGTAGCTTACTACCATTAATGGTTACATTGTACATGGCATGACTGTATAGACAATGTATTTCAATTCTCTCTAGCTGCACTTATTCGGTGAACTCTCATCTGTGATCCAGGAGTATTCACCTGCCTAACACAGACAGCAGATTCACCATATTGTATTTTCCTGATGGCTTACCTAGAATAATGCATTCTCTCTAAGTATCTGCATTTCTAATTCTGGTGCACTCTCATTAGTGTCTCATGGATTGAGTTCATTTGCTCTACTATCATACCACACCTAATATGTCTCGGCTGATCTTGGAAGCCAAGCGGTTTGGGCTTGGTTAGTACTTGGACTAGAAACCTCCAAGGAATACCGAGTGTTATAGAGATTTATTGAACCAAGAGGACGCTGCTACCAATTCAACACCAACAGCAGAAGCACCACTGTCTTCCTTCTCTACTTTTGCTATTTATATCCTCATATGTCCTGGAATCAGAATCTGCTTTCAACCAATTAGATGGTACAGTCAGTCATACGGTACCACTAAAGCTAAGGTGAGGCTCTCCCTAATGCCGATTGGCCCATTGAGGCCTCATCAATACAGTTTTATCTGTACTGGTCAGGGTGGAAGGTTGCAGTAAGAACCAATGGCTGCTTACCCCTAACTCATTCAACATTGATAGTGACCAGAACATATCCCAATTTTTCACATGATAATTGGGTGTGGATGTTCTTTGAATGATTTTTTCTTGGGAAAGAACGTCCAAATGTGGATTTAACTTGTACTGTTTTATGTTTTGTGTGTATGAGTAATTTAGGTATTGTTCCTAGCCTCTCTCTGTGAGACATAGAAACATTTTAATGATGTATTATTAAATGTTACGTTTTACTTTCTATACACTGTACACGGTATTTACCGATTCAACAAGAATGCGCCCACATAAAGAGTCTTCTATTTCTTCTTATGTTGCTTACATATTTTCTTCTGGCTCTGGGCGCACCACCAAATGGACTCACCAAATTGATACATGCTGTATTTATATTGTCCCATTTTGGTTAATCGTTGACTATCTATAATATCCTAACTGGTGCCTGTTCATCCCTGTTCTTTGTATTCAGAACACTGTAGATTGAGTTGGAGATACCTATATTAATAAAAGATTTAAAAAAAAAATTTCATAGCTTTAAGAACATTTAAACATTGTCATATTAATATTACCTGATTAATTGTATATAGATTTATATTGCTCTTTTTACATGAACAAGAAACTTGCCATATAACGAATGTAATACTTTGATTATTAATTAGTAAAATAAATTTAAAGTATCTTTCTAATCATCAGAATGTTCTGCCCTATAGACACACATAACTACTATATTAATTCGTCTGAGTTAATAATGTGTCAATTCCATATTATTTTTTTATTTTCACCTTTCAAATTAAAATAAATCGGAAATGGAGAGTGCCATAGCCAGCAGGAAGTGTGTCTTTTATGTAAGCCAACCAATGTCCACAGAGTCCATATGCTCTAATGCCGAGGACTGAAGAGCTCACAGTAACTAAGACAAAAGTCCACTGATCCGAGGAATAAACGCCATTCATGGAGAACACCTTAACTAAAAAAGCATACATCAGGCATTAGAGAAATCTATGAAAGAGGAAATAAATTTCGGAAATCTTAATTTTTTAAGAAGAATGCCTGTTGTCTAACAGACTTGCCTGCATAAAGGACCAGACCCTGGGTTAACATTGTATTCAAAACACCAAGTGAATGAAATCTTTAAAATCTGAGACCAAAATGTTTGCAGATTAGTTCTTACAGGCCTATACCATATTGATAGTGGGTACACACTTAACGATGTGTACCCACAATAAAGATAACGATGTAGTTGTAGT
Organism: Pseudophryne corroboree; assembly: GCF_028390025.1. Lineage (NCBI taxonomy): Eukaryota > Metazoa > Chordata > Amphibia > Anura > Myobatrachidae > Pseudophryne > Pseudophryne corroboree. Next base: position 338,941,524 of record NC_086448.1, on the reverse strand, counting down.
TCTTGTACAATTCAGATCAGTTCACAGTGAAGTGAACTATATAGTTCAATAATAACTATATGTAACATCAGTCTCCTGTTCTGATGAACAGGCAGCCCAACTATATAGACAGATTAAACTGCCTGTTCATCAGATAACCATCAACGATAACGACCGGTGGAGCTCGCCTTGTTATCATTATAGTCCGTACGCACTGAATGATATAGCTGGCTATATCGTTAGGTGTGTATGCACCATAAAAATGACCGACCTGTAGAACCCTTTAGCACACAAGACACATGTCTAAAGCCACCCTATGAAAGGTCCAGATCTGGAAGCAATCATGGGCCCTGAGACAAAAGATCTGAATGCAAAATAATATTCAGCGAGCATTGATAGATCTGCTAAATGTTACCATAGCCAATAGGTGTCAACCAGGATTGCCACCCTCCAACTTGTGGATGAGCTACATAGTCCACAAGATCGGAGCTAAGACATACAGGAGGTACAAACCTTATTGCCAAGGTGTTCACCTGTTATGCCCCAAGGTTCCTGGCATGGCAATAGCTATTACATGTGAAGAGTTGCCATAAATGGGGTGTGGTATTGAAAGTCGACAGTAACTAGGTCGACAATGTCTAGGTCGACCACTATTGGTCGACAGTAGCTAGGTCAACAGGGTGTCTAGGTCGACAGGGTCTTTAGGTCGACATGTTCTAGGTCGACAGGTCAAAAGGTCGACATGAGTTTTTAATGTTATTTTGGTGTCGTTTTCTTCGTAGAGTGACCGGGAACCCCAATTAGTGCACCGCGTCCCCTCGCATGGTGCCTTCGCTCCGCTACCGCTTCGCTCGGCACAGATTACCGTTCCAATCGTAGTCCACGTGGATCGTTAAGTATGAAAAGGTTAAAAAAAAAAGAAAAAAATTGTGAAAAACTCATGTCGACATTTTGACCTGTCGACCTAGAACATGTCGACCTAAAGACCCTGTCGACCTAGACACTCTGTCGACCTAGTTACTGTCGACCAATAGTGGTCGACCTAGACATTGTCGACCTAGTTACTGTCAACTTTCAATCCGGATCCCCCTTAAATGTCCATTAATTCCCACTGAATAACTAAGATTACAAAGGCACCCATTCGTCTAGATGTATGCCCTGGCTTTTGAGAGAGTACGCTTCCAAATTATTAACTCCACAACTGAAGAGTAGTGACATGGCTGACACTCTCCTCAGATGAGAAAGCTACTCCACTTCTTTATGTCACCATGACTGCAAGAGTCTCCCTTATGTTTTATTTACGTGACACCAGTCGCATCTTTATATTTACCTAGACCATAACATGCTGGAGAGGCACCTGAGCCAGGCAAGGAGTTGTGACTATAACTCAGATACTAGAAAGTCTATTAGCCACCTCGCTGAAACGTTCACCAAAGCTTTTATTTATTTAACAGGTTACTGCCTTAGAGCCGCAAAAACTTGTATTTGTGGTGAAGAGTATCCTGCACGTAATCACAATGAGGTACGGCCCATGTCTAAGAGAAATGCCTGGACCACAAGAGGGAAAGGCAAACCTCACGAGAGAGTCTGAATGCTTGTGTATAAAGCTAGTGTACGTACCTTTCCCACCGATACAAAAGTCAACATCTGAAGAGGCTGGAGTTTAAGTGGGCATACTGTTCCATGTCTAAATTGAAGACAAGCAAGCCCAAGATTTGTATGCAAATGTATTGACACTCAAAGCTGTTTTAAGTACTGCAAATCCTTCCCTGCAGTTCCATAATCCGAACAGGTTGGAGTAAGACCCACTGTACCATGTAATCGATCACGTCCCTACATGTTACATCTCCTGTGACGGATTAAAGAAGAATTTTTCCCATTGACAATCCCTCCATGGGAGTTTATGACATGTTCCATGACAATATAAGAAAATATAACCAGGCGCTAATAAATCATCACCATATCCTGGTGATCAAATTACTAGTATTAAAGTTTGTATACAGATAGTACTATGAGTAATAAATACTTACGCTGCAGGAGAGAGCTCGACTTGGGGTAAATCAAGTCAAAAAGAACCGGCACTTAAAAGTCTCCGGTAACACTAGAACACTAAACAAATCCCCTCTTGCGCTATAAATAATATGGTATGGCTCAAAAGTTCAAATAAAAACAAATTGATAATTTCATATAATCTATGTTTTTTATTACGTGAAAAAAAGATATATGTATATATATATATACTTTACAAATAAACTATTCGACCGGTCAATAAAATCACTAACAATGTCTTTGCATATCTAAAGGAGGTGGATCTAGGTAAACTCTGTGCACAGAGAATTAAAATTTTCAAAAAATATATAAAACTCAGTCCATATGTTGAAATATAAAACAAAATACCAGCTGTGATTTGCACCCTTGCTGTGTACTGAATTTCCTCTATAAGCTGCCACTCGGTATAAGGAGATGTTATTGTGCAAAAACGATCGCTCCACACTGGAGCCTTACGTGTAGCTTACACCGGTTGTTGTAACACGGGAGAATCCAATGCCAGACGAGGCGGTCTCGGGCTGCGGGAATGGCGCTGCACTGGCGCCTGCTGTGTTAAGTGTTTTACCCGACTTCCAAGCTCTATGAGTCCACACCTCTATGTGCCGTATGCAGACACCACAGTCGCGGTTATGTTCTCCCGATCTCCGGTTTGTCCACAGGTATTACTGCTAGCTGATTAGGTAATTTGGGGGTGCAAAGAAGGCTGGTACAAGGGTCCAATGATCTGCTTCTGACGCGTTTCGCTCCTCTCACAAGGGCTTCCTCAAAGAATGAGGTATAGGTATATATATATACATATATCTTTTTTTCACGTAATAAAAAACATAGATTATATGTTCCATGACAATGTCAAGAGACCGGGCAGGGATCAGAAGGCTGTATAGAGAAGGTAGATTTCCGATACCCGGGACTTGTAAATGAGTTATCATAAATTTAATGAAAATCTGATGGCCCATGAAAGACCAAATGGCAATTACTGTACCAACATTGAAAATGTTCCTCCCACAATGAAAGTGGTAGGAAACACTGGTGGTGGAGGCAGATAGGAACATGCAAATAGGCACCCTCAAAATCCAATGAGGCACTGAAATCCCCCACATTCAGTGCCAGTGCCTAATTCCATGCAGAATTTTTGTACTCAAAATAACACGGTGAGCTTTTTCATTTTGAGCATTGGCCAGAAAGAATTGTCTGCTTCTGTACCCATAATAAGTTGGCATAAAAGCCTTTGCCTATTTGAGAGATGGACTCCATTCATTTTGGTTCTAAAGCACTATGCTGTAAGGTATACCTATATGATACAATGGGAGCCAGCTTAGCCTCTGTAGGAGATACTATTTGGGTGATCAGCATGTTGTGTTGCCAGTTTGTTAGATAACTGCAACATTCCCTTTGAGAGAAGTATCCCAAGCCGTTTCTAATTGTTAATGGCCAAGTGATCCTCTGGTTATGAATATGCAGGACAATATGTGGACAAAGTACAGTGGTACAAATTCAGCAGTTATACAGCACTCAGGCACCCTCATACCCTGGCTGTCAGCACATGGTGTGGGTGGATTAGCAGCGCTTGCGTCCTATAGGACAAATAGAACTGCCCACTCAAATAAAAAATAAAAAATCTTATTCAAATCTTTGACTGAATAAGCATTTAACCAGGGACTGGAAGAATAAGCGTAACTATTTGATTCCTGGACTGCTCCTGCATATACACAAGGTTTTAAGGCATTTTTCACATGTGGCATGCAGAAAAAATAATTTGTGGAATATTTGACAAAAATCAGATTGGGTGTTAGAGGCATAGCAATGACACACACAGCATGAGATTCTACTGTCATCACATCCAAAAGCTTCAACATGGTCATCCCAGGGATTGAATTCATTTTAAAGTGTGAAAGCAAAATACCAAATTGGATCCCGCTCCTCCCAAGGATCAATGTAGCCTGTTTTGAAAGCAGATGAATATTTTCAACACATTTTGTGTCAGAGGTAGCGTGGCGAATGGTATTGACAAAGTTAATATTGTTCTATACGTTAACAGTTAATTTAACAGCAATTTTGAAATGTCATGATAGTACTTTTGGAACCAAAAGTGTCAGCATGAACAGACATTAGTGTAGCACAGGCAATTGTGGTTAGCTTGTAATGAAAATTTGAAAATAAAGACAGTACAAAGTATACTATATTGTGCACATTCTCAACAAGTGGCCAATGGCGTGTTTTCTACATGATATCAGCCACCTCCTGCATAGGGTGGTCTTCTGGTTGCCGAATGTCGGGATCCCGGCGCACAGTATACCGGCGCCGGAATCCCGACACCCGGCATACCGACACATATTCTCCCTCGTCGGGGTCCACGACCCCCCTGGAGGGAGAATAAATAGCGTAGCGCGCCACCGTGCCCGCAAGGGGCTCATTTGCGCTCACCACGCTGTCGGTATGCCGGCGGTCGGGCTCCCGGCGCCGGTATGCTGGTCGCCAGGAACCCGGCTGCCGGCATACCATACTACACCCCCTGTATGCATAGATAACATTATTGACTCTCCATAGCCATCTTTACTGTTAATAACATTTTATAACAGCCTCTGCATTAATGACTGATGGGGACTGTATCCTCTGGGATTAAGGACTGCTACCCTGCCAGCATCCTCCGTCAGGTACCGCAACATCAGCATTAGTTTATGGTATTCCTACAGATCATGGCCCATTGCCATGCAGAGGGCATGGTGTTAATTATTCAATGTGTGCTGCTACTATAAAGATCAATTGCCATCTCCAGTATCTGAAACATACACAATCGGCATATTGGTCGGCTGATTGTATTTTGATAATACAGAATGTCAAGCATGTTTAAAAATCAATTGACCACACCTGGATCATAAGAACGCATTTTTCATTTGTGCTTACACACTTGACTGATAGTTGTTCAGAACTCAGATGGACTGCACATTGGACAAGTGTCTAACAACATAAAAGCCTTTGAACCTGTTTTATTCCAAGCATTGTTAGAATAGTCTTTTAGAATAATCTAACCACACAATAAATATTCTCAAAAAAAAACTCTATAAAGATTTTGTTACATGAACATATTGTAAAAAAATATGGATCTAATTCTAAAATTTAAAATGGTTGAAATATGGTATATCTATAAGTATGCTATTAATTTTTTAATATTTTTGTAATGAAAATGTAAAATATAAAAGCAAAATAAAAAAATCACAATAAACTATAAACATATATTTAAAATAGCACAAATACTTCTTGTAAGTGTGTGGAATAAAACTTTGATGGAGAACAATAATCATCTCACTGATGCTGCATTCAGATCGCAAATGCCGGATCCTACCCGGTAAGAGAAACGTGTCCTTACCGGGTGGGATCCGGCATTTGTGCTCCTCTGCTGGCTTTCCGACCCGGCAATATACCGGGTCGGTTGCCATAGCAGCGGGGGGCGCAGCAGCAGCAGGGGCGGGGGTGGAGGTGGCGCTGGGAGATGAGCTCCCTATGCTGTGAATGGGAGCCGTGTCGCATCGGAACGGCTCCCATTCACACTGCACCTGACCCGGTATTCAACCCGGTAATAACCCTTCTTTTTTACCGGGTTGAATTACTGGGTCAGGCGACCCGCTAATTCTGCAAAGGACCTTTCACATCGCACATTGACCCGTTTTGACACGATACCGGGTTTTTAGTGCGATGTGAAAGGGGTATGAGAGTACAATTCTTATATCCCTCTAAATAAGTATGCTTTAGGATCTTGTTCTGACGCTCGAGACCATTATTCGTGTTAATTGCAATTTGAAGCAATTACTTCGGTGAACATGTGCCCATTTCTGTATAGAGACAACATAAAATACATTATAAAACAAACTGCAGATTAATGAACACAATGAAAAAAATTATCAAGTATATAACCTAGAAAAGAGACTTTATTTTGAAGAGTAAATTTTCTATAAACTTTTTGAAACGAGAGTATACTTTTTTTATGTGTGATATCAATCCATTCAAATTGTAAAGCTTCCGCTGCATACACACTATCCGAAATTTTAAAACTATATGAATGATAATGACGTAGGTGAACAACATATCGTCCATATCTTATCTAAGTAAGCAACGAAGATCAACAATGCACGCTACTGCTTGTCATTGAACAATGACCCCTGTCATCCATGCATGCAGGTAAATGTTACAATATCATCAAACAATGCCTGCACAGGGATGTGGAGGATGATGTCACTGAATGATATAGTTCAAGAATATCGTTCAGTGTTTAGTGTAGAATGATATGAATGCTATCATTCACTGTGTGCCATCGGCTAATGTGTACGCACCATTATAGGGGGTAATTCCAAGTTGATCGCAGCAGGATTTTTGATAGCAAATGGGCAAAACCATGTGCACTGCAGGGGAGGCAGATATAACATGTGCAGAAAGAGTAAGATTTGGGTGGGTTATATTGTTTCTGTGCAGGGTAAATACTGGCTGCTTTATTTTTACACTGCAAATTAGATTGCAGATTGAACACACCACACCCAAATCTAACTCTCTCTGCACATGTTATATCTGCCTCCCCTGCAGTGGACATGGTTTTGCCCAGTTGCTATCAAAAATCCTGCTGCGATCAACTTGGAATTACCCCCATAGTCTGAGCTACTTCAAGGAGATGTAGAATGTATTAGTGTGTTTGTATTTTTATTATAAGAATGGGAATCAATGATTTCAATTATTTTGTCAATTTTTTTTAAGCCTCTGCCCAATCACTACAGTGGTGTGTACAAAATCTAACAACTTAATGAAATCTCTATGAGCAAGCAGGTCTCAGTATTGGTAGTAAGTGATCCTGAAAATCTTTTATTTAATTTTCAATTTACTTTATTGTATAATCAAAGCAACCTAACTTTTTCTCTCTTTATTTGAATAATAATGAATATTGATTTGTAAGTTATTTGAAATGTATGTATTACTGCATGTAAAGCATAAACATTATATTTAATGGTACAACAGGTACAGATGTGTATGCAATATTACTGTATATACAGTATTTTCTCAAACTGAAATGTCTTGAAATATGGTAAACATCACATATGATTAAGTTTGAGTAGTTGTTAGTGCTGTTTTGCACAGGGGAAAGGACAATACAATGAGCAACATGTTGAGGTTACATGCAGCATGTCCTGTAAATATACATCATGCCATCTTACAACAAATATTGAGTGTGTAGAGCATGTTAAATGTATTAATACATAGCACCAATGATTCTCTAATTTGGCAATCTAATTTGATTACTTTTAATCATACGGCCTAATTCAGGTTTCAACGGTAATTTGTTAAAAATGTTAAATCCCAATTATCTAATTACTGCATGTGCGCAAAAGCCGCAACTTGCATGCGCCAATGCAAAATTACTATTGCAATTCTGGAAATTGCCAGTTTTCAATTCAATTGCAATTGATTTATAGGGGTGCCTGGAAAAACTGAGTGGTGCCAGGAGAGTTATACGGATGGGTTAGTGGTCACTGCAGAGGTCTATGGAGTCACAGTTTAGTGGAAGGGGTGGACTGGTGCAGAATACATAAAGTCCGTTGATGTTGCCGATATGTTCCCATTTGCAACTGAAATTGAGAAAATTCACAATTTAGCAGCTAAAACGTATTTTTCAAATGTTTTTATAAATTTAGCTTTGGGAGTGTTTAAAAGTGATCATATCGGCTTTTTTTGGAAAATTAACATCTGAAGCTAAATTATCCCCATAATGCAGTGTCTTTGAGATAGAGTTTTAAGATTCCATATTTTAGGATACTGTGAATATTTATGTACATGTGATTTTATTTTTAAATAAATTTGCAAAAATCTCAAAAAACTTTTTTCACATTGTCATTATGGGGTATTATTGTGTGTAGAATTTTGAGGACAAAAATGAATTAATTCCATTTTGAAATAAGGCTGTAACATAACAAATTGTGGAAAACTGAAGCACTGTGAATACTTTCCAGATGCACTGTATGCCTTCAAAGTTTCTTCTGTGGGATTTGCAGTGTATTGCTGGAATCAATCCTTTATTGTATTTTTTAAGTCGTTATACTCTGCATTGGCTTCAGAGGCATCACTTACTACTCCCTCACAAAGTGAGGGAGGTGGCATGGCTTAGCGGAAATTATGCTGAAAGGGGCGTGGCCTTGTGAGATCCAGAAAACAGAGCGTGGCTGTGCAGCACAGGGGAGTGGCTTCACGCCTAGGACCCCATTTCGGCATCACTGGGTCCTAGGGATGCAGCCTGGCCCCAGGGACCTATTAACGTGCAGTGCCGGCTCATGCACTCTAACAGGAGCGGAGTGCTGCACGTATTGTTACAGTGCAGCACCCTGCTCTTGTCACTGAGCAGGAGCTGGCAGCTTGGTGTCACCCCTCAGTGGTTGACACCCGGGTGCGGATCGCATCCCCCTGGGATGCCACTGATTGGCCTCTCTTTTTTGGTGAATTATGAGCCCTCATTCCTGCCTTAGAGGCATCACAGAAGAGAGTTCCAAAGATCTAAATTTTTGTCAACACAGTTTGTCCAATGGTAAGTAAAACAGCTTTAAAATGTTATACAGGTTGAGTATCCCTTATCCAAAATGCTTGGGACCAGAGGTATTTTGGATATCGGATTTTTCTGTATTTTGGAATAAGTGCATACCATAATGAGATATCATGGCGATGGGACCTAAATCTAAGCACAGAATGCATTTACGTATCATATACACCTTGTACACACAGCCTGAAGGTCATTTTAGCCAATATTTTTAATAACTTTGTGCATTAAACAAAGTGTGTGTACATTCACACAATTCATTTATGTTTAATATACACCTTATACACACCTTATACACACAGTCTGGAGGTCATTTAATACAATACTTTTAATAACATTGTGTATTAAACAAAGTTTGTGTACACTGAGCCATCAGAAAACAAAGGTTTCACTATCTCACTCAAAAAAATCCGTATTTCGGAATATTCCGTATTTCGGAGTATTTGGATATGGGATACTCAACCTGTATTAAATATATAGTATATTACCTGAATTTCAGGCATCCACTTGTTTGACTAACCACTGCTTAAGTGCATCACGTCTTCCATATTATGCAATTTGTGAGGTTATCAAGAGCCAATTGGTAGTCCTCCATTGTTGTAGCAAGAGCAATATTGCGTAGCAAAGTTAGTACAATTTTGCACCACCTATGTACAACATGAACTTTCTTTGACAGCCATTTCTTCCATGCCTTTTTGCGATGAAAGTCGCAAAGCAATATCTTGCTCTCTGAAATATTAGAACATGCTATTTAATACAAAAAATAAAAATAAAAAGCCATAAAATATGTCTGAGAAAAGAGTATATAAACACAGCAACTGCAAACATCATGATAAAGTGAAGTTGAACCTTTATTGCAAATTTAGTTTGGAAATTGTATTTAACAGTGGAATCTAAGTATTATAACTAATCTATCATCGTAACATATTTGTAAAAATTTAAGTTGGACCGTAATTAGATCCAACAGGCAATAGGCTGAGAGCAGATGGTCTACATGGTTGAAAGGTTGAGAGTTACAAAATGTTTATTAAGAAATGGTTGACCTTTTACAAGCAGGATTAGGTTTATCAGCCAAGTTAGGGGTAGGCAGTAGAGATATGATTAGCTGAGGGCAGCTTGGAAGCAGTGACAGAAAGGGGCCACTACTCAGCTGGGTGGCAAAAGTTTATGAAGTCAGCATCTTAAAGTGGCCCATCATATTCTGGATCAATTCATTAGAATATATTATTTAATAGAAGCTCTCAGTGGAGGTTCCCGGTCACACAGGGATCCCCTGCTAATTTTTTAAAAAGTAACTTTAATCCTGGGACAACACTGTTTGGACACTGCCAGAGAAGGGGGTAGGTAGAACTGAGTGATATGGGGGGGGAAAAAACATTCTTCTCTGTTTTCCTCCCCTCAGCACTCTCTATACACCATCCAGAGATGTTAATTTTATTGGAAGAAAAATGTAAAGCTGAGCTTTATGTGTTTCTATGATTCACTCTCCCAATACTGCTGTATGGGTCAGCAATCCTGAGGGAGCTGGAACTACGCTATGTAAATATGCGATTTTTCTACATTAACCCTATGTGTGAATGGGACAAATAAGTGAAAAGCCATTATTAGTTATAAAAGGTATTTACACTGCTTCATTAATAGACTCCACATTGTGATCCACGTTGCTTCATAGGATCACAGAGTCCATTTACTGAAATAAATCAGATGGCTTCAGTTTACAATAATGTCTGTTCAGCATTACTATACATGGCACATATGTAATACAAAAAATATTTTGAAAGATCACGTTCATTTTTATATGAATAGAGCCCTTATTTTAAATATGGCAATGTTATAACAGACAATCCACAATGTCTAAAATAAAATACACATTAAAAGCAAGATGTAGCAGTTATGTATGCAGCAGGTTTGTTCAAGTATATTAAGCTTCCATAGAGTATGTGAGCAGAATACCAACCAGGCAGCCCTTTTAAACAAGATTAAACCAGAAACAGTACTTAACCAGGGCTTGGGAGTTTGCTAATTTTGAACATTGAGCACTGGCTACACTTAGCTTGTCTCAATGAGGGACACTTCCAGTTGTATCAGGCTGATGGTAGGTTTTGTAGGTGGGCCAGACCCCATAGACAGTGCTGGCTGGTGGTGATTCCATAAAGGTTTTGTATTTTTAAAATTGACATGTGTTGTGTTTGCTTGAATATATGACTGACTGAAAACCTATATGTAGCATTGCTTGTATTTTTTATTTTCACCCTTAAAGTACTGACTAAATGATGTAATTTTTCAGGAGAATAATGCACCCAAAGATCCTACACAAAAATATAATTGAGCCATGGTAAAATATCAATATGGCATGGGCAATAGTACCCATCTAGCCCATGATAAGAGAGAGAGAGAACGAGAAAAAAGAGAGAAAGAGAGAGAGAGAGAAAAGAGAGAGACAAGAGAGAGAAAAAACAAGAAAAAAGAGTGAAAAAGAGAGAAAGAGTTTTCACCATGAAATTTAAATGCAAGGCAACTTAGTTGATGTTTTCCTAGTTGCTAATTAAATAACATTAAATGATATGCCTTGGTGTAGTTCTATCTCTTTAAGCTAGGAACCATACTCCATAAATTATTAAAATTTGTATTTAAGATCTGTGTGCTAGATGGAGCCATATGTGTCACAGCAATGTTCCTAACTTTGAGAGTCAATGGAGGGATTGAATAGATGTGAGAACGTAATGTGATTGTCAGCTGAACAAATATTTGCAATATTATTGAAGTATTATTGAAGTAAGATTACCAGTATTTAAAGAATTATATTTAGAATATGAATTGATTGACTACAGTATATTGTAACACTGTAGGGGAACAGGGTGCAGTTTCCTGGGGTAGATGGCAGCAGGCAGCAGCTGAGAAATCATACAAGTACAGTTTGTGGTGCAACTGGCCGAAAACCAGTTTTATTAAGCAGAAAATAAAATAAACATCAAAAGAAAATACCTTGACTGTCCGGCGCTAACTATACACAAGACATTCCTGACTGTCTCTAAATAAAACACAGAGTTTTCCAGTAAATACTGTATGGCTCACTTGTATAAGGAAGCATGTTTCACCCACAAAGGTTCTGCAGTTTAACCCCAGGCAGTCTGCACACACTGATCAGGCTAGCAGCCCTATAACACTCTTACACCGCTGAAACCCTGATTAGGCCTCTGTGAGGCCAAAGACCCGAACTGAGCCCACTGTCTGGAACGTGCCCCCTCTCTCTCTCTATCTCTCTCTCTATCTTTATCTCTCAGGGCCCTTATCCAGCTTTGCCAACAGACTGAAAAGGTTCTAACAAAACAAAACATTTTCCTGGAAGTTTTCCTTTTTCTAAAACATGTAAGACAAGAACCTGGGACAAACATACCTGCCCTCAAACACTATTCCAGTGTTCTTTTCACATATCCCCCTCCCATGTTTCGACCTAGGGGCCAGAACACTTGCAGCCCCTAAACAGAAGATGTGGGACAATGCATCTGCGTTGCAATTGTGTACCCGGTCTATGTTCAATAGTAAACTTAAAATCTTGCAATGCTAGAAACCATCTAGTTACATGAGCATTCTGACCTCTATTTTCATACATCCATTTTAAAGGGGCATGATCTGTCACTAGTCTGAACTGTATACCCAAGAGGTAATATCTCAAGGTATCTAATGCCCACTTAATGGCCAAAGCCTTCTTTTCCACAATAGCATACCTTTCCCTACCTCTGAAGCATCCGTCTGTACAACAAATTATTTTGAAAAGTCTGGTGTTATCAATACAGGTTGTGAACACAAAGCCACTTTTAATGCTTGGAACATATTTGACTGCTTCCCTTTGGTAAGGACTGACAAAGGCACTGCTGTGGTCGCAAAATTAGGAATCAATTGTCTATAGTACCCCGTTATTCCCAAAAAAGCCTTTACCTGTTTTTTATTCACTGGACGAGGCCAGTTTTGTATAGCATCAATTTTATTCAATTGGGGCCTAATCAGACCTCTACCTATGGTGAAGCCCAAGTATTTAACCTCTTCCATTGTGAGGCAGAACTTCTTTGGGTTAGCAGTTAACCCTGCTTCTCTGATTGAGTCCAGTACTGCTTGTACTTTAACCAAGTGGGACCCCTAGTCTGTACTGTGAATTACCACATCATCCAAATAGGCAGCTGCATACTTTCTATGGGGCCTCAAAATCTTATCCATTGCCCGTTGAAAGGTTACTGGATCCCCATGCAACCCAAAGGGTAACATCTTATACTGGTATAGCCCCTCCGGAACCGAAAAGGCAGTTTTTTCTTTTACACTATCAGTTAAAGGTATTTGCCAGTAACCTTTGGTCAGGTCCAATGTGGTGAGAAACCTGGCTGTTCCCAGCCTTTCTATAAGCTCATCCACACGGGCCATGGGGTATGTGTCAAATTTGGACACCTCATTTAACTTACGACAGTCATTACAGAATCGTATGATACCGTCTGGCTTCGGGATGAGAACTATTGGAATTGACTATTCACTGAGATTCCTCTATGACTCCAAGTTCTAATATGTTTTTAACTTCTTTAGAAACAGCTTCTTGCTGAGCTTCAGGAATCCTATATGGCTCTAAATTGACCCTGACCCCTGGTTCTGTGACAATGTCATGTTTTATTATGGCCATTCGGCCAGGCAGCTCTGAAAATATCTCCCTATTTTGGATGAGAAATTATTTAACCTGATTGTTCTGATCAGCTAATAATGTCTCTGACACCTTTACCTCGGGAAGCAACCAAGGTGAAGACACAGAAGGGCAAGGCTCCGCTGACAGACAACCTATGTTTCCAAGGTTTGATTAAGTTAACATGGTAGATTTGTTTGGGTTTTCTCTTTCCCGGTTGGTATACTTTGCAGTTAACCTCATTCACTTTTTCCCTAATCTCAAATGGACCCTGCCATTCAGCTAGGAACTTGCTTTCCACAGTGGGTACCAAAACAAGAACTATCTCCAGGTGCAAATTCTCGTATCTTGGCATTCCGGTTATATACCCTCTGTTGAGTACTTTGGGCCTGTTCCATGTGCTCTCTGACAACAGGTACCACAGCTGTAATCCTATCCTGCATTTGTGTTACATGTTCAATAACGCTTCTATAAGGAGTGGGCTATCCTTCCCATGTCTCTTTGGCAATGTCCAACAGCCCTCTGGGATGTCTACCGTACAACAAATCAAATGGAGAAAACCCCGTAGAGGACTGAGGAAGTTCTCTGATGGCCATTAACAAGTAGGATACAAAAAATGGTGAGCTGCTCAATCAGATAGTGATGTCACTCAGGTGCTAAAAGGGAGGGGTAATTCTGTGTAGGAAAAAACAATGGTTCCCTAATGCACACCGAGTGAAAAATATTACTACATAATAGTCAGATTATACGGAGATCTTGGTTGCGTATATCTGCAGATATAGAGTTAAGCCCCCAGGCCGATCGACAAGGCCTCTCCGTCACTGGGGGTCCCTAATACTAGGTATGGGTCCGGGGTGCAGGACCCCATCATGTCGGCACAGGTCGGCTACCCCAGGTCAGCACACAGGTGAAAATTAATAAGGGTTAATAGGAAGCACAGAAGTGCTATGTAAGTGGTGTGATTAAAATAATACAAAAATATATACAAAGTGATAGGGAAAATCATATTTGTAATTATTTATGGTGTGGGGTGTGGTGGCCCCTGTGTCGGTGTGGCTGGGCTGCTTCAGGTCGGCACACCCTAACACTTTATTAACACTTATGATTTTCCCTATCACTTTGTATATATTTTTGTATTATTTTAATCACACCACTTACATAGCACTTCTGTGCTTCCTATTAACCCTTATTAATTTTCACCTGTGTGCTGACCTGGGGTAGCCGACCTGTGCCGACATGATGGGGTCCTGCACCCCGGACCCATACCTAGTATTAGGGACCCCCAGTGATGGAGAGGCCTTGTCGATCGGCCTGGGGGCTTAACCCTATATCTGCAGATATACGCAACCAAGATCTCCGTATAATCTGACTATTATGTAGTAATATTTTTCACTCGGTGTGCATTAGGGAACCATTGTTTTTTCCTACACAGAATTACCCCTCCCTTTTAGCACCTGAGTGACATCACTATCTGATTGAGCAGCTCACCATTTTTTGTATTGTATTGAGAGGCATGGAAGGGTCAGCATTAGGAGGGATTGCTGACTCTAGACTGCCATAGGAGAAGCTAGGGGTATCTCCAGGTAAGCTGGCTCTCAGATGCTGTAGGAGCCATTACCATGTGGCCTTACACTGGGAATTCAACCCAGACATATTTGTAATTATTTATGGGGTGGGTGTGGGGTGTGGTGGCCCCTGTGTCGGTGTGGCTGGGCTGCTTCAGGTCGGCACACCCTAACACTTTATTAACACTTATGATTTTCCCTATCACTTTTTATATATTTTTGTATTATTTTAATCACACCACTTACATAGCACTTCTGTGCTTCCTATTAACCCTTATTAATTTTCACCTGTGTGCTGACCTGGGGTAGCCGACCTGTGCCGACATGATGGGGTCCTGCACCCCGGACCCATACCTAGTATTAGGGACCCCCAGTGACGGAGAGGCCTTGTCGATCGGCCTGGGGGCTTAACCCTATATCTGCAGATATACGCAACCAAGATCTCCGTATAATCTGACTATTATGTAGTAATATTTTTCACTCGGTGTGCATTAGGGAACCATTGTTTTTTCCATTAACAAGTAGGACAACAAACAATCCCAGTTTTTCCTATCTCTATCAACAACCTTTTTTAACATACTTTTTAATGTTTTATTTAACCTTTCTACCAACCCATCAGTTTGGGGATGGTAGACGGACGTCCTGAGGTGAGTGACCTTAAATAATTTGCACAATTCTTTCATGACTCTCGACATAAATGGGGTACCTTGGTCAGTCAAAATTTCTTTTGGTATTCCCACTCTACTAAAAACCTGCACCAGCTCCCTAGCTATCGCCTTGGTTGTGATATTGCGTAAAGGGACAGCCTCAGGATATCGAGTGGCATTGTCCATTATTACCAGGTTTTACTGATGGCTTATATACAAACTTCAGTCCTTATGCCCAGAAGGACTGAACAAAGACTTTGAACTCAAATGGTTCTTGTAATTTTAAGTTTTTAGTCCTTCAGTTTTCTTATTCATATCAGATATCTGCTTTGTTGATATGTACTACATGGCCCTCCTATTCTTCTTCTTATTTTTTTTCTCTCTCTTCTGTTTTGATTTGTATGGAAAATGTGGGAGATCTTCGACTTGATCTTATGGATTCATATACGAACATGACCTACTACAGTTGGACATTTTGGATGGAAAATAAAACCAGTGACTTAAGAGGAAACTATGCTTCTGGCCTTATCACAAAAGAAAACATATAAGTATCAACAAAATCATATATCACAGTTTTCTGCAATGTTTCCTCGTCATTTAGTTATAATATGAATGGCACCCCTCTGTTCTGGTTTTATGACCACAGACATTATTTATACTCCACTCTCTCATCTGGTAATACTAGTGATACAATCTGGTGTTGAACAAAACTTGCACCCAGTCACTAATATAGTTATGTGGTCTTTATTCGGTTATAAGGTATATACCCTTTATCAGTTTTTCATTATGCCTGGTCTTAATAGACACGTATTACAATAGACACACACCTGATCATTTAAACCTCCTTTATTTCCTCATTAATTGTATATATATCGTAACCAGCATGCCCCACTTCCGGCCGCACGATCGGCACCTCACGGAGCTTATTTGCCCCACTTCCGGTCTCCTCACTTCCGGACTACGTCACTTCCGTTTGGTCACTTCCGGCCAATCGCCCGCTACTGTTGGGATACCTTTAACCATTTATCCCCAAATCCAAGGCTACACATATTGGTTTAATCAATCACTATATTATTTGGCTATTGCATACTAGTCTGTATATCCATTGTAGATATACATCTCCGTATTCATCACTTCCGGTCACGGCAACTCCGCGGACGTCACTTCCGGCCAATTGGCCGCTGCTTCTATGTGTTTCTAAGTCTCTAATTTACTTCTTTTTAGGCTCACAACTATTTATGTATATTTTCTTAGTTTATTATTACATTATATTGCCACAATTAAGGCTCGAATGTTAATACCAATGACGGACACGCACTTCCGGTTCCGGTAACCTCTGAACCGGAAGTAGTCAGCAACCATCTTTAAAAGCCTTTCTGAGTAACCAGTAAGACTATCAAGCCCTGAGGAAGAGATTATACATCTCGAAACGCGTTGGCTACTGGACACTGACGGCTACTGGACACTGACACACTGGAACCAGAGCAACTGCTGACAGAACTTCGTTGGTAAGCTTAGGAGCCAGAGCAGGGTGAAGTCTGGACCACCCTGCCGTTTATACCACCTGCGGCTCCTTTGCTACCATTCTGGTACGCTTTGCTCTATGAACTATTGGGACTATTTTATCCCTATTTATGTATATTTTGTCTTATTAAATGCATATGTTTTCATTGTTTCGGAACCGGTACTTATTATCCTAGATGTGGAGGTACCCATATAGTCTGTTTTAGACAGCCAACTTACATTATTGCATTTAGCCACTGAAAGGGGGCACCCAGGATATACCATTTCTTGTATTTCCATATATGTTTCTTTTGGGGGGAGGAAGGAGAACCCCTAGGTACATCCAAGGCAGCCCACTTCCTTATTAGCGCCCAACAAGTTCCTCCGACACTTTTCATTTCATACTCTTTCAGTTCTAACTACTATGTCTCTGTTCCCGGCAAGAGGGTCCTCAATGGACTCCCCATCTGTCACTTTCTCAGCCAAACTAGCAAAGGGTCAGACAGTTCCGAGGACAAACGTACAGCCATAAAATCACTGGTATTATCAACTGGCTCTTTACTTCTCACATCTGTTGCTAAACGTGATTCCCACAGTTTCCAAAAATGAGGAAAATCCCTCCCTATTATGGCCTCATGCACCAAAGTGGGGACCAGTCCTACTTTAACAATTGCTGACCCACAACAAGTTTCTATATTCACTTCAGCAGAGACATAATGTTGGGTATCCCCATCTATGCAAGTTACCCCACTAGGTATTTGCTGGACCTTTAAGAGGTTTACTAAACCAGCTTTCATGAGGGTAACTAAACTTCCTGAATCTAGCAAGGCCTCTACCCAGTTACCCTCTAAGAACACATTACACATTTGTTTTTCCAGCTTAGGTGAAGGTACCACAGTACAGGCTAACCTAGCAAAGAAAGACATTCTGCGACATTCAAAGGTAGCATCACATTGCATGGGTTCTTGCGTGACTGGGCAATTGGCAATAACATGACCTGGCATACCACACCTAAAACATTTAACAACACGATTATCAATCCGTTTGAGCGGCATATACCTT
This sequence comes from Pseudophryne corroboree, assembly GCF_028390025.1. Taxonomy (NCBI): domain Eukaryota; kingdom Metazoa; phylum Chordata; class Amphibia; order Anura; family Myobatrachidae; genus Pseudophryne; species Pseudophryne corroboree. The sequence goes on along the minus strand of NC_086448.1, from coordinate 338,923,488 downwards.
TCTAGCCCCATTATCCTGTCTCCTGGGCCAGTATTTACAGTATCTCCAGTCTTGCATTCTCTTAACCGCCCAGCAACATTTTCCCACGGAACAGTCTTACCGGTCTTTACTGAAGGGCGCTGTCGAGGATCTATGGGTTGCTGGGTGGTCATCAGTAGTTCCTCTGCCGCCAGATACCTCTCTACCATGTCTACTAACCGGTCAGCGGTATCCGGATTTCCGTGGCTCACCCACTTGCGCAGGACCATGGGCAAAGATCTCAAATAGCGGTCCATGACGACTCTTTCAACCATCTGGGGACCAGTTAATGTCTCTGGCTGTAACCATTTTTTTGTTAGGTGAATAAGGTCATGCATCTGGGAGTGAGGAGGCTTCTCCATGGCATATACCCAAACGGTTCACCCATTTTGCTCGTACTGACAGCATGACTCCCATGCGGGTCAGGATCTCAGTTTTTAGTTTGTCATAGTCCCGGGCCTCGGCAGGGCTTAAATCAAAGTACGCTTTTTGGGGCTCACCTGAAAGAAAAGGTGCCAGCAGACTGGCCCACTGTGCTTTCGGCCAGTTCTCACACTCAGCAGTCCTTTCAAACGTGGTCAGATAGGCCTCCACATTATCAGCCACTGTCATTTTCTGCAGGAAGTGACTGGCCCGTATAGAACTAGAGCTGGTTGGAGCACTGACGGTGACATCTCCAATCCGGGCTGCAAGGCTCTGTTAAGGCCTCTCTATTCTGACGCTGTTGCCTGTAAAGTTCGTCAAGAGCCACCTGCTGCAGTCTCCTAATTTCCTCCACTGCCACCTGCTGTTGTCTGTTGGCCTCCTGCTGAGCCGCTGTAGCTTGCAGCAAGGCTTTAAGCAGTTCCTCCATGTCAACAGATTTTTCGGGCGGTTTTGTAGCTGCTCTCACCCAGGACATATATCGAATCCTCAGGGGTGAGCCTCAGAAACTTCACACTGGGCTGTATCTGCATAAACCACAGTTGTCTGCAGGCCTCATAAAGCTGCTGCTTTCACTTATGCGCAGAATGCAATGCTCGCATTCTCCACCAAGTTGTAACACTGTAGGGGAACAGGGTGCCATCTCCTGGGGTAGATGGCAGCAAGCTGCAGCTGAGAAATCATACAAGTCCAGTTTGTGGTGCAACTGGCCGCAACCAGTTTTATTAAGCAGAAAATAAAATAAACATCAAAAGAAAATACCATGTCTGTCCGGCGCTAACTATACACAAGATGTTCCTGACTGTCTCTAAATAAAACACAGAGTTTTCCCAGTAAATACTGTATGGCTCACTTGTATAAGAAAGCATGTTTCTCCCACAAAGGTTCTACAGTTTCTCCCCAGGCAGTCTGCACACACTGATCATGCTAGCAGCACTATAACACTTATCCAGCTTTTCCAACAGACTGAAAAGGTTCCAACAAAACAAATCATTTTCCTGGAAGTTTTCCTTCTTCTAAAACATGTAAGACAAGAACCTGGGACAAACATACCTGCCCTCAAACACTATTCCAGTGTTCTTGTCACTATACATATTTATAGATAGATAGATAGATAGATAGATAGATAGATAGATACTGTAGTCAATCAATTCGTATATATATTATATATATATATTTAGCTGATTTAGCCGGCATTGCCCGGGTTGAAGAATCAACTGTAAACTACATTGGTAGCCTTCGGCTGCGAAAATAATGGATACTGTATATGAACATATTTACTTCCCCCTACTACAGCTTAGTATAGTCTTCTAGGTTAGTTCTGTAGTTCTATTCCTCCTAGTGATTGCTGCTAGTAAGTACTGTGGGTGTAAGTTTAAATTTACAATCCTCCCAGCTGGTTTGCACTTCCACAGCTCCTTCTCATTACAGTATAGGTGGCCCCTTGTACAGTATATGAAAACCGTCAACTCCTTCATAGCCTAGGCGCTCCACGTCCTCTGAGGTACACCCCCTCTGACAGCTTCCTTTGTTATTGGGAAGTTGCTCCAACACTGAAGGGAAGTATGCGTGATGTGCGTGTGTGTTTATAATGTGTGCTGTGTGTGTGTACAATGTGTAAGTGTGTGTGATCGATGTATATATGTCTGTGCAGACCAGAATTGTAGCGTTCTTTTAGTTGTATTTGAGTAAACTTGGTTTTAAATCTAATCGGGACTGTCACTAATCTAATCAGCTTAGCGCCGCCCAAAAACTATGTATTTGACACTCATGTCAGTCATTTTGGAGAGGACAGCGGGAGTATTCCTAACAGAGACCCCAGTCGGATCTGGTTTTGCCCATATTGTGGAGTTGTATTTGTGATATGCTGATTTTATTTGTGTAAAATTTACATGCATCTAATAAAGTAAAGCTGTTTTAAAAAAAAGTATGTTACTGCATTATCTGCATCCCCTCATTTGTCTTTTAGTAATACTTATTTGGACCCTTGGGAAGGTTAAAGTGTAGTGGCGACGGCTTCAGGAATACACATTTAGGACTTTGGTGATAATATACTATGACCTGTATTGCGAATGATTCTCTCTATCTATCTATCTATCTATCTATCTATATATAAAATCATATTAATTATTTATTTTTAAGTTTAGCACTGGAAAAAAAATATTATATATAATTACCTTGGAATAATTTTGATATTGCATTCATCTCCTCTTGGCAGAAGTCTACCAAAAAACATCTTGGTTTCCAGTTAACGTTCAATTTTTGGAAAATATGCAAGGCCTCCTGTATGCATGCAGTTGTTTCTTGTTCAACAACAAACGCTCCAACAATCACATAGCAAACATTTGTCCGGACACAAATTTAAAAAAGTAGAAGAGCATATCTTGTTGTTCTGTATGTGGCTTCTAGTAAGGTTAGGCGATTACCATACCTGGTGAGCAATTTTTGTTGCCATTCAGTTTGGTAACAAAAGAGAAAATGTTGCTTGGGTATATCTTGCTGTGCAGTTGTATTTGGTCGACAACAAATCTTAAGATCTGGTTTTTCTACCTGCCACTGGTGTAGAAGGTGCAAAAGATTTTCCTGGTTTCATTTTGAATTTCTAGATTCAGATCTAGCTTCATTAATGAGATTCAATATGTCTTTTTTTGTGGGTTAAAATTTTGGCCGTGACTTTATGGGATCATCAGCTGGAAGGAGTTCTTGATCAACAAAAGCTTTTATGTGATGCATCATCTCATTAATTCTTATAATTTTTTGAAGTACTCTTATGTCCTCTTTTTCACGGTATTTGGGTAACTGTTAAAAACTATACAAAGTATATTAATTTTAATACCAAAATATATAAAACTAAAAATGTTGCACTGATTAATCTGGATATAGTTTTTTATTAAAAAAATTGTATGCATTATGAGCAGACCAAAACATTTAGACTTTAACATGACATTGCATTAAATTTATAACATTGAATAGTTATACGATGAATATACTATATTTCATAGTCATTATTAAATAAATATAATTATATTTCTAATCAGTAACCAATGTTATATCTAAATTTCTGAACATATAATTATCAAAGATAAGGTTAATATGAAAATGTTGCACCATTTATAAATCTACCTGTAAAGCAATATTTTGGCATGATTTTAAACTTGTTTCAATAAGATTATCAGCAAATATGCTTTAACACAATGATTAGTAAATGTTTCCTGACCACATGATTTGTGCTCAACTCATGGCCAGTTCCTCTTTAATATACATTTATTGTCCTTTTTTTAGCATTCTAATTATCTCTGCATTTAAGCACCTCCAAATTGTAAAATTTGCAGACCAGCCCACCATTTTACTGTGTATGTACTGTATGTACTTGAGGTACATTTCAGGGCGAAAACACTTTTTTTGCCCTACCACTCCTTCCACCTGCCCTAGGTGATTTAGATTGGCATGGTCCTTTACTTTGCAGCACACAAATTTAAATGTGCTCTTATTAAAAGTAAGTTGGAGATAAATGTGTTTAATGTGTCAGTATTACGGATGTTAGTGACCCGTCTAATGAGGTTCAACACGAAGTGGAAAGTAAACCATTTACACGGTTTTTTTTTTTAAATTGTCGGTGGTTTATTATAAGTATTTAATCCAAATTATTAATGGTTTGACTCGACACCAGAATTTTCTTTTTCTACATTTGAAAAAGCAGCATTGTAGGAACTGTTTATATTTTTAAAATGAGGACATGGGCCGAATAACATATCTACTTTGTAGCATTGTCAGGAAATAAACAGAGATGATGAGTATTACTCAAAGTCCAAAGTGGGCCTACAGATGGGGAATAAACATGGGCTAGGCAAATGTAATCTTGTTCTTCAGCCTGAACTTTCCACCAATGGTCTTAAATGTGTTTCCATTGTTGCTGATCTTTTTGAGTCCCATCACCCTACCCTGCTCTGTCAGCCCGTTCCTTCTTCCCTGTAGCTGGATGTGTCAAGTACAACAAATCCTCATGGAAGCAGCATTAACTTCCAAGGAGAGGTATGATATCTTATATTAAAAAAATAATAATCAGATGAATATGTATATTATCGGGGAGGTGAACTGGCTTGGTTATTGGCAAAGTATAGTATGTGTGTTATATTGTTAAAAATGATTGTTTAAGCTGTACAACTATTTTCATTTTGTAAATAATTAAGCTATGTTTGTGTTGATTATTGTCATGCATGGGTCACAGTGTTGTAGTAATGTTATGTGTTGGATTAATGTTTATATACATTTTTTTCACCTCCCAGGTATAAATCATTTGCAAATCAGATGGTCACAGAAACTGGTTTGTAGCAGAGAAGATGTACTTCATGTGTGAATAAATATATCCAGAATATTAATTGTAGGCAAAGGTATAAATATCAATAAAAATATACATAATGGCCCTCATTCCGAGTTGTTCGCTCGGTATTTTTCATCGCATCGCAATGAAAATCCGCTTAGTACGCATGCGCAATGTTCGCACTGCGACTGCGCCAAGTAACTTTGCTATGTAGAAAGTAATTTTACTCACGGCTTTTTCATCGCTCCGGCGAACGTAATGTGATTGACAGGAAATGGGTGTTACTGGGCGGAAACACGGCGTTTCAGGGGCGTGTGGCTGAAAACGCTACCGTTTCCGGAAAAAACGCAGGAGTGGCCGGAGAAACGGTGGGAGTGCCTGGGCGAACGCTGGGTGTGTTTGTGACGTCAACCAGGAACGACAAGCACTGAACTGATCGCACAGGCAGAGTAAGTCTGAAGCTACTCTGAAACTGCTAAGTAGTTAGTAATCGCAATATTGCGAATACATCGGTCGCAATTTTAAGAAGCTAAGATTCACTCCCAGTAGGCGGCGGCTTAGCGTGTGTAACTCTGCTAAATTCGCCTTGCGACCGATCAACTCGGAATCAGGGCCAATATTCTTACCTATCCTTTAGATAGATGGAACTTGTGATCACACATTTTGGGAAAACTAGCAACATAAGTATGAATTCCTGAGATCTTTTCTATATCATGTTGAAGTGCCTCTTTGATGTACTCCTTCTTTGTTTTTGGTTATCACATTTTATCTACATAAACTATACACTGATTATTTATCTGTGTGTCTTACTCTCTTCTATAGCAAAACACACACACACACACACACACACACACACACACACACACACACACACAATCAATTCTGGTAGCATATCCATGATTCAACATTCAATATTTTTTTTTATAATATAAACATTTTTATGAATAAACTTTCTTTAAACTATAACAATATATGTTTAAGTCATAAAGAATTTAGTATCATAAACACATTTTTTAAATATAAATATAATTTTTTACATTTACATTAAACTCGGTAATTAATAACGTGCAAAATGTATATTTCTGCTGAGCAGCCCATTTTTTTGGTAGGCTACTTAATTATTCTCCGTTTTATGAACATATGATCTTCTACCTTTAAATTAAGTAAAACACTAATATTAACACAGTGTGGGTTATTAAGAGTTAAGAAAACTATACAAATCAATTTTAAAACTATTTTCATATTATTTAAAATAAGATTTTACTCACCGGTAAATCTATTTCTCGTAGTCCGTAGTGGATGCTGGGACTCCGTAAGGACCATGGGGAATAGCGGCTCCGCAGGAGACTGGGCACAACTAAAGAAAGCTTTAGGACTACCTGGTGTGCACTGGCTCTTCCGACTATGACCCTCCTCCAGACCTCAGTTAGGATACAGTGCCCGGAAGAGCTGACACAATAAGGAAGGATTTTGAATCCCGGGTAAGACTCATACCAGCCACACCAATCACACCGTATAACTCGTGATACTATACCCAGTTAACAGTATGAAATATAACTGAGCCTCTCAACAGATGGCTCAACAATAACCCTTTAGTTAAGCAATAACTATAAACAAGTATTGCAGACAATCCGCACTTGGGATGGGCGCCCAGCATCCACTACGGACTACGAGAAATAGATTTACCGGTGAGTAAAATCTTATTTTCTCTGACGTCCTAAGTGGATGCTGGGACTCCGTAAGGACCATGGGGATTATACCAAAGCTCCCTAACGGGCGGGAGAGTGCGGATGACTCTGCAGCACCAAATGGGCAAACTCTAGGTCCTCCTCAGCCAGGGTATCAAACTTGTAGACTCTTGCAAAAATGTTTGAACCCGACCAAGTAACAGCTCGGCAAATTTGTAAAGCTGAGACCCCTCGGGCAGCCGCCCAAGAAGAGCCCACTTTCCTCGTGGAATGGGCTTGTACAGATTTAGGGTGCGGCAGTCCAGCCGCAGAATGTGCAAGTTGAATCGTGCTACAGATCCAGCGAGCAATAGTCTGCTTAGAAGCAGGAGCACCCAGCTTGTTGGGTGCATACAGGATAAATAGCGAGTCAGTTTTCCTGACTCCAGCCGTCCTGGAAACATATACTTTTCAGGGCCCTGACTACGTCCAGTAACTTGGAATCCTCCAAGTACCAAGTAGCCGCAGGCACCACAATAGGTTGGTTCACATGAAAAACTGATACCACCTTAGGAAGGAATTGGGAACGAGTCCTCAATTCCGCCTTATCCATATAAAAAATCAGATAAGGGCTTTTGCATGGCAAAGCCGCCAATTCTGATACACGCCTGGCCGACGCCAAGGCCAACAGCATGACCACTTTTCACGTGAGGTATCGTAGCTCCACGGATTTAAGTGGCTCAACCCAATGCGACTTCAGGAAATCCAACACCACGTTGAGATCCCACGGTGCCACTGGAGGCACAAACGGGGGCTGACTATGCAGCACTCCCTTAACAAAAGTCTGAACTTCAGGCAGTGAAGCCAGTTCTATTTTGGAAGAAAATCAATAGAGCCGAAATCTGGACCTTAATGGAACCCAATTTTAGGCCCATAGTCACCCTGACTGTAGGAAGTGCAGAAATCGACCTAGCTGAAATTCCTCCATTGGGGCCTTCCTGGCCTCACAGCACGCAACATATTTCGGCCATATGCGGTGATAATGGTTTGCGTTCACTTCTTTCCTAGCTTTAATTAGCGTAGGGATAACTTCCTCCGGAATGCCCTTTTCCTTCAGGATCCGGCATTCAACCGCCATGCCGTCAAACGCAGCCGCGGTAAGTCTTGGAACAGACAGGCCTCCTGCTGCAGCAGGTCCTGTCTGAGCGGCAGAGGCCATGGGTCCTCTGAGATCATTTCTTGGAGTTCTGGGTACCAAGCTCTTCTTGGCCAATCCGGAACAATGAGTATAGTTCTTACTCCTCTCCTTCTTATTATTCTCATTACCCTGGGTAAGAGAGGCAGAGAAGGGAACACATACACCGACTGGTACACCCACGGTGTTACCAGAGCGTCCACAGCTATCGCCTGAGGGTCCCTTGACCTGGCGCAATATCTTTCTAGCTTTTTGTTTAGGCGGGACGCCATCATGTCCACCTGTGGCCTTTCCTAACGGTGTACAATCATTTGGAAGACTTCTGGATGAAGTCCCCACTCTCCCGGGTGGAGGTCGTGTCTGCTGAGAAAGTCTGCTTCCCAGTTGTCCACTCCGGGAATGAACACTGCTGACAGTGCTAACACATGATTTTCCGCCCATTGGAGAATCCTTGTGGCTTCTGCCATCGCCATCCTGCTTCTTGTGCCGCCCTGTCGGTTTACATGAGCGACCGCCGTGATGTTGTCTGACTGGATCAGCACCGGCCGGTGTTGAAGCAGGGGTCTAGCCTGACTTAGGGCATTGTAAATGGCCCTTAGTTCCAGAATATTTATGTGTAGGGAAGTCTCCTGACTTTTCCATAGTCCTTGGAAGTTTCTTCCCTGTGTGACTGCCCCCCAGCCTCGAAGGCTGACATCCGTGGTCACCAGGACCCAGTCCTGTATGCCGAATCTGCGGCCCCCTAGAAGATGATCACTCTGCAGCCACCACAACAGCGACACCCTGGCCCTTGGAGACAGGGTTGTCCGCTGATGCATCTGAAGATGCGACCCGGACCACTTGTCCAACAGATCCCACTGGAAGATCCTTGCATGGGACCTGGCGAATGGAATTTCTTCGTAAGAAGCTACCATCTTTCCCAGGGCTCGCGTGCATTGATGCACCGACACCTGTATTTGTATTAGGAGGTCTCTGTCTAGAGACGACAACTCCTAGGACTTCTCCTCCGGGAGAAACCCTTTTTATCCTGTTCTGTGTCCAGAACCATACCCAGGAACAGTAGACGCGTCGTAGGAACCAGCTGTGTCTTTGGAATATTCAGAATCCAGCCGTGCTGTTGTAGCACTTCCCGAGATAGTGCTACTCCGACGAACAACTGCTCCCTGGACCTCGCCTTTATAAGGAGATCGTCCAAGCACGGGATAATTATTTCGGCCATTACCTTGGTAAATACCCTCGGTGCCGGGGACAGACCAACGGCAACGTCTGGAATTGGTAATGACCATCCTGTACCACAATTTTGAGGTACTCCTGGTGAAGAGGGTAAATAGGGACATGCAGGTAAGCATCCTTGATGTCCAGTGATACCATGAAATTCTCCAGGCTTGCAATAATCGCCCTGAGCGATTCCATTTTGAACTTGAACCTTCGTATATAAGTGTTCAAGGATTTCAATTTTAGAATGGGTCTCACCGAACCGTCTGGTTTCGGTACCACAACATTTTGGAATAGTAACCCCGGCCTTGTTGAAGGAGGGGTACCTTGATTTCACCTGCTGGAAGTACAGCTTGTGAATTGCCGCCAGTACTACCTCCCTTTCTCCGAGGGCAGCAGGCAAGGCTGATGTGAGGTAACGGCGAGGGGGAGTCGCCTCGAACTCCAGCCTGTATCCCTGTGATACTACTTGCAGAACCTAGGGATCCACCTGTGGGCAAGCCCACTGGTCCCTGAAGTTCCCGAGACGCGCCCCCACCGCACCTGTCTCCACCTGTGGAGCCTCAGCGTCATGCGGTGGACTCAGAGGAAGCGGGGGAAGATTTTTGATCCTGGGAACTGGCTGTCTGGTGCAGCTTTTTCCTTCTTCCCTTGTCTCTGTGCAGAAAGGAAGCGCCTTTGACCCGCTTGCTTTTCTGAAGCCGAAAGGACTGTACCTGAAAATACGGTGCTTTCTTAGGCTGTGAGGAAACCTGAGGTAAAAAAATTTCTTCCCAGCTGTTGCTGTGGATACGAGGTCCCAGAGACCATCCCCAAACAATTCCTCACCCTTATAAGGCAGAATCTCCATGTGCCTTTTAAAGGCAGCATCACTTGTCCACTGCCGGGTCTCTAATACCCTCCTGGCAGAATGGACATTGCATTAATTCTGGATGCCAGCCGGCAAATATCCCTCTGTGCATCCTTCATATATAAGACGACGTCTTTAATATGCTCTATGTTAGCAAAATATTATCCCTGTCCAGGGTATTAATATTATCTGACAGGGTATCAGACCACGCTGCAGCAGCACTATTTATGCTGAGGCAAATGCAGGTCTCAGTATAGTACCTGAGTGTGTATAACTTCAGGATAGTCTCCTGCTTTTTATCAGCAGGCTCCTTCAAAGTGGCCGTATCCCAAGACGGCAGTGCCACCTTTTTTGACAAACGTGTGAACGCCTTATCCACCCTAGGGGATATCTCCCAACGTGACCTCTCCTCTGGCGGGAAAGGGTACGCCAGCAGTAACTTTTTAGAAATTACCATTTTCTTATCGGGGGAACCCACGCTCTTTACACACTTCATTCACTCATCTGATGGGGGAACAAAACACTGGCTGCTTTTTCTCCCCAAACATAAAACCCCTTTTATGTGGTACTTGGGTTCATGTCAGAAATGTGTAACACATTTTTCATTGCCGAGATCATGCAATGGATGTTCCTAGTGGATTGTGTATATGTCTCAACCTCGTCGACACTGGAGTCAGACTCCGTGACGACATCTGTGTCTGCCATCTGAGGTAACGGGCGTTTTTTGAGCCCCTGATGGCCTTTGAGACACCTGGGCAGGCGCAGGCTGAGAAGCTGGCTGTCTCACAGCTGTTACGTCATCCAGCCTTTTATGTAAGGAGTTGACATTGTCGGTTAATACCTTCCACCTATCCATCCACTCTGGTGTCGGCCCCACAGGGGGCGACATCCCATTTATCGGCCTCTGCTCCGCCTCCACGTAACCTTCCTCACCCAACATGTCGACACAGCCGTACCGACACACCGCACACACACAGGGAATGCTCTGATTGAGGACAGGACCCCACAAAGTCCTTTGGGGAGACAGAGAGAGAGAGTATGCCAGCACACACCAGAGCGCTATATAATGCAGGGATTAACACTATAACTGAGTGATTTTTCCCCCCAATAGCTGCTTGTATACACATATTGCGCCTAAATTTAGTGCCCCCCCCCTCTCTTTTTAACCCTTTGAGCCTGAAAACTACAGGGGAGAGCCTGGGGAGCTGTCTTCCAGCTGCACTGTGAAGAAAAAATGGCGCCAGTGTGCTGAGGGAGATAGCCCCGCCCCTTTTTCGGCAGACTTTTCTCCCGCTTTTTTCATGGATTCTGGCAGGGGTAATTTATCACATATATAGCCCTGGGACTATATATTGTGATGATTTGCCAGCCAAGGTGTATTATATTGCCCTCAGGGCGCCCCCCCCCCAGCGCCCTGCACCCATCAGTGACCGGAGTGTGAGGTGTGCATGAGGAGCAATGGCGCACAGCTGCAGTGCTGTGCGCTACCTTGTTGAAGACAGAAGTCTTCTGCCGCCGATTTTCCGGAACACTTCTTGCTTCTGGCTCTGTAAGGGGGCCGGCGGCGCGGCTCCGGGACCGAACATCGAGGTCGGGTCCTGTGGTCGATCCCTCTGGAGCTAATGGTGTCCAGTAGCCTAAGAAGCCCAAGCTACCACCAGTTAGGTAGGTTCGCTTCTTCTCCCCTTAGTCCCTCACTGCAGTGAGTCTGTTGCCAGCAGATCTCACTGTAAAATAAAAAACCTAAACTATACTTTCTTTCTAGGAGCTCAGGAGAGCCCCTAGTGTGCATCCAGCTCAGCCGGGCACAAGATTCTAACTGAGGTCTGGAGGAGGGTCATAGTGGGAGGAGCCAGTGCACACCAGGTAGTCCTAAAGCTTTCTTTAGTTGTGCCCAGTCTCCTGCGGAGCCGCTATTCCCCATGGTCCTTACGGAGTCCCAGCATCCACTTAGGACGTCAGAGAAAAGATGTTATAACAGCACAGGAATTGTTGTTGTTTTTTTACATTGCACAAAACTCTTGAATGACACACTGTGTAAAATTAGATTCGAAACCATTATTTAGAGTTTTATATTACAGGTTGAGTATCCCATATCCAAATATTCCAAAATACGGACTTTTTTGAGTGAGACTGAGATAGTGAAACCTTTTTTTTCTGATGGCTTAATGTACACAAACTTTGTTTAATACACAAAGTTGTTTTTTTTGAAAATATATTTATTGGGTTTTTCAAGTATTACATTGACAACAAGCCCTTGTTAGAGGGCGAAAAAGGCATATAGGGTATCAAGTCCAAACATCATAACAGTAAGTTTCATAGGTTATAAACATTTTCATACATTTTTGCTGGGTTATTTAGAACCATTCTACCCTGTTTCTTTACAATCATTTTCAATGCATACTTTATAATGTAAAGTGTTGAAAAAAAAAAAAAAAGAAAGGGGGGGGCGGAGAGGGTTGGGTGGGGGGGGGGGGGTAAGGTGATGGGACCGTCCTGCTTATGTATACAACAACTTAGGGGATAGTGGTTACAATATATATAGTTCAAAGAACATCCATTTATTTGAGTAGGTACTCTGAGTTTTCTATGTGACCTCGGATCCTAACCCCTGGGACCCGCCTAGAAGAGGGGGGGGGGGGGGGGATTAATGATTTTGGTTCTTCATATTTGTGCTGGGGGTGGGCAGTCCAGAATTGTACACATATTTAACTGTTCAGGATCTGATTTGGATTCTATATAGGTTCCCCACTTTTTCCAAAATTGACTGCCTGTGTGGTGCGGTTCACCTAGCATTTCATATCTTTCATAGTACATATATCTTAACATTAGTGTGTCAATCTCTCTCAAGGTAGGGGTGTGGTGGGCTATCCATGAGTTAAGAATAACTTTCTTTGCCACTGTTACCAGCAGAGATAGGATTGGTATAAGTTGTTTCTTATCAGCTGGTAGGTTCCATTTGTCAAAGTTGGCAAAGAGTAAGGGCACTGGATCCAAGGTCACAGACAGCTGAAAGGTCATATTCACGTAGTGTACAAGCAGGGCCGGTGCTAGGGTGTCCGGCGCCCTCCTGCAAACAATAAATTTGCGCCCTCCCTCCCATATGGAATTAAGGGACAGTGCCCGCCAAAGGGGCATGGTCTCATATGGAAGGGGCGTGGCCACATAATAGTATCCCCAATTCAAATTACGCTACACAGTATCACAATCGTATTCACATTATACCACACGTAGTGCCTGATTCATATTGCACCCGATAGTTGTGTACCTAATTCACATTACGATACACAGTAGGGCTCCTTATACACAATACCCACAATAATAACTCATACATTGATACATACATGAAATCACACACCTATACAAATACATGCTGTCACACACCTAAAAACATACACGCACACATACATTCTCTCACATACATACATATAATCACACACCTGTATAAATACATATATAGTGACACATATACATACAGTGACATACCAGCACACATACAGATATGTAGTCATACACCTATTCACATACAGTCACACACAAGCAAACACATATACACACATATAGCAGTCACACACACACACACAGTGCCCTTCCCTGAGTCATACTCACTGTTTTGGCCATGCTGCTGCTCACATTCCCTCCATTCTCCCATGCTCCTGGCAACTGGCAAGGCACTGTGTTGTACAGTGCCGTCTAGCTCCGCCCCCTTTTTGGACGTCGGGTAACTTCTTAGTTTAGAGTGCACTGCCATGATTAATGGCAGTGGGGGGAAGAGGGGGGTGGGGAAAGGCTGGGGTAACTTGTCCCCTACCTCTGCCCCCTCAATTCTGTTCAGCTGATAACTGCAAAATGAAACTGAAAGTAAACTACAGCTCCCGGCAGCAAAGGCTGCTGGGAGATGTAGTTTTTGTTCAGTTTCATCTCGATGCCGACGGCTGCTGCATAGGGAGGGGAGCGTTAGGGGGGATCGGCACCCTCTCCTATCAGGCGCACAGGTGACATGCCCCCCTAGCCACGGCCATGAGGAGCTGGTGGAAACAGGAGGGAGGGAGCTGGAGCCGCACTTCACGTTGCCTGCGTCTGTCATACAGTGTGACAGACGCAGCAGCAACCAGGAGCCAGCAGCAACAGCAGAGCAGGGAGAGCGCCTCTTCCGACCAGCGCCTCCCTGCCTTGCAGGAGCTGCTGAGCGGTTAGCGCCGGCTCTGTGTACAAGTTTATTCCAGTATTTTTTAATTTTGCCACAGGACCACATGTTATGAATAATCGAAGCTGATAATGCCCCGCATTTCGGGCAGTTACCAGTCTCATCCTCAACATAGTGCGCTCGTTGGCTTTGTGATACATATGCCCTGTGTATTGTCTTTACGTGAACCTCCTGAAGGACCGATGCCCTTACTATGCGGAGTGTAGTTTCATAATATTTGACTAATTCATCGGCTGAAGATAAAGAGGGTATATCCCTTATCCATAGCCTTTGTAGTCCCTGGGGTATAGTATGTGGAGAGTGTGTTAGTAATAATGAATACAGGAGTTTAGGTTTATATTTATGTCTAATAAACTGAGTGATGAGTGGTTGTAGAGGGTCTCTGGAGGGTATTGTGGGAGTGGACGCCGCCAGGGAATGGGCATAGTGCTGAATCTGTGCTAAGGCGTACATACTATTTTGTGGGATGGAGAATTCTGAGGTTAAGCGTTTAAGGGCTTTTACTTGGCCTCCCGGGTCAAAGACTTGAGATGCCATTCTGAGGCCTTTATGGATCAGTCTCTGGCATACCGGGTTTTCCAGCCCCGGCGTGAATGAAGGGTTGCCCCATAGTGGAAGCCAGTCCAGTCTATGTGGTGATCTGTCAATTTTTGCAGATACCGCATTCCAGGTCTCATACATCTTTGAACAGGATATTAGTGCGTATATGTGTTGGTAACAACTGTCTTTTTGTTTGGATTAGAGCGCCCGGCGAGAATGGCGCAAATAGCGCGCAATATAGGTCGTGATCTACATATGTATTGAGCTCCAAGGCCCAGTCCATAGCTATCCTCATCAGTAGTGCTCTCGAGTATATTAATAGGTCAGGGAAACCAAGACCTCCCTCCTTTTTTGACCTCTTTAGCTTCCAAGATGCTATACGCGGTCTTTTGGCTCTCCATATAAACCTGGAGCATAATCTGTCAAATTGTTTAATATCTTTCATGGTCAGTTTTATTGGTAGTAGCTGCATGGAATATGTTAATCTTGGCAATAGCACTGTTTTAATCACCTCAATTCTACCAAGTACTGATAGAGGTAGATCCTGCCATTTTTCCATTGTTTTTGCCATGTTTGCAATGATCGGAGTGAAGTTTAGCTTATATAAATCCTCCAATCGTCTTGGTATCTGGATACCCAGGTATTTTACGTGAGAAGATACCACCCTGATGGTCTGTATTGCTGTACTAATTTGTAGGTTTGGGGAATGTTTTGAGAGAACCAATAATTCGGATTTACTGATATTTATTTTATACCCCGAAAATGCTCCAAATGTTGAGATTATGTCTAACGCAACAGGTATAGAATGTTCAGGGTGTGAGAAGAAAAGTAACATCATCGGCGTACAAGGATACTCTGAGGTCAGTATTCCCAATTCGTATACCCGTATACCGAGGAGAGTGTCTTAGGGATATCGCTAGTGGTTCTAAAGCCAGTATAAACAGAAGGGGGGAGAGAGGGCAGCCTTGTCGGGTGCCCCTCTGTATCTGGAAAGGGGAGGATAGCAGGCCATTACATATAATTTGGGAGGATGGGCTAGAGTACAATGTTTTTAAAAAGGAGATAAATTTCTGCGGTATTGCAAAACGTTCCAGCACGTCATAAAGATGGTCCCAGTGCACCATGTCGAAAGCCTTCTCCGCGTCTAGAGAAAGGAGCGCTCTGGGTGTGTTCGACACGGCGCACTGGGAGTCGCAGACCGCCGTCAGCAGCCTTCTCACATTTGCCATCGGGTTTCTACCTGCAACAAATCCCGTTTGGTCTCTATGAATGAGGATGGGCAACGTGCGGCTCAATCTGGATGCTAAAATTTTGGTCAATATTTTATATTCAATATTTAGCAGTGATATGGGCCTATACGATCCTGGGTCAGTGCGGTCTCTATCTGGTTTCAGTAGTACTCTAATATTGGCTGTGTTATAGTATAAGGGCATTTCGCCTGTGTCCAATATCTGGTTAAATACCTTAACCAAAATGTGGGTAACATGTGGAGCTAATAGTTTATAGAAATCCGTCGTGAAACCATCTGGGCCCGGCGCCTTCCCCCCCTTAAGCTGGGAGATGGCAATAGATACTTCATCATGAGTTATAGCGTCTAATAGTGTTTCTCCCAATTCAGAAGGCAGCTGTGGAACAGGCAAGTTCTCCCAAAAGGGGGACGTCTCTGGAGGGGCCGGTGGCGTGGCCGCATATAATTTGCCATAAAATTCCGACAATACTTCTGCTATCTGCGTGTCGGAAGAGGTTAAAGTTCCATCTTTCATTTTTAGGGGATATATTATAGAAGGTGCGCGTTGTCCATTTAATAAATTTGACAATAATTTGCTCGACTTGTTAGCGAATCTGTAGGATTTGCAGTTTTTAGTAAAGGTATAAGAGGCCTCCATTTTAATGAATATTCCCTCAAAGTGATTTTTAGCTGTAAGGTATGCTTCCCTAGTGATTGGGGATGGGGATAAAGAGTATTGTTGAAAGGAAGAAGTAAACGTCGCTTGAGCTGCTAAGTAATCTCGGAGTGCCTCCTTTTTTATGGCTGTGGAGCGAGAAATAATGGCTCCCCTGACCGTTGCCTTAAAGGCTTGCCAGAATAGCACTATATTGTTCTCTTTCGTCTCCATGTTATCTTGTAGGAAATTCTCCCACGTTCTAATCACCAAGTCCCGTAGAGTTTGTGAGGATTTGAGGGATGAGGGACAGCGCCAGCGATAACAGTTCCCTTTATCGGGAAGCATTTTAATGTCCGCCCACACCACCGCGTGATCCGATATTACTATCGGCTCTATATTTACCTCTGAGGCTTGTGGAAGTAAGGCAGCGGACATCAAAATATAGTCTATTCTAGAAAAATTATTGGTAGCCGCTGAGAGGCAGGAGAAAGCGCTGTCAGTTGGGTGCAGCGCACGCCATGCATCTACTAATTGAAGCTCCTTCGCTACTTGTGGGACCCCAAATCGAGGCACTCTAATTTTGGTTTCACTAGTGTTCTGTCGGTCTAGCTGGGCCACAGAGATCAAATTCATGTCCCCACACGCAAACATGGGTATATGTGTGTATGGAAGCAATAGTGTCACTAGTTTCTGCATGAAAGGTTTCGAGTATACATTGGGGGCATATATCGAGGCACATACAAACTTCATCTGGTCACATAGCAATTGACAAATTACATATCTGCCTGATGCGTCAGCCACAATATCAGAGATATCCATCTGAATGTCTGATCTCGCAATAATGGCTACTCCTCTGGCTTTAGAATTATATGAGGCAAACGCTAAAACCTTCCATCCTAGTATATTCAGCTTAAGCATTTCACTAGGAATAAGATGGGTTTCTTGTAAACAGACTACATCTAAGCGTAGCTTACGTAAGTACATTAACACACATTTTCTCTTTTTTGGCGAGTTGAAACCCCCTACGCTCCAGCTACCAATTTTTAACGACATTGATCCAAAGTATACATGGAGTGTATTTCATCATACTGTAACTTTTATACTTGTCCTCAAATCCTGGTCTAACGATCCACCTTAAAAGCTCAAGACAGCATATATATCGACTAGCATTATAGATAGCAGGACGGTCTGGAGGGGTCAAGGGCAGGGGTAAGGCTTGGGCCTGTGGTGTGGCCAACATGGGAGAAAAGAAATAAAAAACAAAAAATAATAAAATGCAACATATAACACATTTTAAACTTCCTAGCATTTTGAGTAACTCTCGGTTACCCAGAGTTATGGTTATGCAAGGTAGGTACTCCAGCCGCCGGGTTTCCACCCCATTAGAACATACATAGTGCCGGTACAGCACAAATTATAATTAACCTGGAAAAATGCGTCTTCTCCATGTCGTTTCGTTTTTACAGGCTCGCAACCTGAACCATGGTGTTGCGAAGGCATATCTTCATTTATGTGAGCTTCTCACAACAGACTATTCATGTATTGTAGAGTTAATATCTATTGCTTAGAAGAGGAAGAGCCTTGTTCATCTATGAGACTATGGACATTATCTCAATGTAGAGGAGGGGGGGGGGTGGAGGAGGAGAGGGGGGGGGAGTTAGGGGGGGGGTTATGATTGAGGGGGGGGGAGATTGAGAGGGGGATGAATTTATTGGCTCTACCCCTTCTGTAGAGGTGATGATTAAGTTATTGGCTTATCTGAATTCCCTTAAAGCGCTTATAGCAATCTTTCTACGGGAGATGGGTGTGTAACTATGATAGTGGTGTCTCTAATCTAGCAAATCTAGTCAGTAGGAGCAACAGAACTGATCTAAGAAACAGATAACTGCAGAAATATATAAATTTAAGTGCAATTAGAAATACCCGTAAGGGGAACAGTATGGACATACGCTTAGCGTATATTTTCAGTCTATCTCTGCAGAACTTGGTGGTTTATGTCCTGCAGTAGCTCTCAAGAAGCGGACATCTCACAGTGGCTGCAACAGCATGCCCAATTCCATCTTAGTTTGTTTTTGGGAAATATGGAGATTAGAAGTTTCATTCACAATCAGACATTCTGGAGGCATAGGCGTCTGCCGTCGATTCCTCCACCAGGTAGGCCTCTGCGTCTTTCGGGGACATAAAGTCTTTGAAGGAGGAGCCATTGTATAGACGCAATCGCGCCGGGTAAAGGAGAGCGAATTTTCTGCTATCTTGTATAAGCTTGGAGCATATGGGTGCAAATTCCCTCCGCGCCTTTGAGAGCTCCGCCGAGTAATCTTGGAAGATTAATATCTTGTGCCCATCCCATGAAAGCTGACGCTGTCGGCGCGATGCTGTCCACAGTAACTCCTTGTGAAGAAAGTTCAGTGGTTTAAAGATTACTGCACGTGGTCTGGCTCCCTCTTGTGGTCGCATAGGGCCAAGCCTATGAGCCCTTTCTATAATAAGGTCAGAGCATCTATCTTTTACCAGCAGTAGTTCTGGCAGAGTCAATTTAATAAAATCAAATAGGTCTTGACCTTTGACAGTCTCTGGCAAGCCTATAATCCTCAAATTCCCCCTGCGAGACCTATTCTCCAGGTCTTGGATTTTATTTTGCAGTATATGTATTTCCTTGGTGTTCTGAGATGTCGATTTTTTAAGATTTGCCACATCTGTAAATGTCTCACCCAGTCTTTGTTCCACATTAAGGACTTTTTGTGTGAGATGGGATAGTTGTTTATTTATATCAGCCGTTTGCTCCTTTAACATGGGGGCTATGGCAGCCTGAATTGTAGCTATCATGTCTCTATTCAGAGCTGTGCTGCACAGTACCTTTTTGGTAGTCCCTGCTGAGCGGGAGTCAGTGTCAGAGCGGTCCCCTTCCTCAGTCTCGTGGGTGCCGTCCTCTGCCGGGAGAGGCGATGGATCTCTCTGCCCCCGTCTGGAGACGGCGTCCAGCGCCATCTTGTTTTGGGAGGGTCCCCCCTGCTGTTTGTCTTTCGCTGCTCGCGATCTGGACATGACAGGGAAATACTTGTCCATGCAGCGGGATGCGGCACCAGCAGTCTCCCGTAGCTGGGATCTCTCTAGTGAGGCTTAATAGCCGTGGTTAATGGGGTGAGAGTGGCCGGCGGTCCGGAGCTCCGGTGACTAGCGGCCGCACATCGGAGACCGGAAGCGGAAGTCTCTAATACACAAAGTTATTAAAAATATTGTCTTAAATGACCTTCAGGCTGTGTGTATAAGGTGTATATGAAACATAAATGAATTGTGTGAATGTACACACACTTTGTTTAATGCACAAAGTTATTAAAAATATTGGCTAAAATGACCTTCAGGCTGTGTGTACAAGGTGTATATGAAACATAAATGCATTCTGTGCTTAGACTTGGGTCCCATCACCATGATATCTCATTATGGTATGCAATTATTCCAAAATACGGAAAAATCCGATGTCCAAAATACTTCTGGTCCCAAGCATTTTGGATAAAGGATACTCAACCTGTATTTAGATATTTATTATTATATATAACTATTTAACAGTATTTAAGGTGATGGGGATTGCTACAATCAGTAAGTTGGGCTTACTCATATACATTGAAGTTATCAAGTGAGAGTTAAATAATGTGGTATCTGGACATTATATGTTCAGTGAGGGGAGCACTGATTATTAACTGAGCAGTATAATAATGGAAATTACAGATGAGGAGGGGACATGGTGTAATCATTAAATTGGTAGAGGAAAATACTGTAATAGAATGTAAAAGTGAAAAATATAAAATACTGTAAGGGTCATAAATCAGTAATGAAATTATAGTGCTGTTGATTGTTTGAGTTATGGTGCCCCTTAAACAGTATCTTGATTAGGGTCCCTTCAGATCAAAATCTACCTCTGCTTCCAGGATCAAAGCATTGTTCCTTTATACAAGTCGATGTTTTACGCAATTGAATTTTTTTTTGATCACTACACATGCAGTGCATTTGCAATGCACATGAGCTAAGGTATGGCAGAAAGCATGCACGCAATGAGGATTACATTGCAGAGTATAAACAATACTCAGCTGTACATGTAGCAGGCAGGAGTTAGACAAAGGACAAGGGTTCAGGAGAAAAGTACAGAGGAGACAGCGCACAAGCCTCCCTTTCTGTGCAGTAATAGACAGCAATATGTTTTAAAATGGCTGGCCAGTGTCCATAAGTATGAGAGAGAGGGAGACTGAGACACCCAGGGGCAGGCAGTGAGCTATGCTAATAGTATGCACCAGGGGCTAAAGTCTAGGCAAACTTCCCCTCTGATGCAAAACCCTGGGGACACAGCAGTGTCTTGTCAGTAATGCCCTGGTGGTATAGATAAAAAAAAAGAGGACTACACTGGGTCCCCACTTTGTCCGCACCCCACCTTAACCTGGGAGCTGAGTGAAACGATGACAAGACGTGTCTCAATGCAAGCATGGAGCTGGTCATACCTACCATCATGGCTATATTTACAGCTGAGAGTTCTAAGGATATGTGGCTCCATTCCTGTTCACAAGCAGCAGAAGTCACTGAAGCTGTTGCCGATACTGTCACAGTAGCATGTTGGGGTTGCAGTGTGTCTGGCGGAAACGAAGCTCAATATGCGAAAAAATAAAATGTAAGTAAATGAAATGGGGGCTGAAAATACAGCCACCCCCCCCCCCCCCTTTGAAGGCCAGCTGCACAAACAATTTTGAGATAATGATAAAACAGTGGAATACAGTAGTTTGAAAAAGTTACATGCACGCACTTGAACATGTGAAGATATCATGTGTCCTTTATAGGTGGTGCAGCCAGCAACAAGATCGTCTGACCCAGTTCTAAAGTACAGAGCACCCACGTTGGACAGAGTGCATGTTGCATGCCCAGAGTGTCATTGGAAGCTGTGTCATACATTGCAGCATTGGTGCTGGGTGATGTCTTAGGCAACCTGCAATCCAATAGCAGTAGTAACGGCAATGCACACAGGGACCTGCACCACAGGTGACAGAAATACTACTAAAGAGCATTCTTATTGACATGGGATAAGATAACTTTTGCATTAATGATCCCTTGAAGAACAAAATTATAAGGCAGTCAATTTGATTAAATACATTAGGCCAGATCTATTAACCTGGAGAAGACATAAGGAAGTGATAAACCAGTGATATGTGCAAGGTGATAACGCACCAGCCAATCAGTTCCAATATGTAAATTAACAGTGAGGAGCTGATTGGCTGGTGTGTTTATCAAGCTCTGAAGGTCCTCCATCTTACTCTGTATGGACTATATAATCTCTACAAGTGCTAATTACACCCCCTGGACTGTGGCATCTTTTTCCAAGGATTCTATGCAGGAGACTGTGTTTGGCCTCTATATGTGGTAATATATCCAATGAAGTGTTGTGCTGTGTTTGCCCTATTTTACAAATTTTTAATTAGTTTCATTTTTAATTTTTTTGTTGCTGCAACTAAATGTTAACTTTGTATAAATAAAAGGCTATATCGTCTATATCCAGTTTATAGCGCTGTATATCCTTTCCTATAATCACAACTATTTATGTATATTTTCTTAGTTTATTATTACATTATATTGCCACAATTAAGGCTCAAATGTTAATACCAATGACGGACACGCACTTCCGGTTCCGGTAACCTCTGAACCGGAAGTAGTCAGCAACCATCTTTAATAGCCTTTCTGAGTAACCAGTAAGACTATCAAGCCCTGAGGAAGAGATTATACATCTCGAAACGCGTTGGATACTGCACACTAACGGCTACTGGACACTGACACACTGGAACCAGAACAACTGCTGACAGAACTTCGTTGGTAACCTTAGGAGCCAGAGCAGGGTGAAGTCTGGACCACCCTGCCATTTATACCACCTGCGGCTCCTTTGCTACCATTCTGGTACGCTTTGCTCTATGAACTATTGGGACTATTTTATCCCTATTTATGTACATTTTGTCTTATTAAATGCATATGTTTTTATTGTTTCGGAACCGGTACTTATTATCCTAGATGTGGAGGTACCCATATAGTCTGTTTTAGACAGCCAACTTACATTATTGCATTTAGCCACTGAAAGGGGGCACCCAGGATATACCATTTCTTGTATTTCCATATATGTGTTAGGATCTCCTGCTCTGTGCTGCCACGTCGCCATGGCAACCGGGAGGCAAGTGTTAGCGAAGTAACCTGAGCGCAGCTGATACTCCGGTCCGGGTTTTTACTGTGTAGTGGTTACAGACTCTGTGCACGGCAGGGAATCCGGCGCTGGTTTTGTGCTCACAGTCTGTGAGGTCTGAGTGGGGCGTGGACAGCACCTGCTATATAAACCATCCTCTCAGGCTAGGCAAATGCTGCTGAATCTTTGTTTGTTAGTCAGTTCCAGAGAGTTAGCTAGTACTGTGTGACTTTGTATTTACTTGTTGCTTACTGCGAATAGGCCTTGGGATTCGGTACTTCATTCTGCCAATCCGGACCTAGCAGTAAGACTGGAGTCAGTTGTTTGACCTGCTGGGGTTCTTTTGTTATTCTGTGAACCCAGCAGGTTTGCGGCTGTACTCTCAGACCTGCTTGCTTAATCCTCCCTCACTGTGCAGGGCGTCCAGGTGTCAGTTTAGTGGCAGTAAGCTGAACCTGTGCCCTGCAAGTGGGGGTTAGGATTGTGGATACTCTCCTTGTGTCTATATTTCTATCTCTGACCAAGGAGTTTATTCCCACATCCGTTGGTAACCCTTTGGAGTTTTTTCTGTTGCTCTTAGCAACATCATTTCAGGTGCTTCACATGTTAAATCACTACACATCGCTTCATTGTCCGCTCTATTCCATCTGAGCATTCCTGACACTAGGGAGACACCCAATTCCTGAGCCTTTGGGCTTCTCCGTTCACTTTGTGTTTATTAGTTATTCCATCACCTCCTGTGTATGTTATGTTATACTGTCTGTGAGTTCGTTTGCTTCGCTTCCCTCTCTGTTCATACACCGGTATACTCCTGTTAGCACTGGTGTGCGTAACATATTCAGCAGCCCTACTCCTGTTGAAATTTTGTGGGAATATGGAGCCTACCCCTCAAAATACTTTGCAACAGGTGGTCGATCAGGTGCAGGTCCTGACTCGACAATTTAATGAGATGTCCATTAAAATGAACACCCCGCAGGCCGCTAGCGGAGCTCCCGCAGCAGCAGCGGCAAGTTCAGGGGTTAAGGAGCCGAAAGTAAATCTCCCGGATCGTTTTTCTGGAGATCGCTCGCAGTTCTTTTGTTTCAAGGAGAGCTGTAAGCTATATTTCAGGCTTAGGCCCCAGTCTTCTGGGTCGGAGATTCAGCGGGTGGGCATGGTGATTTCCTTGCTACAAGGAGACCCACAGGTCTGGGCATATGGGTTACAGCCTGACTGTCCGTCGCTTAAAAGTGTTGATGCTTTTTTTACGGCACTGGGCATTTTGTATGATGACCCTGACAAGATGGCTTCAGCCGAGGCTCAGATTACGGTTCTTAAGCAAGGGCGACGGCCAGCTGAGGTTTATAGTACGGAGTTTCGGAGGTTGGCTCATGATACCCAGTGGAATGACCCAGCCCTGAGAAACCAGTACCGAAGGGGCCTTTCTGACCAGATAAAGGACCAACTGGTACAATATCCCTCGCCTGATAGCTTAGATCAGCTCATGCAGTTATCCATCCGGGTGGATAGACGGCTGAGAGAGCGTAGGCTTGAAAGGGAGACCGCAGTTTCCTTTTTTCCCAAGGGAACCTCAGACTCTGAGGAATATTCCGAGGAGCCTATGCAGATTGGGGCTACCCGCCTCTCCTCGCGTGAGAAGACGCGGAGGAGACAGCAGGGTTTGTGTTTGTACTGTTGGAATAAAGGTCATGTTGTAGTATCATGCCCAGAAAAAAAGGAAAACTTCAGGGCCTGAGGGTGATGGGAAATATCCTGTCAGGCCAGAAGTCAGAATTTCCTAAAAAGACTTTTCTCATTCCGGTGACTTTGGAGATCCTCGGTCAAACTGTCAAGACTGAGGCCTTTGTTGACAGTCGGGCCGATGGGGTTTTCATGGACCGTCAATTCGCCCTGGAACACTCTGTTCCCTCAGTACCTTTGGCATCAGAGATTGAGATCTGTGGGTTAAACGGGGAACCATTGTCCCAGGGTAAAATTACCTCCTGCACCAGCCAAATTCCTTTGTTTATTGGAGCCACACACTCTGAAAAATTGTCTTTTTATGTGACGGTCTGTTCTTTTGCCCCATTGGTTTTGGGGTTACCCTGGTTAAGGGCCCATAACCCTCAATTTGACTGGGTCTCTGGGGAGATTCTTAGTTGGGGTAGTGATTGTTTCAGGAGTTGCTTGAGCCTTCCAGTCAGGCTCTCGCAGCTAAGTTTGCCAGGATTGCCAGGATGTTATGCAGATTTTGCGGATGTGTTCTCCAAAAAAGTTGCAGAGGTACTACCTCCCCATCGCCCCTATGACTGTGCCATTGATTTGTTGCCGGATGCTAAGCTTCCCAAGAGCAGGTTGTACTCCCTGTCACGTCCTGAGACTCAGGCTATGGCAGAGTACATTCAGGAGAACTTGGCTAAGGGATTTATCAGACCCTCACAGTCCCCAGTTGGGTCGGGGTTCTTTTTCGTGGGTAAAAAGGACGGTTCGTTGCGACCCTGCATCGACTTCAGGGAATTGAACCGTATCACGATTAAAAACTCGTACCCACTGCCTCTCATTTCGGTTTTGTTTGACCAGCTTCGTACTGCCACCATTTTTTCTAAGATTGACCTACGCGGTGCTTACAATCTAATCCGAATAAGAGAGGGGGATGAATGGAAGACTGCCTTTAATACCCATTCAGGGCATTATGAATATTTGGTGATGCCTTTTGGGCTCTCTAATGCCCCGGCAGTCTTCCAGGAATTCATGAACGATGTGCTCAGGGAATATTTGGATAGATTCTTAGTTGTTTATCTAGATGACATCCTAATCTTCTCTCATTCCCTGGAGGAACATCGGAAGCATGTACGCTTAGTCCTCCAGAAACTCAGAGACCACCAGCTTGGGGCGAAGCTGGAGAAGTGCGAGTTTGAAGTCCAGCAAATCGCATTTCTAGGGTATATTATCTCCTCAGAAGGTTTCCAAATGGAGGGATCTAAGGTACAGGCAGTCCTGGATTGGGTGCAGCCCACTAGTTTGAAGGCGCTTCAGCGTTTTCTGGGCTTTGCGAATTTTTATAGACGGTTTATCGCTGGATTTTCGTCTATAGTGGCCCCCTTGGTGGCACTCACTAAGAAAGGGGCGGATGTTGCTCACTGGTCTTGTGAGGCCAAAGCAACCTTTGCCCGTCTCAAAAGGGCATTTGTCTTGGCCAAGGTGCTGCGACACCCAGATCCAGAGCGTCCTTTTGTGGTAGAAGTGGATGCCTCTGAGATAGGTATTGGGGCAGTGCTCTCTCAGATGGGGGTGTCTGATAATCGCCTTCATCCCTGTGCTTACTTTTCCCGTAAATTTTCGTCTGCCGAGATGAATTATGATGTGGGTAACCGGGAATTGTTGGCTATAAAGGATGCACTCGGGGAGTGGAGACACTGGCTTGAGGGGGCTAAGTTTGTGGTCTCAATTCTCACCGACCATAAGAATCTGGCATATTTAGAGTCAGCGAAGCGGCTCAATGCCAGGCAGGCACGATGGGCTTTGTTTTTTGCTCGCTTTAATTTTTTGATAACATATCGCCCTGGGTCAAAAAACATCAAGGCTGATGCGCTCTTGCGGAGTTTTGCTCCAGTTCAAGAGACCACCGAGGAGCCATTGCCCATTGTGTCCCCATCATGTATTAAAGTGGGCATTACCCAGGACCTCTTGTCATTAGTCCTTAGAGCACAGGAGCAGGCTCCTCCAGACCTTCTGGTAGGTCTCTTGTTTGTGACTCCTAGGTTAAGACAGCGAGTGTTCCTGGAATTCCATGCCAAGAGGTCGGCAGGGCATCCGGGTATTGCCAGAACTCGGGAGTTGCTGTCTAGGGCGGTGTGGTGGCCCTGGGTGGCTAGGGATGTGGATCAGTGGGTTCGGGCATGTGACGTTTGTGCCCGAAATAAAACTCCTAGAGGGGTTCCTGTCGGCCCATTACATCCACTCTCTATTCCGTCTAAGCCATGGACCCACATTTCCATGGATTTTGTGGTGGACTTGCCCAAATCCTCGGGGATGACAGCCATTTGGGTTGTCGTTGACAGGTTTCGAAGATGGCGCATTTCGTTCCACTGGTTGGGTTGCCATCGGCCAGACGCCTGTCTGAGTTATTTATGCAGCATGTTGTGCGCCTCCACGGGTTGCCACTTGATGTGGTCTCTGACCGTGGATCCCAGTTTGTGGCCAAATTCTGGAGGGCATTTTGTTCTGATCTCCAGATTTCTGTGAGCTTGTCGTCAGGCTACCATCCACAGTCTAATGGGCAGACTGAGAGGGTGAACCAGTCCTTGGAGCAGTTCCTCAGGTGTTATGTCTCCAAGTGTCATACTGACTGGGTTGCTCATCTGTCCATGGCGGAGTTTGCCTATAACAACGCGGCTCACTCTGCTACAGGGATCTCTCCCTTCCTTTGTGTGTATGGGCATCATCCTAAGGCCAATTCTTTTGACCCCCTGGATTCCACGTCTGGTGGTTCCTCTGTTGTTTCGGTCCTTAGGGGTATTTGGAGGAAAGTGAAGAAAGCCCTTGTGTCTGTGTCATTAGTGACCAAAAGGGTTTTTGATAAGCGGAGAAGACCCTGCAGCTTCAAATTAGGAGACTTCGTCTGGTTGTCCACCAAGAATTTGAAGTTGAGACAGCCATCTCATAAGTTTGGCCCCCGGTTCATCGGCCCTTATAAGATCACCAGGGTTATCAATCCGGTGGCATTTCAGTTAGATCTGCCCCGTTCATTGGGTATCAATAAAACATTTCATTGTTCCCTTTTAAAACTGGCGGTTAGTAATCCTTCTTCCAGTGGAAGACCTTCTCCTCTTCTGATACGGGGTCAGAGGGAGTTTGTGGTTGAAAGGGTTCTTGACTCCAAGATGGTTCGGGGTCGGCTTTCATTTTTGGTGCACTGGAAGGGGTATGGCCCGGAGGAGCGGTCGTGGGTGCGCAGTTGTGATCTTCATGCCCCCAGACTAATACGCTCTTTCTTCCCGCAGTTCCCCGATAAACCCGGTGGTAGGGGTTCTTTGACCCCTCGTCAGAGGGGGGGTACTGTTAGGATCTCCTGCTCTGTGCTGCCACGTCGCCATGGCAACCGGGAGGCAAGTGTTAGCGAAGTAACCTGAGCGCAGCTGATACTCCGGTCCGGGTTTTTACTGTGTAGTGGTTACAGGCTCTGTGCACGGCAGGGAATCCGGCGCTGGTTTTGTGCTCACAGTCTGTGAGGTCTGAGTGGGGCGTGGACAGCACCTGCTATATAAACCATCCTCTCAGGCTAGGCAAATGCTGCTGAATCTTTGTTTGTTAGTCAGTTCCAGAGAGTTAGCTAGTACTGTGTGACTTTGTATTTACTTGTTGCTTACTGCGAATAGGCCTTGGGATTCGGTACTTCATTCTGCCAATCCGGACCTAGCAGTAAGACTGGAGTCAGTTGTTTGACCTGCTGGGGTTCTTTTGTTATTCTGTGAACCCAGCAGGTTTGCGGCTGTACTCTCAGACCTGCTTGCTTAATCCTCCCTCACTGTGCAGGGCGTCCAGGTGTCAGTTTAGTGGCAGTAAGCTGAACCTGTGCCATGCAAGTGGGGGTTAGGATTGTGGATACTCTCCTTGTGTCTATATTTCTATCTCTGACCAAGGAGTTTATACCCACACCCGTTGGTAACCCTTTGGGGTTTTTTCTGTTGCTCTTAGCAACATAATTTCAGGTGCTTCACATGTTAAATCACTACACATCGCTTCATTGTCCGCTCTATTCCATCTGAGCATTCCTGACACTAGGGAGACACCCAATTCCTGAGCCTTTGGGCTTCTCCGTTCACTTTGTGTTTATTAGTTATTCCATCACCTCCTGTGTATGTTATGTTATACTGTCTGTGAGTTCGTTTGCTTCGCTTCCCTCTCTGTTCATACACCGGTATACTCCTGTTAGCACTGGTGTGCGTAACAATATGTTTCTTTTGGGGGGAGGAAGGGGAACCCCTAGGTACATCCAAGGCAGCCCACTTCCTTTCTAGTGCCCAACAAGTTCCTCCAACACTTTTCATTTCATACTCTTTCAGTTCTAACTACTATGTCTCTGTTCCCGGCAAGAGGGTCCTCAATGGACTCCCCATCTGTCACTTTCTCAGCCAAACTAGCAAAAGGTAAAGGGTCAGACAGTTCCGAGGACAAACGTACAGCCATAAAATCACCGGTATTATCAACTGGCTCTTTACTTCTCACATCTGTTGCTAAACGTTATTCCCACAGTTTCCAAAAATGAGGAAAATTCCTCCCTATTATGGCCTCATGCACCAAGGTGGGGACCAGTCCTACTTTAACAATTGCTGACCCACAACAAGTTTCTATATTCACTTCAGCAGAGACATAATGTTGGGTATCCCCATCTATGCAAGTTACCCCACTAGGTATTTGCTGGACCTTTAAGAGGTTTACTAAACCAGCTTTCATGAGGGTAACCAAACTTCCTGAATCTATCAAGGCCTCTACCCAGTTACACTCAAAGAACACATTACACATTTGTTTTTCCAGCTTAGGTGAAGGTACCACAGTACAGGCTAACCTAGCAAAGAAAGACATTCTGCGACATTCAAATGTAGCATCATATTGCATGGGTTCTTGCGTGACTGGGCAATTGGCAATAACATGACCTGGCATAGCACACCTAAAACATTTAACAACACGATTATCAACCCGTTTGGGCGGCATAGACCTTTCTAGCCCCATTGGCCTGTCTCCTGGGCCAGTATTTACAGTCTCTCCAGTCTTGCATTCTCTTAACCGCCCAGCAACATTTTCCCACAGAACAGTCTTACCGGTCTTTACTGAAGGGCGCTGTCGAGGATCTATGGGTTGCTGGGTGGTCATCAGTAGTTCCTCTGCCGCCAGATACCTCTCTACCATGTCTACTAACCGGTCAGCGGTATCCAGATTTCCATGGCTCACCCACTTGCGCAGGACCATGGGCAAAGATCTCAAATAGCGGTCCATGACGACTCTTTCAACCATCTGGGGACCAGTTAATGTCTCTGGCTGTAACCATTTTTTTGTTAGGTGAATAAGGTCATGCATCTGGGAGTGAGGAGGCTTCTCCATGGCATATACCCAAACGGTTCACCCATTTTGCTCGTACTGACAGCATGACTCCCATGCGGGTCAGGATCTCAGTTTTTAGTTTGTCATAGTCCCGGGCCTCGGCAGGGCTTAAATCAAAGTACGCTTTTTGGGGCTCACCTGAAAGAAAAGGTGCCAGCAGACTGGCCCACTGTGCTTTCGGCCAGTTCTCACGCTCGGCAGTCCTTTCAAACGTGGTCAGATAGGCCTCCACATTATCAGCCTATGTCATTTTCTGCAGGAAGTGACTGGCCCGTATAGAACTAGAGCTGGTTGGAGCACTGACGGTGACATCTCCAATCCGGGCTGCAAGGCTCTGCACCACTTCTGTTATGGCCTCTCTATCCTGATGCTGTTGCCTGTAAAGTTCGTCAAGAGCCACCTGCTGCAGTCTCCTGATTTCCTCCACTGCCACCTGCTGTTGTCTGTTGGCCTCCTGCTGAGCCGCTGTAGCTTGTAGCAAGGCTTTAAGCAGTTCCTCCATGTCAACAGATTTTTCGGGCGGTTTTGTAGCTGCTCTCACCCAGGACATATATCGAATCCTCAGGGGTGAGTCTCAGAAACTTCACACTGGGCTGTATCTGCATAAACCACAGTTGTCTGCAGGCCTCATAAAGCTGCTGCTTTCACTTATGCGCAGAACGCAATGCTCGCATTCTCCACCAAGTTGTAACACTGTAGGGGAACAGGGTGCCATCTCCTGGAGTAGATGGCAGCAAGCAGCAGCTGAGAAATCATACAAGTCCAGTTTGTGGTGCAACTGGCCGCAACCAGTTTTATTAAGCAGAAAATAAAATAAACATCAAAAGAAAATACCATGTCTGTCCGGCGCTAACTATACACAAGATGTTCCTTACTGTCTCTAAATAAAACACAGAGTTTGCCCAGTAAATACTGTATGGCTCACTTGTATAAGGAAGCATGTTTCTCCCACAAAGGTTTTACAGTTTCTCCCCAGGCAATCTGCACACACTGATCATGCTAGCAGCACTATAACACTTATCCAGCTTTTCCAACAGACTGAAAAGGTTCCAACAAAACAAATCATTTTCCTGGAAGTTTTCCTTCTTCTAAAACATGTAAGACAAGAACCTGGGACAAACACACCTGCCCTCAAACACTATTCCAGTGTTCTTGTCACTATACATATATATAGATAGATAGATAGATAGATAGATAGATAGATAGATAGATAGATAGATAGATAGATACTGTAGTCAATCAATTCGTATATATATTATATATATATATATATATATATATTTAGCTGATTTAGCCGGCATTGCCCGGGTTGAAGAATCAACTGTAAAGTACATTGGTAGCCTTCGGCTGCGAAAATAATGGATACTGTATATGAACATATTGACTTCCCTCTACTACAGCTTAGTATAGTCTTCTAGGTTAGTTATGTAGTTCTATTCCTCCTAGTGATTGCTGCTAGTAAGTACTGTGGGTGTAAGTTTAAATTTACAATCCTCCCAGCTGGTTTGCACCTCCACAGCTCCTCCTCATTACAGTATAGGTGGCCCCTTGTACAGTATATGAAAACCGTCAACTCCTTCATAGCCTAGGCGCTCCACGTCCTCTGAGGTACACCCCCTCTGACAGCTTCCTTTGTTATTGGGAAGTTGCTCCAACACTGAAGGGAAGTATGTGTGATGTGCGTGTGAGTTTATAATGTGTGCTGTGTGTGTGTACAATGTGTAAGTGTGTGTGATCGATGTATATATGTCTGTGCAGACCAGAATTGTAGCGTTCTATTAGTGTATTTGAGTAAACTTGGTTTTAAATCTAATCGGGACTGTCACTAATCTAATGAGCTTAGCGCCGCCCAAAAACTATGTATTTGACACTCATGTCAGTCATTTTGGAGAGGACAGCGGGAGTATTCCTAACAGAGACCCCAGTCGGATCTGGTTTTGCCCATATTGTGGAGTTGTATTTGTGATATGCTGATTTTATTTGTGTAAAATATACATGCATCTAATAAAGTAAAGCTTTTTTTGGAAAATATGCAAGGCCTCCTGTATGCATGCAGTTGTTTCTTGTTCAACAACAAACGCTCCAACAATCACATAGCAAACATTTGTCCGGACACAAATGAAAAAAAGTAGAAGAGCATATCTTGTTGTTCTGTATGTGGCTTCTAGTAAGGTTAGGCGATTACCATACCTGATGAGCAATTTTTGTTGCCATTCAGTTTGGTAACAAAAGAGAAAATGTTGCTTGGGTATATCTTGCTGTGCAGTTGTATTTGGTCGACAACAAATCTTAAGATCTGGTTTTTCTACCTGCTACTGGTGTAGAAGGTGCAAAAGATTTTCCTGGTTTCATTTTGAATTTCTAGATTCAGATCTAGTTTTATTAATGAGATTCAATATGTCTTTTTTTGTGGGATTAAATTTTCGCCGTGACTTTATGGGATCATCAGCTGGAAGGAGTTCTTGATCGACAAAAGCTTTTATGTGACGCAATATCTCATTAATTCTTATAATTTTTTGAAGAACTCTTATGTCCTCTTTTTTCACAGTATTTGGGTAACTGTTAAAACCTATACAAAGTATGTTAATTTTAATACCAAAATATATAAAACTAAAAATGTTGCACTGATTAATCTGGATATAGTTTTTATTCAAAAAATTGTATGCATTAAGAGCAGACCAAAACATTTAGACTTTAACATGACATTGCATTAAATTTATAACATTGAATAGTTATAAGATGAATATACTATATTTCATAGTCATTATTAAATAAATATAATTATATTTCTAATCAGAAACCAATGTTATATCTAAATTTCTGAACATATAATTATCAAAGATAAGGTTAATATGAAAATGTTGCACCATTTATAAATCTACCTGTAAAGCAATATTTTGGCATGATTTTAAACTTGTTTCAATAAGATTATCAGCAAATATGCTTTAACACAATGATTAGTAAATGTTTCCTGACCACATGATTTGTGCTCAACTCATGGCCAGTTCCTCTGTAATATACATTTATTGTCCTTTTTTTAGCATTCTAATTATCTCTGCATTTAAGCACCTCCAAATTGTAAAATTTGCAGACCAGCCCACCATTTTACTGTGTGTGTACTGTATGTACTTGAGGTACATTTCAGGGCGAAAACACTTTTCTTGCCCTACCACTCCTTCCACCTGCCCTAGGTGATTTAGATTGGCATGGTCCTTTACTTTGCAGCACACAAATTTAAATGTGCTCTTATTAAAAGTAAGTTGGAGATAAATGTGTTTAATGTGTCAGTATTACGGATGTTAGTGACTCATCTAATGAGGTTCAACACGAAGTGGAAAGTAAACCATTTACACGTTTTTAAAAAAAAATTGTCGGTGGTTTATTATAAGTATTTAATCCAAATTATTAATGGTTTGACTCTGCACCAGAATTTTCTTTTTCTTCATTTGAAAAAGCAGCATTGTAGCAACTGTTTATATTTTTAAAATGAGGAGGTCCGGCACAACACAAAAACCCACCCCTTTTGTCCCGTGTAATTATTTAATGTGTTTGATAGCATGCAAGTTAGTAGTTAATACATTTTAGTTATTTTATGTTTTAATGCAACATTATCTGTTCATATATTATTAAGAACTGTAGTCTCTTTGGTGGACCATCTGCCAATGAGTAGTCCACAACTTGACAAAACATTACTGATTTTGAACATGGGCCGAATAACATATCTACTTTGTAGCATTGTCAGGAAATAAACAGAGATGATGAGTATTACTCAAAGTCCAAAGTGGGCCTACAGATGGGGAATAAACATGGGCTAGGCAAATGTAATCTTGTTCTTCAGCCTGAATTTTCCACCAATGGTCTTAAATGTGTTTCCATTGTTGCTGATCTTTTTGAGTCCCATCACCCTACCCTACTCTGTCAACCCGTTCCTTCTTCCCTGTAGCTGGATGTGTCAAGTACAACAAATCCTCATGGAAGCAGCATTAACTTCCAAGGAGAGGTATGATATCTTATATAAAAAAAAAAATAATCAGATGAATATGTATATTATCGGGGAGGTGAACTGGCTTGGTTATTGGCAAAGTATAGTATGTGTGTTATATTGTTAAAAATGATTGTTTAAGCTGTACAACTATTTTCATTTTGTAAATAATTAAGCTATGTTTGTGTTGATTATTGTCATGCATGGGTCACAGTGTTGTAGTAATGTTATGTGTTGGATTAATGTTTATATACATTTTTTTCACCTCCCAGGTATAAATCATTTGCCAATCAGATGGTCACAGAAACTGGTTTGTAGCAGAGAAGATGTACTTCATGTGTGAATAAATATATCCAGAATATTAATTGTAGGCAAAGGTATAAATATCAATAAAAATATACATAATATTCTTACCTATCCTTTAGATAGATGGAACTTGTGATCACACATTTTGGGAAAACTAGCAACATAAGTATGAATTCCTGAGATCTTTTCCATATCATGTTGAAGTGCCTCTTTGATGTACTCCTTCTTTGTTTTTGGTTATCACATTTTATCTACATAAACCATACACTGATTATTTATCTATGTGTCTTACTCTCTTCTATAGCAAAACACACACACACACACACACACACACACACACACACACACACACACACACACACACAATTCTGGTAGCATATCCATGATTCAACATTCAATAAAATTTTTTATAATATATACATTTTTATGAATAAACTTTCTTTAAACTATAACAATATATGTTTAAGTCATAAAGAATTTAGTATCATAAACACATTTTTTAAATATAAATATAATTTTTTACATTTACATTAAACTCAGGGTAATTAATAACGTGCAAAATGTATATTTCTGCTGAGCAGCCCATTTTTTTGGTAGGCTACTTAATTATTCTCCGTTTTATGAACATATGATCTTCTACCTTTAAATAAAGTAAAACACTAATATTAACACAGTGTGGGTTATTAAGAGTTAAGAAAACTATACAAATCAATTTTAAAACTATTTTCATATTATTTAAAAGATGTTATAACAGCACAGGAATTGTTGTTGTTTTTTTACATTGCACAAAACTCTTGTATGACACACTGTGTAAAATTAGATTCGAAACCATTATTTAGAGTTTTATATTACAGGTTGAGTATCCCATATCCAAATATTCCAAAATACGGACTTTTTTGAGTGAGACTGAGATAGTGAAACCTTTTTTTTCTGATGGCTCAATGTACACAAACTTTGTTTAATACACAAAGTTATTAAAAATATTGTCTTAAATGACCTTTAGGCTGTGTGTATAAGGTGTATATGAAACATAAATGAATTGTGTGAATGTACACACACTTTGTTTAATGCACAAAGTTATTAAAAATATTGGCTAAAATGACCTTCGGGCTGTGTGTACAAGGTGTATATGAAACATAAATGTATTCTGTGCTTAGACTTGGGTCCCATCACCATGATATCTCATTACGGTATGCAATTATTCCAAAATACGGAAAAATCCGATATCCAAAATACTTCTGGTCCCAAGCATTTTGGATAAAGGATACTCAACCTGTATTTAGATATTTATTATTATATATAACTATTTAACAGTATTTAAGGTGATGGGGATTGCTAAAATCAGTAAGTTGGGCTTACTCATATACATTGAAGTTATCAAGTGAGAGTTAAATAATGTGGTATCTGGACATTATATGTTCAGTGAGGGGAGCACTGATTATTAACTGAGCAGTATAATAATGGAAATTACAGATGAGGAGGGGACATGGTGTAATCATTAAATTGGTAGAGGAAAATACTGTAATAGAATGTAAAAGTGAAAAATATAAAATACTGTAAGGGTCATAAATCAGTAATGAAATTATAGTGCTGTGGATTGTTTGAGTTATGGTGCCCCTTAAACAGTATCTTGATTAGGGTCCCTTCAGATCAAAATCTACCTCTGCTTCCAGGATCAAAGCATTGTTCCTTTATACAAGTCGATGTTTTACGCAATTGAATTTTTTTTTGATCACTACACCTGCAGTGCATTTGCAATGCACATGAGCTAAGGTATGGCAGAAAGCATGCACGCAATGAGGATTACATTGCAGAGTATAAACAATACTCAGCTGTACATGTAGCAGGCAGGAGTTAGACAAAGGACAAGGGTTCAGGAGAAAAGTACAGAGGAGACAGCGCACAAGCCTCCCTTTCTGTGCAGTAATAGACAGCAATATGTTTTATAATGGCTGGCCAGCGTCCATAAGTATGAGAGAGAGGGAGACTGAGACACCCAGGGGCAGGCAGTGAGCTATGCTAATAGTATGCACCAGGGGCTAAAGTCTAGGCAAACTTCCCCTCTGATGCAAAACCCCAGGGACACAGCAGTGTCTTGTCGGTAATGCCCTGGTGGTATAGATAAAAAAAAAAGAGGACTACACTGGGTCCCCACTTTGTCCGCACCCCACCTTAACCTGGGAGCTGAGTGAAACGATGACAAGACGTGTCTCAATGCAAGCATGGAGCTGGTCATACCTACCATCATGGCTATATTTACAGCTGAGAGTTCTAAGGATATGTGGCTCCATTCCTGTTCACAAGCAGCAGAAGTCACTGAAGCTGTTGCCGATACTGTCACAGTAGCATGTTGGGGTTGCAGTGTGTTTGGCGGAAACGAAGCTCAATATAC
Organism: Pseudophryne corroboree; assembly: GCF_028390025.1. Lineage (NCBI taxonomy): Eukaryota > Metazoa > Chordata > Amphibia > Anura > Myobatrachidae > Pseudophryne > Pseudophryne corroboree. Next base: position 338,887,201 of record NC_086448.1, on the reverse strand, counting down.
AAAAAAAAAAAATTAAGTAAATGAAATGGGGGCTGAAAATACAGTAACCCCCCCTCCCCCCCTTTGAAGAGCAGCTGCACAAACAATTTTGAGATAATGATAAAACAGTGGAATACAGTAGTTTGAAAAAGTTACATGCACGCACTTGAACATGTGAAGATATCATGTGTCCTTTATAGGTGGTGCAGCCAGCAACAAGATCATCTGACCCAGTTCTAAAGTACAGAGCACCCACGTTGGACAGAGTGCATGTTGCATGCCCAGAGTGTCATTGGAAGCTGTGTCATACATTGCAGCATTGGTGCTGGGTGATGTCTTAGGCAACCTGCAATCCAATAGCAGTAGTAACGGCAATGCACACAGGGACCTGCACCACAGGTGACAGAAATACTACTAAAGAGCATTCTTATTGACATGGGATAAGATAACTTTTGCATTAATGATCCCTTGAAGAACAAAATTATAAGGCAGTCAATTTGATTAAATACATTAGGCCAGATGTATTAACCTGGAGAAGACATAAGGAAGTGATAAACCAGTGATATGTGCAAGGTGATAACGCACCAGTCAATCAGTTCCAATATGTAAATTAACAGTGAGGAGCTGATTGGCTGGTGTGTTTATCACCTTGCACATATCACTGGTTTATCACTTCCTTATGCCATCTCCAGGTTAATACATCTGCCCCATTGTTTGCTAATAAGCTAAAAATACCTGCTTTTTTTTATCTTTGCTCAGCATTTTTTTTCTTCAAAAGGTTTAAGTCTTTTCCCATATGACACTGAAGTGTTTTTCTCCCAACAACCACGTAAGAAACGCCAGAAAAATTAATTAGTCTATCATGCTTCACCTCATGACTTGCCCAGTGAATTCTAGATGTATAATGTGGTATTTTTTCAGTTTACTAATTATTTTTAATATATGTAGCACAAACTATTTTAAAAACATTTCTGAAAAGTGAAATATGTAAGTTTATCATGAAGATATAAACAATGGAATACGTTTAAATCATATATGTGTGTGCATATGTAATCCAAATTTATATATATATATATATATATATAGTATCTGCAAACGGATCGGCACTCACCTAGCTGGTGTTACTGTGCTCCGGTGCCATCTGGACATCCATTGTTATCAACCCCTGCATTCCATACAGCGGCACTCGGAGTCTTGAAGTAGATGTATAAAAAGTGCTTTTAATGTATCATAACATCAATTTGCAATTGATGTTATGATACATTAAAAGCACTTTTTATACATCTACTTCAAGACTCCGAGTGCCGCTGTATGGAATGCAGGGGTTGATATATATATATATATATATTCACCCCCAGGGCTGGCACTCACTAATAAAAAATAACTTCAGCCGGTGCCCTCACAAGTAATACAATACCTCCCCCATGGGTGCGGCACTCCGGCTTGACAAAAAACTCGGGACTAATATTGGTCTATTAACGTTTCAGTATTAAACCTTCATCAGAATAACAAGATTAAAACAATTACATACCTTTTTATAAGCCACCACAGTGCATCAGGCACGCCGGAGCGGGACCGCACACCCACCCGGGGATGCCTAAAAATGACGTCATTCCGTTGCCGCAGCCCTGGAGTGTCAGTGCCATCACCATAGATACCAGCATAAACAAACTTCAGTGCATACAGACGGAGACTGAGAAAGATAGAAACAATAATATAAATATTGAAACAATACAACACAAACACATACTGCAAATTACCTCTCAGTAATAATAGCAATAGTAAAAACCCACTTTGCTATACATATCAAAAAACGGGCATTTAGATGGACCTCAGACATACCTCATCTAATATTCAATGTTACCATAGTACTGAACCCTATAGAAAACAACTAAGGGAAATATTTTCATTAAGGCCATTAGGCTGTACTACTCCCAGTCTATTGATCCCCCTAGCCTCACATTGTATAAGTTTCTGAGACCTATTACCACCTCTGTGAGAGGCCGGAATATGGTCTATCATCTTATATCTCAAGGAGGAGAGTGGATGCTGATACTTCAAAAAATGTCTCGGGATGGGTTGGTCACTAGAACCATTACTGACGGCATTACGGATAGAGGAACGATAGGCAGCCATCCTTTATTTGAATTTCCTCTCCGTCTTCCTGGCGTAGGATAGCCCACAAGGACATATTAACTGATACACAACATAACTGCTGTTGTGTGAAAATATGGAAATTTTCAAACCAGCGCTCCAACACAGCAGTGCCGCAACTTTTGCTGAAGTGGTCACCCCCACTTCAAACAGTCCACAATACAATCACAAATTGCAAAAGTGCGCACCCCCTGGGATCTATACGGGATCAAAAGTCAAATTCTTTCGAGCTCTTAATATCCTATGAATTCGTGTCAGATATTCAGTTCTTTTACAACTTCTTCCTTAGAAGTCCAAAACCTCCTCTTCTTCCCTCAAAATAAACCAGAATGAAGGGATATATATAGTGAAGTACAGTTTTATTAATGCATATAACAACTAAAATTCACTGAAATTAGCTCCACCAACATTAGTGGGGTAATTGTGCGTACCAGAATGAGTGGGGCGACCAGTGAAGGCTACCCTCTTGCGCTTAAGAGATAAGTACACAGGTACCTCCCGGGAAATCAGCACCGTATCACCTCCGGCTCCAGGCTTCCTGGATGCTTCCACAGATTCCTTGGTTGCTACAGTCTGTCCCCCAAAACACCAACGCGTTTCTGGTCACATAGGAGAAAGCTTATTTGCTGATAGCTGATTCAAGGCTTTCCGTTCCAATGGAGTCAGATTTGGATGATAATTCCGATGTGACTGTGCTACTTGTTGCACTTCTGTATCAAGAATGCGCATATATGTTTTTAAACTTGCATTATTGAAAAAGGGATCAAATTAGGATCGAGGTGCAAATTGTTTGACTGACGATGGTATTCTATCAGTGTAATCAGATGTCGATTCCTTATTCTTGAAATATTATTTTAGTTTTAATTTGCATTGTAAGGCGTATTTTTCAATGTTCCACTGAAAATCATTAAAATGAATGGAAGGAACATAAGATAGGCCCTTACTAAGTAGGCTGATTTCACTGCTGGAAAGCTCATAAGAGGAGAGGTTGCAGACTAATTGCACCCTGTCCGATGGGTCTGCCCACTCTTCCTCTTCCTCTCGTTTTGCCCACTGCGTCGCGTGTACTGCCTCTTTCGCTCAGTTTTGTTAGGCGTGTCGCAACGCCTAAAGGGCCTCTACCCGATGTTGATTGTTATGTATCTGAATTTGAATTGCCTGTGTCGGCTGAGGAATCAGTGTCAAATCTTGAAAGCTGTTTCTTATAGTTACGTCTAAAGAATGGTCGTCTCTGTTCTGATTGAGTTCCACCCGATATCCATTTATATACTGTATGCTTGTCGTAGTCTAAATCCACTTTAGCTCTTTTCTCTCTTTTGAAATGTATGAGATCCTTTTTGTATTGTATTACATGTGTATTGAGTTTATTGAGCCATTCTGTATCCTGATCACTCGTTAATTTTTTCAAAGTCATTGATCTTTAATTTGATCTTCTGCAATTCCTTAGTCGACTGTTCGATCACTAACAAGATAAGATCAAATGAACATTTGTTCATAATAGCGATCCAACGCTTGCAGAAGCTAGGATCATGCCTGCCGATCGTAGGGCAGTTGCGTACCCTAAAACCCCTTGGTATTTTTTTAGCTTTGTAGTAATCGCTTAGGGTCACTCCGTGTAGATAAAAATCTACTTCTTTCTTTTTTAGCATTAAAAGATCCTTGAAAATATGCTCAGGTGCTGCAGCTTCGACCTCATCATTGAGCCCTTTGGTATAGAGTATAGCATTTGCTTCAGTCTCAGAAAAGGAGAGCACGTCACCCAGGGGAAACTGTAAATGACTCAGTTCATCATATGATTCAGCCATGGTAATATTAGTTGATATATTTACAACACCCACAAGGCTTGTTGGAGATCAACAAATTGGAGTGCAGCTGTAATAATTTATTCATAAGGCATGCTCCTATTCCATACTCAGCAAAAAACACACCTTAGTGCAACATCTTTTACACTCTACCCAAGCTTCATAAGAGCTTAACTTGCCCTCCTGGACGTCCGATAGTTTCGGCATGGGGTTCTTTGCTACAGCCCACAGCTGTCTTTATTGATTCTTTATTTCAGCCTCTCATTCAGAAAGAACCTTACTTTCAATTAGACAATACCAGCTTTTTGAATAGGCTTAATGCATTGGATTAATTGCCTGTGGGGTGTCTTCTAGCAAGTATTGACGTGGTCAGTTTATACACCTCAATTCCGCACGAAGTTGGGTTAAAAATTGTAGAACAGTACCTACTAACACGAGCGGCATTTTCCGTGTCTGCTATTGAGGTTATTGTGGCCCTGCTTGAGCTTACATTATGTCACAATTTTTTCTTGTATGATGGGCATTTTTATTTGCAGACGAGGGGGTGTGCAATGGGCAGTAGTGCTGTCCCCTCGTATGCGAATATTGTCATGTTCGCTATAGAGCAGGAATTGTTTTTTGGTAATGAACGAATTAGTGAAAACATCGTATCCTATAATCGTTACATAGACGACTTGTTCGTCATCTTCAAGGGCAATGAAATTTTGCTGAGGGATACTATTGATACATACAATCAGGGAGAAGGTCCTATAAAATTTACCTATAACACTGACGCTAAGAGATGAATTTTTTGGATGTAAAAATTCAAATTATTCAGAACAAATTAAAAACTACAGTGTACACTAAACCAACTGATAGAAATAATATCCTTCAAGCGAATAGTTGCCATCCGAAATCAATGATTAGAAGCTTACCATATTCACAGATGGTGAGAATCTGGAGGATTAATAGTGACCCTCTAATTGTCGAACATCAAATTGATGTACTTATTAGCAAATTTATAGAGCGGGGATATCAGCACAAGTTTTTACTTGAGTCCAAACAAAAAGTACTGTCATTGGATAGAAGCTCTTTATTAAAACAGAGAGTGGACCAAGATAAACGTGTAACTAACTTGCCATGGGTTAATAAATACAATACTTTATCCCCTTCCATTATTCATATTGCCAAAAAACATTGGCCTCTAGTTAAAACGGACCAACAGTTGGGTATGACAGATACTAAGCTGATGCCGTTACTCACGGGGCCGTAATCTTCGAGATTACCTGGTTAAAGCGGACATATCTAAGAAATCCAATACACAACAAACATTATCTTTTCAAATTACAAAAAAATTAGGTTGCATACGTTGTACTTGCGTTACCTGCCAGTTTCTTTTACCAGGTGATGTTTTTCCCCATCCTCAAACCGGAAAAAAGATACAGATACGTCATCTGTTAAACTGCAACAGCAGTTATGTTGTGTATCAGTTAATATGTCCTTGTGGACTATCCTACGTCGGGAAGACGGAGAGGAAATTCAAAGAAAGGATGGCTGCCCATCGTTCCTCTATCCGTAATGCCGTCAGTAATGGTTCTAGTGACCAACCCATCCTCGAGACATTTTTTGAAGTATCAGCATCCACTCTCCTCCTTAGGATATAAGATGATAGACCATATTCCGGCCTCTCACAGAGGTGGTAATAGGTCTCAGAAACTTATACAATGTGAGGCTAGGGGGATCAATAGACTGGGAGTAGTACAGCCTAATGGCCTTAATGAAAATATTTCCCTTAGTTGTTTTCTATAGGGTTCAGTACTATGGTAACATTGAATATCAGATGAGGTATGTCTAAATCTAAATGCCCGTTTTTTGATATGTATAACAAAGTGGGTTTTTACTATTGCTATTATTACTGAGAGGTAATTTGCAGTATGTGTTGGTGTTGTATTGTTTCAATATTTATATTATTGTTTCTATCTTTCTCATTCTCCGTCTGTATGCACTGAAGTTTGTTTATGCTGGTATCTATGGTGATAGCACTGACGCTCCGGGGCTGCGGCAACGGAATTACGTCATTTTTAGGCGTCCCCGGGCGGGTGTTCGGTCCCGCTCCGGTGTGCCTGATGCACTGTGGTGACTTATAAAAAGGTATGTATTGGTTTTAATCTTGTTATTCTGATGACAGTTTAATGCTGAAACGTTAATAGACCAATATTAGTCTCAAGTTTTTTGTCAAGCCCGGAGTGCCGCACCCATGGTGGAGGTATATATATATATATATATATATATATATATATATTTATTAGAGATGAGCGGGTTTGGTTCTCCGAAATCCGAACCAGCCTCCCCCCCTCCCCCGAACTTCACCTATTTTACACGGTTCCGAGGCAGCCTCGGATCTTCCCGCCTTGCTCGGTTAACCCGAACGCGCCCGAACATCATCATCCTGCTGTCGGATTCTCGCGAGATTCGTATTCTATATAAAGAGCCGCGCATCGCCGCCATTTTCACTCGTGCATTGGAGATTGAACGGAGAGGACGTGGCTGTGTTCTCTCCCTGAAAAGCTCTGTAATCTATGCTCAGTGTGCTGAAAATATCTGTGCTCAGTGTGCTGCAAATATCCATGCTCAGTGTGCTGAAAATATCTATGTTCTCTGCCTGAAAACGCTCCATATCTGTGCTCAGTGTGCTGCAACTATCTGTGCTCAGTGTGCTGCATTGTGGGGACTGGGGACCACCAGTATATAATTATAGTAGTACAGTACAGTAGGCCATTGCTGTATCTTGCAGCTCTGTGTCAAGTATACTATCTCTGTGCTGCATTATTGTGAGCAGTATATAGCAGGACAGTGCAGCATTTTGGTGACCAGCAGTATACATATAGTACAGTACAGTAGGCCATTGCTGTATCTTGTAGCTCTGTGTCAAGTATACTATCTCTGTGCTGCATTATTGTGAGCAGTATATAGTAGGACAGTGCAGCATTTTGGTGACCAGCAGTATACATATAGTACAGTACAGTAGGCCATTGCTGTATCTTGCAGCTCTTGTCAAGTATACTATCTCTGTGCTGCATTATTGTGAGCAGTATATAGTAGGACAGTGCAGCATTTTGGTGACCAGCAGTATACATATAGTACAGTACAGTAGGCCATTGCTGTATCTTGCAGCTCTGTGTCAAGTATACTATCTCTGTGCTGCATTATTGTGAGCAGTATATAGTAGGACAGTGCAGCATTTTGGTGACCAGCAGTATACATATAGTACAGTACAGTAGGCCATTGCTGTATCTTGCAGCTCTGTCACTTCTAGTATCCTGATCAGTGCTCAATATCTGCTGCATTGTTGTGACCAGTATGTATACTGTACTGTGCGACGTGTGTTATACACCTGGTGATTTTATACATCCTGTAATCTGTACTGAGCGATGTGTGAGATACACCTGGGGATTATACACCCTATATACTGTACTGTGCGATGTATGTTATACACCTGGTGATTATTATACATCCTGTAATCTGTATTGAGCGATGTGTGAGATACACCTGGGGATTATACACCCTATATACTGTACTGTGTGATGTGTGAGATACACCTGGGGATTATACACCCTATATTACTATTATTATTATTATCCTTTATTTATATGGTGCCACAATTACAGAGTACATAAATAATCAAACAGGAAAACAGCAATTTACAGTTGATGAATAGGGCAAGTACAGGGTAAATAAACATAGTTACATCAGCAGATGACACTGGAATAAGTATCAGGTGGCAGAAGACTTTGTATTTTGGTTTTGGATTCGGTTCCGCGGCCGTGTTTTGGATTCGGACGCGTTTTGGCAAAACCTCCCTTAAAAATTTTTGTCGGATTCGGGTGTGTTTTGGATTTGGCTGGGTTTTTTTTCAAAAACCCCTCAAAAACAGCTTAAATTTGGGGTTAATTTTGATCCTATAGTATTATTAACCTCAATAACCATAATTTCCACTCATTTCCAGTCTATTCTGAACACCTCACACCTCACAATACTATTTTTAGTCCTAAAATTTGCACCAAGGTTGCTGGATGACTAAGCTAAGCGACCCAAGAGGGCGGCACAAACACCTGGCCCATCTAGGAGTGGCACTGCAGTGTCAGACAGGATGGCACTTAAAAAAATTGGCCCCCAAACAGCACATGATGCAAAGAAAAGAGAAAAAGAGGTGCACCAACATCGCTGGACGGCTAAGCTAAGCGACACAACAAACACCTCAATATCACAGGAATTATTCATTCTAATCAATGGTATTATTGGTCCAAATCACTGGAAGAAAATGACAAAATCACTGGAATCATTTGGCAAGATCACTGTAATTAATAATTAATTATAAATCACTGATATTAATTGGTAAAATCTCGCTATCGCCTGCCTAGTGAAATGGAATCTAGATGGAATTTTGTACCGGGGACAAAATAACTTCATCAATTCTCTAAATTCCAATGCCCTAATGGTGGAAAACGGGCGCACATCTAACAGCGCACTGATTATACTGAGAACTGATTATACTGATCAATCACTGATTATACTGAGCACTGACTTTACTGAGCACTGATGATACTACGGAGAACTGACACTGAGCAGCGAGAACAGCACTGGACTATTGTACTGTAGTATACTAGTCACCACAATGCTGTACTATACTACTATATACTGCTCACAACAATGCAGCACAGATATTGATACTTGAAGTGACACGGAGCTGCAAGATACAGCAATGGCCTACTGTACTGTACAACTATATACTGTTGGTCACCAAAATGCTGCACTGTACTACTATATATATATATATATATATATATATACTGCTCACAACAATGCAGCACAGATATGGATACTTGAAGTGACACGGAGCTGCAAGATACAGCAATGGCCTACTGTACTGTACAACTATATACTGTTGGTCACCAAAATGCTGCACTGTACTACTATATATATATATATATATATATTGCTCACAACAATGCAGCACAGATATGGATACTTGAAGTGACACAGAGCTGCAAGATACAGCAAAGGCCTACTGTACTGTACAACTATATACTGGTGGTCACCAAAATGCTGCACTGTACTACTATATATACTGCTGACAACAATGCAGCACAGATATGGATACTTGAAGTGACATGGAGCTGCAAGATACAGCAATGGACTACTGTACTGTACAACTATTTACTGTTTGTCACCAAAATGCTGCACTGTACTATATATATATATATATATATATATATACTGCTCACAACAATGCAGCACAGATATGGATACTTGAAGTGACATGGAGCTGCAAGATACAGCAATGGCCTACTGTACTGTACAACTATATACTGTTGGTCACCAAAATGCTGCACTGTACTACTATATATATATATATATATATATATATATATATGTATATACTGCTCACAACAATGCAGCACAGATATGGATACTTGAAGCGACACGGAGCTGCAAGATACAGCAATGGCCTATTGTACTGTACAACTATATACTGTTGGTCACCAAAATGCTGCACTGTACTACTATATATATATACTGCTCACAACAATGCAGCACAGATATGGATACTTGAAGTGACACGGAGCTGCAAGATACAGCAATGGCCTACTGTACTGTACAACTATATACTGGTGGTCACCAAAATGCTGCACTGTACTACTATATATACTGCTCACAACAATGCAGCACAGATATGGATACTTGAAGTGACATGGAGCTGCAAGATACAGCAATGGACTACTGTACTGTACAACTATTTACTGTTTGTCACCAAAATGCTGCACTGTACTATATATATATATATATATATATATATATATACTGCTCACAACAATGCAGCACAGATATGGATACTTGAAGTGACATGGAGCTGCAAGATACAGCAATGGCCTACTGTACTGTACAACTATATACTGTTGGTCACCAAAATGCTGCACTGTACTATATATACTGCTCACAACAATGCAGCACAGATATGGATACTTGAAGTGACACGGAGCTGCAAGATACAGCAATGGCCTACTGTACTGTACTACTATACTGGTGGTCACCAAAATGCTGCACTGTACTACTATATATATATATATAACATAGTAACATAGTATCTAAGGTTGAAAAAAGACAATTGTCCATCGGGTTCAACCTATTTGTGGTCTCGTATGCATGAATATTTTGTATAAAATTTTGACTGAAGTTGCTGACTGCCGTTCCGATTAACCCCTCTTTTTTATAATAACCATAGTGCGTGACTATGCCCCGTAACCCTGGATATCCTTATCCATTAGGAATTTATCTAACCCATTCTTAAAGGTGTTGACTGAGTTGGCCATTACAACTCCCTCAGGCAGGGAATTCCAAACACGTATCGTCCTTACCGTAAAAAAGCCTTTACGCCGTATTGTGTAGAATCTCCTCTCCTCTAACCTGAGCGAGTGTCCACGAGTTCTCTGTGTTGATCTAACCAAAAACAGGTCCTGCGCAAGATCTGTATATTGTCCCCTTATATATTTGTAAATGTTGATCATGTCCCCTCTTAATCTCCTCTTTTCCAGTGTAAACATGCCTAGTCTTGCAAGCCTTTCCTCGTATTCCAGCGTCTCCATACCCTTAATTAGTTTGGTCGCCCACCTTTGAACCTTTTCTAGCTCCAGGATATCCTTTTTGTAGTAAGGTGCCCAGAATTGTACACAGTATTCAAGGTGTGGCCTCACAAGTGATTTATATAACGGGAGTATAATACTCTCATCCCTAGCATCAATTCCCCGTTTTATGCATGCCAATATCTTATTAGCCTTCTTTGCTGCAGTCCTACTTTGGGTACTACTGCTTAGTCTGCTATCTATGAGGACACCTAAGTCCTTTTCCAGTACAGAATGCCCTAATTTTACCCCATTTAGTAGGTAGGTGTTATTTTTGTTCTTGTTACCACAGTGCATTACCTTACACTTGTCTGTATTGAAGCGCATTCTCCATTTCGCTGCCCAAGCTTCTAATTTAACTAAGTCATTCTGAAGCGACTCAGCATCCCCCTCCGCATTTATAACTTTACACAATTTGGTATCATCTGCAAAAATTTACACCATGCTCTCTAGACCTTCTGTTAGGTCGTTAATGAAAATATTGAACAATAGCGGTCCTAATACTGAGCCTTACGGCACACCACTTAGCACTTCAGTCCGAGTTGAAAAAGATTAATTAACCACAACGCGCTGCTCCCTATTATCTAACCAGTTTTTGACCCAAGTGTATATTGTGCTTCCTAGCCCTGATTCTTGTAGCTCGTAGATAAGTCTCATGTGTGGTACAGTATCGAACGCTTTGGCAAAATCTAAAAAGATTACATCCACCTCTTTACCCTGATCTAGGTTTGCGCTTACTGTTTCATAAAAGCCAAGTAAGTTGGTTTGACAGGATCTGTCCTTCATAAACCCATGTTGATTCCTTTTAATGACCTTATTGACTTCAAGGAACTTCTGAATACTATCTCTTAGAATACCTTCCAATACTTTCCCCACTATAGATGTAAGACTAACTGGTCTATAATTACCTGGTTCAGCTTTACTTCCCTTTTTGAATATAGGCACTACTTCCTCTATACGCCAGTCTTTGGGAACCATACCTGATATTACTGAATCCTTAAAGATAAAAAATAGCGGTTTTGCAAGTTCAGAATGAAGCTCCATTAGAACCCTTGGGTGAATACCATCAGGACCTGGTGACTTATTAATCTTTAAATGTTTAAATCGGTCACAGACTACTTCCTCGCTTAAATAAGTACCTATCAGTGGGATATTCTCATTATTGAGATTATATGTTAGTCCCTGAATTGGGTCCTCTCTAGTAAATACTGTTGAAAAAAACTCATTTAGTGTGTCCGCTATGTCATTATCATTTTTGCTTAAGACTCCCAACTTGTCTTTTAAAGGGCCTATACTCTCCTTCTTTAATCTCTTGCTATTAATGTATTTAAATAATTTTTTGGGATTCGCTTTGCTTTCCTTTGCTACTAGTTTTTCAGTTTCTACTTTAGCCGCTCTTATTTCCTTTTTGCATATGTTGTTACATTCCTTATAGTGCTGAAATGACTCTGCTTCCCCGTCAGATTTGTATTCTTTAAATGCTTGCCTTTTCTTGCCCATAAGTTCCTTAATCTTTTTGTTAAGCCACATCGGTTTATGATTTTTATTCCTTTTTTTGCTGCTCGTAGGAATAAATTTGAGTGTATTTCTAGCTAGCAGGAATTTTAGTACCTCCCATTTCTCCGTAGTATTTTTTCCTAAAAACAAACCGTCCCATTCAATATCCCTGAAAAATACCCTCATCTTATCATAATTTGCATTGCTAAAGTTTAGTGTCCTAGTTGAGCCAGTATAGGGCTGTTTATGGAAACTGATATTGAATGTGACCATATTGTGGTCGCTGTTTCCTATGGGTTCCCCTACTATAATACCTGATACCAAATCCCCATTGTTTGTTAATACCAGGTCTAAGATTGCATTGTACCTAGTTGGTTCCTCAATTAGTTTAACTAAGTAGTTATCATTAAGTGTGTTTAAAAACATATTGCCCCTAGCAGTATCACATGAATAATTTTCCAGTTTATCTCTGGATAGTTAAAATCTCCCATCACTACTATGTCTCCTACTCCTGCTGCTCTTTTGTAACAATTCCTCATCAGATGCGTTGATACCAGGCGGCCTATAGCATACACCCAATACTAACTTTTTTATTCCTTTTTCCCCGCATGCAATTTCTACCCATAATGTCTCGACAGTGTCTACAGTCCCCTCCTGAATATCTTCCCGTATATCAGGTTTTAAAAACGGCTTTACGTAAAGACACACCCCTCCACCCTTTTTATTTAGTCTGTCTCTCCTAAACAGTGTATAGCCCTCTAGATTGACTGTCCAATCATGAGATTCGTCCCACCAAGTTTCAGTAATGCCTATAATATCATACTGTTTGCTTGCTGCAAGTATTTCTAGTTCACCCTTTTTACCAGTAATGCTTCTGGCGTTTACATACATACAACTAAGATAAGTATTTTCCCTTGCGTTAGGGACATCTTTCACCTTATGTACCAAGGATGACCTGTAATCGTCATTGGTTAGTGCTTTGGTAAAATCTCTTTTAGTACCCATGTTAGTAACCTTACCGCCTGCTCTTACCCTCCCCCCAACTTCTCCCCCATTCCGTTTACTACCGCCATCCCCACTATTCTCACTGCATGACCCGTAATTTCTAGCTAAACCCTCCCCCCAGGCTCCTAGTTTAAAATCTCCTCCAACCTTCTAACCATCCTTCCCCCCAGCACCGCTGCCCCCTCCTCAGTCAGGTGCAATCCGTCATGACAAAAGAGATGGCGCCTGACTGAGAAGTCCGCCCAGTGTTCCAGAAACACAAACCCCTCTTTCCTGCACCAATCCCTAAGCCACACATTTACCTCATTAATCTCCCTCTGCCTCCCTGGACTAGCGCGTGGCACGGGTAATATTTCCGAGACTATTACCTTAGATGTCCTTGCCTTCAGTTTCTTTCCTAAGTCCCTATAGTCTTTCTTAAGGACATCCCACCTTCCGCTAACTTTGTCATTGGTGCCAACGTGCACCAAGACCGCCGGGTCTTTCCCAGCCCCTCCCAACAATCTATCTACCCGGTCCGCGATGTGCCGTACCCGAGCACCCGGGAGACAACAGACTGTACGGCGATCACGGTCCCGGTAGCAGATTGCCCTATCTGCCTTCCTGATGATAGAATCCCCTACCACCACCATCTGGCTAGGTACCTCACTATCTTTTATCCCAACCGCGCCAGAGGGACCGCTCCTCTGGATGCTAGAGGGAGCAGTCTACTCCTGCACCGTCATTTCTTCACTATCATCCTCCGATTCCTCGTCCAGTCGGGCAAATTTGTTCGGGTTTGATAGTTCGGAGATGTCGAGCCTCCCCCTCTTTTTCTTCCTTCTAACTGTGACCCAACTGGCTACCTGATCATCATCCTCTTCTACCAGTGACCCCTCCCGCAACTCCTCCACCGTTCTGTCTAAACTGGGCTTCCAGGGCAACAGTTCGCACACACCTCGTGCAGATGTAATCACACTGGGCCGGTAGCTCCAGGTGTGCATACATCTTGCACGACATGCACTGAGTGAGGTCCCCAATCACAGCCCCTCCCATATTGTTTGTAAGGTCTAACTCCCTGTTACTCTCAAAGAAAAAGCAGCAAAAATAAAAAGTAGAAGACAAACAATCTCACTTATACAATAATTAAGCTGGCTTATACTTATCTATATTTGTGCTGTTCTTGGTCCTTCACTTTTATGCAGCCATAGTACTCTCTCACGCGGCACCTATACTCCACTTAGCAGTTGCAGTTGTTCCAGCTCACTGCACCTCCTTTTCACTCGGCTTCCAGCTCCTGCTTTTGCTGTTACCAACTCACACTTACAAATCCAAGCAGCACTTTAAAATACAAGCCCAGTATATACTATATACTGGTCACACAACAATGCAGCAGATATTGAGCACTGATGATCAGGATACTGTCTAGAACTGAGTCTGACACGGAGCTGCAAGATACAGCAATGGCCTACTGTACTGTACTACTATAATTATATACTGGTGTTCCCTACAATGCATCACACTGAGCACAGATATTTGCAGCACACTGAGCACAGATATGGAGCTTTTCAGGCAGAAAAAGTAGATATTTGCAGCACACTGAGCACAGATATGGAGCTTTTCAGGCAGAGAACGTAGATATTTGCAGCACACTGAGCACAGATATTTGCAGCACACTGAGCACAGATATGGAGCTTTTCAGACAGAGAACGAAGCCACGTCCTCTCTGTTCAATCTCCAATGCACGAGTGAAAATGGCGGCGACGCTCGGCTCTTTATATAGAATACGAATCTCGCGAGAATCCGACAGCTGGATGATGATGTTCGGCCTCGTTCGGGTTAACCGAGCAAGGTGGGCAGATCCGAGGCTGCCTCGGACCTGTGTGAAATAGGTGAAGTTCGGGGGGGTTCGGATCTCGACGAACCGAACCCGCTCATCTCTAATTGTAATACAACATACATATAGAATAAACAACATATAACATAATAGATCCAGATATGGTATTCACTGTATTGCTCCAAAAACTAACCACTTTATAAGTTTGGGTGAAAAAAAATCACCCAAAAAAGTATATATACTGTATGAAATCAAATGATATAAATCCTATATCACAAATAAAAATAAAATTCTCTTCAATATTGACTATTTAGAAAATTAGAACTGCATAAAATATAAAATTCCACTCAAGTTACAAATTACTGTAATTTTAAAAATATACATTTGTTAGTTTTATAAAACGAATGTTGAGGTTATGTATCTACAGTAGACCTTAGACACACAAGTTTTAAATACTCATAAATATACCCTTGGTTACTTTGTAAATGGTCCATTGAATAGGAACATTGTGGCTATCCTTTTCCGACATGCTGTTACATTTGTGTTATATTCTCAACTACCAGTTAAAAATGTTCTTTAACTTATTTGAAAGGGAATGCTTAAAAGCAGAAATATGCAGACTTCCCAAACCTGCCAGTGCGTTACTCTGGCAGGTGACCGCATGGCACCTAGTGCGCCCTTACCTGAGCCCTGATCCCTTGGATTGAGGTCTGCCCACAGACCATTAACGCGACCCTCTGTCGGGTGCGGATGGTCCCTGGTGCCGATGCGCTGGGTCCAGTAGGCAAGCACTGCAGTGGTGTGCCACTGACCCTCCAGGGGCTCCCATGGAGCAGGCAGACAGTGGCTTAGCTGTCTGCCTGTCCTGTACACTAACAGTGTACTAAAAACTCAGTCTTCCTCAGGAGTGCAAAAACCAGGGACTCCTCGGCACGAAACTAAGACTGAGCTGGGAGGGGGAGGAGCTGACTACTTTCAAACATTACAATATACTTTAGTGCTGACCCCTAGGCCACGCCTCTATACCCCTATGTCATGAACTACTCCAGTGTCCCCTAGTGGATGAAGGAAAAAAAGGTGTATTTGCTAATGACTGTAAGTGGTATGAATGGGAGGGAATTAATGGGGAGGGGTAAAGATTCTTCTGTTTATTGGTACTAAATGGATGTTATTAAAAGAGGGGATCACAATTGTCCAGAATGTAAATCAGGAGGGTGAGTGGATTTGGGATGGTGTGGCGTGTACAAGGGATATGAATGTAGATTCTATTTTAAAAAAAAAACTACCACACCCCTTCATTGGGGTGGAGTAGTTTTAGATCCATTGGGAATTACACAAATGTACTACATGTTAAATTTCTTAGATCGGACACATCAAAGCAGTCCAAATGAACATCCCACACAAATTATTTGAAACGCTCCACATTACTTTCTGATCACATACCCTTAACTCCCTACAGTCCACACTTAGTCAATTGATTCAAAATGGTAAAAAACACTAAATTCCCAGAGAAATCATGAACAAACACACTCTGAGTGGGGGTTTAACATTACCTCTAGCGTCTAGAAGAGAGCAAGGGTAACAGACACTAGTGGTCAAGTAAGACCTCTAGTGTTGGTCTTCCTTGCTCTCCTCCAGATGCTAGAGGTAATGTTAGACCTGTAGGGTCTGACTCCCCTGGCATCCCCACTTTCCTCAGACAATAAACCCCAGAAAAGGAGCATGAGAACCCAGGCAACGACCAGGAAACCCCTGACGTGGCATGGAACCCAGAGCAAGAAACCCTTGGCAACGAGCAGGTATGATAATGTGTCTTTTAAACTGTAGGGACATTACATGTAACTGGCACTATACCATGGCCATTATGTGTAACTGCCAATGTACCTGGAACATTATGTGTAACTGGCATTGTACTGGAGACATTACTTGTATCTCTCATTTAGGCTACTAATTGTGTGTGTAGAGGGGGATGATAATATAGTATACATATATTTAGTTCTATTTATATTTTGATAACAAAACCGTATATATTGGTGGGAGGTCACGCCCCTTTCCCATAAAGCCAAGGCACGCGCTGCCTCATTTGTGGTGACATTGGGGAGGGGGGTGGGTGGACGAGCCAAAGGCAATTTTTGTCCTGAGCTCCAAAATATCTAGAACTGGCCATGATAAGCAATATATAAGATTAATCATAACTCATAGCACTCACAACCATGAAGAACACTTGAACAGAATATGGTTGATCATTAAACTGAATGTAACTAGCCTTCAGAAAACTATTGTTTAAAAGTTTCATACTGCTGGAAGAGGTAACGGCGGCTATTGGCTTGTCTCCCAGCGGCAAGGCACCGGGCTATGACGGCATCCCCTCAGAAGTATACAAGACCCACATTGATTTCTTCGGTCCTAGGCTTTACGCCCTGTATTCTGATATTTTTGTTAATGATCAACTTCCCCCCTCTATGGTGGAGGCGATTATTATAGTGATCCCGAAGCCCGGAAAAGACCCTAGATCCCCAGAATCCTATAGACCGATATCATTGATTCCCACTGACGCTAAGATCCTGGCAAAGATTTTAGCAGTTCGACTCAACACCGTAATTATTTCCATTATCCACTCCGACCAGACCAGCTTTATGCCAGGGATGTCCACTTCTATTAACCTACGTAGATTATATACCATTTTACAAATCCCATATGACTTCCCCTCTGACTTGGTAGTGATCTCACTGGATGCCGCCAAGGCATTTGACAGTATCGAGTGGTCCTATCTATGGGAGGTCATGACAGCTATGGGTTTCGGGCCTAATTTTATAAAATGGATTAAATTGCTTTATCAGCACCCGACTGCCAGGATCTCAGTGAATGGCTATATCTCTCCCTCGTTCCACCTGTTTCGCGGGACCAGGCAGGGATGTCCTCTGTCCCCAACCTTGTTTGCCCTGGCCATCGAACCCTTGGCCTGTCTAATAAGGTCCCACCCAGGCGTGGTGGGCATTCATACCGGCCCTCGTGAGGATAGGATTGCCCTTTACGCTGACGACATGCTGTTGTTTCTGCAGGATTACACCAGGTCTATGCCTACAGTGTTGCAATTGATTGAGGAGTTCGGTGTATATTCAGGCCTTCATATTAACTGGTCTAAGTCCTCTATTATGCCTGTGATTGCCCCCCCCCCCCCTGCTGCTCCTAAAATCTCCCTACCGCTATGTTGGACGGCGAAATTTAAATATCTTGGGATTCAGGTAACCAATGACCCCTCTGACTTTACACCTTTGAACCTTGATCCGATCATGCAACAAATTACGCGTAAATCCAAGACTTGGTGTAAGCTTCCATTGACTGTATCTGGCAGGGTCAGCCTCGTAAAAATGATAATACTACCTAAGATTCTATATGTGGTTCTGCAATCCCCTGTATATATTCATCCATCCTTCTTTAGAAAATTGAATAGTGTCCTGTCTTCTTTAATATGGGCTAGCAAACGTCCTAGAATACAACTGAACACTCTCACCAGGCTGCGCAGCGACGGAGGTCTGGCCTTGCCAAACTTTCAGATGTACTACTATGCCGCTCAGCTGTCTCATATTAGTGCATGGGTGCAGGATACTGGCGTCACTTCTCTACACTGGGTATTTGTCCGATGCTACTTCCCCGACTTATCCCCCCTGCAGGTGTTGCTGAGTGGGAGCTTGGCCCGGTTCCTCCCTCCTCTTATATACCAAGCCATGAAGGTGTGGCAGGCACTAAAAATTCTTTTGAAATTTGATGGATTGGACCCGGACACCCCCCTCTGGTATTCTAAATGGCTCCCTGAACTGTATGCGCTCGAGGGGAGGGAAGTTTGGGCCCCTAAATCAGTGATTTCCATAAATCACCTTTATACGGATAATACGCTCAAATCCTTCCAACAACTAAAAGATGAGTTTAATTTGCCTAACTCCTATTTTTTTAGATACCTCCAGCTCAGACATGCCTTGCAGTCCCAATTCGCCAATTCCCCCCCTAAAATTATACCATTTCCCATTAAGACCTTTGCAAGTATGCTGGGTCGAGTTAAGATGATTTCCCATGCTTATGGTTATCTACTCGCCAAACTCCATATAGATCCTTTGACACGTCTCCGTGTCAAATGGGAGCAGGATCTGGGCCCCATAGATGAAGAGAACTGGGCCCTTGCTTTGGAAACTCCGTGCACGGTTACCAAATCCATCAGGTATCAACAGATACAATACTTCCTTTTGCATAGAATATATATGACCCCGGCCAGACTGGCCAAATTCGGGACGGGTCGTGTGGGTGACTGCCCTAAGTGTGGGATGACTGCAGGTACTTTTTGGCACCTCATTTGGGATTGTCCGGTGTTGCGGGCTTTCTGGGCGGGGGTCGGATCGATTCTGGAGAACACAGGGGTGGACGAGGCCATGCTTACTCCGCAATTTTGCATCCTGGGAATGGGTAGCTCTGACTTTGTGTCTGGTCCAGAGGGCCTATATGCTCGCAACATATGTGCAATGGCGAAGGTGAGCATTGCGAGGCTATGGATGGCCCCTAAGGGCCCTACACTCCCCGCTCTTAAGGCACTAATAAATGACACTGTTTTTAAGGAACGATACATTTATATGAAACACAATGCCTCCGCTAAATTTGAAAGAATTTGGTCTCCATGGCTGGAATCCATATACTCCGTCCCAGACCCTAGAACTTAATGGTGATAGGGTTACTAACAGGTCCTGGATTTGCCAAGTTATGATCTTCTAGGGCCATAGGCTTCCCTCTCACCCAATGGGTTGTGAATGAGAGAGTGGCTCTGTGCCCATCTGGACAGGGTGGGATTTAGAGTGCTAGTATCCCCCAATGCGTCCTCTTCCCCATAATGTTTTTTGTCTCTTTGTTTTTTTAATTTTTTTTATTTCTGGGGTTCTCTGTGTTTGGTTTCTGATTGTTTTCTTCTCTTTTAAAGGGTTTTACTCGGACGGATTGTCCGTAAGAGTTATATTTGAGGGGGGGGGGGGGGGGGGAAACAAAACAAAGTATAATGTGATTTCATGAATACTAGAGTGTACGGATAATGCAAAATAATGGTATATATAACTGTACATTCCTATGCGCCTATGAGCAAATGACATAGTTTGAAAATAAGTAGAAAGTGAATGCTGTTCCCCGATGAGGACATGTCATTACGTGTTTAATGTGTTCCTGTTATGCAATGTCTGTATGCAAACTACTCTCCTTCGAAATAAAAATACTTTATTAAAAAAAAAAAGTTTCATACTGTTTGTATCCCATGGAACTCATAACATTAAATTGCCCATCCCTGGCTTGGACTGACACTCCTACATCGAACCCCCACCTTATTATTTAAAATTTTATTTTAAGTTCTACTAAAGCCGAATCACTACCCTACACCTCCCACTTCCTAATGTTTTATTAAATTATTATGTTTGTTTATATTGTAGATTGTTTTCACAATAAAATATTATTGACAATTGATATTATATGTGGGGGGCGGGGGGCGGTGTTTAACATGAGGATGTGCTATTGCACCCCCTTACCTTTATAACATTTTGCATAGCAAGAAAGTGTTCTTATGCCAAATTGTAGTAACCCTAAATATACTCAATAAATGATTAAAAGAATTAATAATTCTACTTATTTTGGTATCAATTTAAAATAAAGTATGAAAAGATTTAAAAAAAAGGTTTTATTTGAAGCAAGGACCAAATATGGATTTTTTTTTTTAGTAAAACATTGATTAAACAAGAATGTATCAACTGCATGTATTACTAATTACTTCTTGGAGTAACAAATAAATTAAACAAATACTTTTAATCATTTAATTTTACAGCAAAACTATAAAAAATTAACCATAAATCAGATTATGATGGCATCACACACATAAGAACAAAACATAAGATTAATACATAATGTTAATAGTGAATTATGGTTTAAAAATAATAAATAATTAATGTTAAAAGACAAGAGTTCAACATTAATCATTATTTATTGATACCGTTAACAAACATAGAAACAAATATACTAGTGTGGGCCTGACCTATCTTTCCTTAGTGACACAGCAATATATGTTAAGATTAATCTTTAATATTTAGACAAACTATGCTGTAAAGGTGCATAAACATGGAACAATGCACGAAACGATCCAATACCATTAAATATTTCCCTTGAACTGCTATCGTTCATATACACAGAACATGATTGTGCTGAGAAAAAAAATATGGAGGTCCCACAGACACCTCACTTTAAGACATTGTGTTCCGACAACTATTTCTGGGTCCTATCAAATACTAAGGAAGGAACTGCTGGGGATATAGAAAGCAGGTGAAGTAGTACTGAGGGCAAGGAGGGGCTTAGGGGCAGGCAGTACTTGGAGGTATGGAGGATGAAAAGGTAATGATAAATATATAGCAGTTTGTACAGTGCTGGGGCCAAGGATCCATGCCACCAACTGTTTGTGAATAGTTACCAGTGGCCAAAGTACAGCAAGCAAAGAGCACCCACAAAGGTCTGGCTGCCGGTATTCTAGGTGTCGGGACTCCATTGTCGGTATACTTAACCTTCATACCGAGCCCAAGCCTCCAAGTGCCACTGTCTTTTCTTGGAATATATATATATATATATATATATATATATATATATATATAAAACACCAACAAATATAAAACCACAGCACTCACCACCCCAGAAGCGGGGTGCAGTGTCTGCACTCACCACTCATAGGGTGGGGTGCATGTAGCCCATGGCCACCTGCTTAAAAATATACAAACAGAAAGTTCAGCACTCACCAAAGCAAGCTCACTTATTTTCACAACATCAATAAATGATGGGGGTTTAGTTAGTGAATTGGCCAATGCACGGAAGCCTGCAAACCGCTCGCCAAGGTACCCTATCTTCATGCAGGTCCTACACTATCACAGAGTCTCAAAAATTAAAACCTAGCAACTGTATTTGGTGATCACCGAAACACTTCATGGAACTCTTGGCGGTGTGGCATGGTGCTCCATCCTGCTGATACACTTCCATGGATCACCTTTGAACAAATCCTCGATTATGGGCAACAGTTTCGCCTCCAGCATTGCTTCTTGATACTGTTTGGCATTGATATTGCCATCAACGACAGCCAAACATCCCACCCCATGCCTGCCATGCTGCCCCCTCACCATCACACTCACTGAGTGCATCATAGTTGCCGTGGTGCACTTGGGCAAAAGATCTTCCCCAGGCTGACGCCCAAAAAATTTCACTCCATCACTCCTGAAAATGCTGATTTTGGTCTCGTCGCTCCAAATAATCTTGTCCCAGTCTTCTTCTGTCCACTCCTTTTGTGGCAGAGCCTAATCTTTATGTTTCTGCCTCTGTTTCTGGTTTAGATACGGCTTCTTTCTCGGGGCTCTAGCTCGCAAACCATTGTCACAAAGTTTTCTTTCGTATGGTTTGGTCACAAACTTGGACACCAGCAGTTTTCATTATGTTGTTGATGTGTTTTGCAGACCTTTGACAGACCTACAGGGCCAGGCGACAGCTCATCTTGTTGTGTAAGCTGGGCTTTCTCCCAGTTCTTGAGGCTAATATCGTCAATCTACTTCTTGCAACCCTTATGCAGAGTTTCCTCACACCTGACTTTGTTGCCCCACTGCCCAACCTCTTCGCAATTTCTTCATAGGTATACCTTTCCTCAATAAAAGCGTCATGGCTTTGCCTCTCTTCCCAGGTGACCAATCAACACGTTTTGAGGTATTCAGAGCCATTTTAATTGTTATTTACACTTTGACATTAGTTAAAATCATAAAAATCCGTTAAACTCACATCTTCACTTCTCAAAACACAATAGCTGACTAAAACAATGATGAAATTGTTTGTAACAATCGCTCCCCATGCACCCCATAACTAGTTGATTTAAATCACGCGACGTTATGTGTTGCTAATACACGAAAATTTCAACTCGAAAAAATCTCATGGTGTAACTAATTACAGTTTATATTTTTTTCTCTCCACAGGATGACACTGAGATATGACGAAGCGAGATCGGATTTGCACCAAAGTCAAAGCTTTTCGGTCTCCTAGTATGCAACGGGCCCGTCCATATATCCCCGCCTCCTGGCTCAGTCAAATCAGTTTTTTGTTTGGTGCGGCAGGAGCCAGACCATGGTCAGAGGGCTGCTGGTTTTTAGCAGCCTTAAGCTTTCTTATTTCTCTAACGTCCTAGAGGATGCTGGGACTCCGTAAGGACCATGGGGATAGACGGGCTCCGCAGGAGACATGGGCACTTTAAGAAAGACTTTGACTCTGGGTGTGCACTGGCTCCTCCATTTATGCACCTCCTCCAGACCTCAGTTTGATACTGTGCCCAGAGGAGCTGGGTGCATTTCAGGAGCTCTCCTGAGTTTCCTGTAAGAAAGCATTTTTGTTAGGTTTTTTATTTTCAGGGAGCCTGCTGGCAACAGACTCCCTGCATCGAGGGACTGAGGAGAGAGAAACAGACCCACTTCTCTGAGTTTCAGGGCTCTGTTTCTTAGGCTACTGGACACCATTAGCTCTAGAGGGAGTCAGAACACAGGTCTCACCCTGGAGTTCGTCCCGGAGCCGCGCCGCCGTCCTCCTCACAGAGCCGGAAGATAGAAGCCGGGTGAGTATGAGAGGAAAAGATCTTCAGAGGCGGCAGAAGACTTCATTGATCTTCACTGAGGCAACGCACAGCACTGCAGCTATGCACCATTGCTCCCATACACCTCACAAACGGCAGTCACTGTAAGGGTGCAGGGCGCAGGGGGGGGGGGTGCCCTGGGCAGCAATATAAACCTCTTATTTGGCAAAAGAGAGCATATATACAGCTGGACACTGTATATATGCATGAGCCGCCGCCAATTTTACACTTTTAGCGGGACTGAAGCCCGCCGCCGAGGGGGCGGGGCTTCTCCCTCAGCACTCACCAGCGCCATGTTTTTCTCCACAGTACCGCTGAGAGGAAGCTCCCCGGACTATCCCCTGCTTATACCACGGTAGAAGAGAGGGTTTTAAAGAAGAGGGGGGGCACATTATTCGGCGCAGATAATAATAACAGCGCTACGGGGTAAACATTAAATTGTTGTGTTTTTCCTGGGTCATATTGCGCTGGGGTGTGTGCTGGCATACTCTCTCTCTGTCTCTCCAAAGGGCATTGTGGGGGAACTGTCTTCAGTAGAGCATTCCCTGAGTGTGTGGTGTGTCGGTACGTGTGTGTCGACATGTCTGAGGTAAAAGGCCCTCCTAAGGAGGAGATGGAGCAAGTGTGTGTGTGGTGTCTCCGTCGACAATGCAGACGCCTGATTGGATATGTGAAATTAAGTGCTAAGATGAATTTATTACACAAAATATTAGAGAACAGACAGGGAATCTACCCATGTCTGTCCCTATGTCACAGAGACCTTCAGAGTCTCACAACGCTCACTATCCAAAATAATAGACACAGATATCGACACGGAGTCTGACTCCAGTGTCGACTACGATAATGCAAACTACAGCCAAAACTGTCAGAAAAGTATTCAATATATGATTGTTGTAATAAAAGATGTTTTGCATATCACTGATGACTCATCTGTCCCTGACACAAGGGTACACATGTTTAAGGGGAAGAAAGCTGAGGTAAATTTCCCTCCTCTCATGAAGAAAAAGAGCAGTAATCTCCAGACAAGAAGCTGCAGCTTCCCAAAAAGAATTCTCAGGGAGTATCCTTTCCCTAATGAGGCCAGGATACGATGGGAATCTTCCCCTAAGGTTTACAAGGCATTGACACGTTTACCCGAAAGGTAGCGCTGACTTTACAGCTATCCTCAGGGATCCTACAGATAGCATGCAGTAAAAGTACTTTGAAGTCCATTTACACACATTCTGGTACACTACTCAGACCGGCGATTGTGTCGGCATGGGGTTATAGCGCTGTAGCAGCGTAGACAGATACCTTATCAGCGGAGATTGAAACCCTAGATAAGGATGCCATGTTATTGTACCTAGTATATATATATATATATATACATTTATATTTATATGTAAAAGATGTTGTCTTTTATATATATATATATATATATATATATATATATTTAAGACATGCCCAAAGGGACGTTAGTCTACTGGGTTCTACAGTCAACGCTATGTCGATTTCTGCTAGACGTATCCTGTGGAATATGCAATGGACAGGTGATGCCGACTAAAAGAGGCATATGGAATTGCTTTACAAGGGTGAGGAATGGTTCGGAGAGGGCATCTCGGATCTCGTCTCCACGGCTACGGCAGGTAAATCAAATTTTTTGCTATATATTCCCTCACAATCTAAGAAAGCGCCTCATTATCAAATGCAGTCTTTTCGTTCCAATAAAAACAAGAGAGCACGTGGTTCGTCCTTTCTTGCCAGAGGTAAGGGCAGAGGGAAAAAGCTGCACAACACAGCTAGTTCCCAGGAACAGAAGTCCTCCCCGGCCTCTGCTAAATCCACCGCATGACGCTGGGGCTCCCCTGAGGGAGTCAGCTCCTGTGGGGGCACGTCTTAGACTGTTCAGCCACGTCTGGGTCCACTCACAGGTGGATCCATGGGCAATAGAAATTGTTTCCCAGGATTACAAGCTGGAATTCGAAGAGTGCCTCCTCGCCGGTTTTTCAAATCGGCCCTACCGAAACAACCCCTGGAAAGGGAGATAGTGTTACATGCGATTCACAAATTGTGTCTGCAACAAGTGGTGGTAGAGGTTCCCCTGCTTCAAAGAGGGCAGGGGTACTACTCAACTCTGTTTGTGGTTCCGAAACCGGACGGTTCGGTCAGACCTATTTTAAATTTAAAATCCCTGAACCTTTACTTAAAACGGTTCAAGTTCAAGATGGAATCGCTCAGGGTGGTCATCGCCAGCCTAGAAGGGGGAGATTTTTTGGTATCTCTGGACATAAAGGATGCATACCTGCATGTCCCCATATATCCTCCTCATCAGGCGTACCTGAGATTTGCCGTACAGAATTGTCATTACCAATTTCAGACGTTGCCGTTTGGGCTTTTCACGGCCCCGAGAATTTTTACCAAGGTAATGGCGGAAATGATGGTGCTCCTGCGCAAGCAGGGTGTCACAATTATCCCGTACTTGGACGATCTCCTCATAAAAGCGCGATCACGGAAGAAGTTGCTGAGCAGCGTATCACTTTCACTGAATGTGTTACAGCGACACGGCTGGATTCTCAATATTCCAAAGTCGCAGCTGAATCCTACAACTCGTCTGCCCTTCTTGGGTATGATTCTGGACACAGACCAGAAAAGGGTTTTTCTTACGAAAGGAAATGCGCAGGAACTCATGACTAGTCATGAACTTGTTGAAACCAAAACAAGTGTCAGTACATCATTACACTCAAGTTCTGGGAAAGATGGTGGCAACATACGAAGCCATTCCATACGGCAGATTCCATGCAAGGGCCTTCCAATGGGACCTATTGGACAAATGGTCCGGGTCGTATCTGCAATTGCATCAGCGGATCACCCTGTCCCCCAGGGCCAGAGTATCTCTCCTGTGGTGGCTAAACAGTGCTCACCTTCTAGAGGGCCGCAGGTTCGGCATTCAGGACTGGATCCTGGTGACCATGGACGCGAGCCTCCGAGGTTGGGGAGCGGTCGCACAGGGAAGAAATTTCCAAGGACTTTGGTCAAGTCAAGAGACTTGTCTTCACATCAACATCCTGGAACTAAGGGCCATATACAACGCCCTACGTCAAGCGGAGATCTTACTTCGCAATCGACCAGTTCTGATCCAGTCAGACAACATCACCGCAGTAGCTCATGTAAACCGCCAAGACGGCACAAGGAGCAGAGTGGCAATGGCGGAAGCCACCAGAGTTCTTCGCTGGGCGGAGAATCATGTAAGCGCTCTGTCAGCAGTGTTCATTCCGGGAATGGACAACTGGGAAGCAGACTTCCTCAGCAGACACGCTCTGCATCCGGGAGAGTGGGGACTTCATCAGGAAGTCTTCGCGCAGATTGCAAGTCGGTGGGGACTACCCCAAATAGACATGATGACATCCCGTCTCAACAAAAAGCTACAAAGCTATTGCGCCAGGTCAAGAGACCCTCAGGCGGTAGCTGTGGACGCCCTAGTGACACCGTGGGTGTTCCAGTCGGCATATGTGTTTCCTCCTCTTCCTCTCATACCCAAGGTGTTGGGGATAATAAGAAAAAAGAGGAGTGATAACAATTCTCATTGTTCCAGATTGGCCACGAAGGACCTGGTATCCGGATCTGCAAGAAATGCTCACAGAAGATCCGTGGCCTCTTCCTCTAAGGCAGGACTTGTTACAACAAAGTCCCTGTCTGTTCCAAGACTTACCGCGGCTGCGTTTGACGGCATGGTGGTTGAACGCCGGATCCTAGCGGAAAAAGGTATTTCGGATGAGGTCATTCCTACGCTAATAAAGGCTAGGAAGGACGTGACATCTAAACATTATCACCGAATATGGAGAAAATATGTTTCTTGGTGTGAGGCCAGGAATGCTCCTATGGAAGAATTCCACCTGGGCCGTTTTCTTCACTTCCTACAAACTGGAGTGAATTTGGGCCTAAAATTAGGCTCCATTAAAAGTTCAGAGTTCGGCCTTATCCATTTTCTTTCAAAAGGAATTGGCCTCATTACCTGAAGTACAGACTATTGCTCGCTGGATCTGGAACACGATTCAGCAAGCGCATTCTATGGCAGGATTGCCGTTACCAAAATCGGTTAAGGCCCATTCCACGAGGAAGGTGGGCTCTTCTTGGGCGGCTGCCCGAGGGGTCTCGGCACTACAGCTGTGCCGAGCTGCTACTTGGTCGGGGTCAAACACCTTTGCAAAGTTCTATAAGTTTGATACCCTGGCTGATGAGGACCTCCTGTTTGCTCAATCGGTGCTGCAGAGTCATCCGCACTCTCCTGCCCGTTTGGGAGCTTTGGTATAATCCCCATGGTCCTTACGGAGTCCCAGCATCCTCTAAGACGTTAGAGAAAATAAGATTTTAAACCTACCGTTAAATCTTTTTCTCGTAGTCTGTAGAGGATGCTGGGCGCCCGTCCCAAGTGCGGACTACTTCTGCAAGACTTGCATATAGTTATTGCTTATATAAGGGTTATGTTATAGTTTCATCGGTCTTGGACTGATGCTATGTTGTTTTTCATACTGTTGACTGGGTAGTATATCACAAGTTATACGGTGTGATTGGTGTGGCTGGTATGAATCTTGCCCTTGGATTACAAAAATCCTTTCCTTGTACTGTCCGTCTCCTCTGGGCACAGTTTCTCTAACTGAGGTCTGGAGGAGGGGCATAGAGGGAGGAGCCAGTGCACACCCAGAGTCAAAGTCTTTCTTAAAGTGCCCATGTCTCCTGCGGAGCCCGTCTATCCCCATGGTCCTTACGGAGTCCCAGCATCCTCTACGGATTACGAGAAAAAGATTTACCGGTAGGTTTAAAATCTTATTTTTATTTTTATAGTCTTACTATTTTTTCTTGAGTGATCTTTCTAAAAAGTGTTTTATACATACCTTAGAAAGAGTTGCTCCAACAACTTTCCGCCGGGTCACGACAGCACTTACCCACGAGTACAGTGCTGTTTCGGCGGGCATCTGTGTCGGATATACCAGCAGGTCCAGCAGACGTTACCAGGCTGTGGCCGGAGCACGGTGCGAAGGTAAGGCATCGGTTCCACTTAGATGGGGAATACAGACACAGCCGCACTGTTTTGGGAGGAGACAACAAAACAGACGCTAACGCGGCTGCCACCTTTGGGTGCACCAGCACTAGGCTCCAGGAATAGTATGAGCTCGCGATCCCTAGGGTTGATATCAGCAGTGAGGAGTCAAATGCTCTCCTGGTCGCCCCTCCCCCCGGTTCATGACCAGTTTCCTCCGAGTCTCCCGCCATAAACTGTTTTCCCACTTCTGTCTGAGACGCTGTATACGAAGGGGACCCAGTTGCAGAATAGGCGACTGTGTGACTGGTGTGTCTGTGTTCACTGAGTGTCTGTGTTCACTATAAGTTCATGGAGCGGCAATGTACACTAGTAGCGTTTGGATCCACTCAGCGTTCGCAAACATATTGATCAGTCCTGGAAGTGGGGAGAGTCTCCCTGTATCCCACTCTACTGAGTATGGGTAATAGAGCACCAAGTCTCTATCTACCTTTTGAGTATGAATAATTAGATAAGTGCCTACTGCATATGAGTCTGTATACTATTACTGTTCTTTCTTTCTCTATGTGTCTGAATACGGTAGATATGTTTAAACATGATTCAGTAATATGTTGCCCTACATACTTGAAATGTATTTGTAGTTGATGATGTGCTCATATTGTATATTATACTAATGTATAACATGTGACTGACTGTCAGTTTTTTTTCTATTCCGATCCTCAATGCTGGTGCATAGCAGGGTAGGGTGATTACAGTCACAAATTGTGTAGTACTCTGTGTAAGTGTTGATTATTTATCATTTTAGCAACATTGTATTTGTTACATTTTATTCTTTTGTGAATTAATCTGTATTATACCCCCGGGAGGTTTTCTGCTATTGTTTTTTACATTAATTAATGTTTTAATTATCTTGGTATTGCTGAGTGCCACTTGGATTTGTTTTCTATCCAGTGTGCTTTTAAGGGACTGGCAATTCCCTTTTCCTAGTGGCTGCTGACAAACAATATACAACACCACTCACCAGAGCGCCTCAGCTTTTTTCTTTCTTCATTATTTATCATGTCTAAGTGCGTCAAAGGTGAGGAAGATACACTCACAGCAACACCAACACTCAAATCATGTTTGTCTTGCAAAGCTGTGTTAACCTCTCAGGATCTGGTTCAGGATAGTTTCTGTGAAAATTGTTTTAGCCTTCACCAGGGAATTGAAAAATACAAGGCAGATTCAGGTGCAGGTTGATCAGCCTTGGGCTATATTTGCACAAACATTATCCAGTATAGCTGAGCAGATCATTCCAAATCCTGTACCAGGGATAGGTTACACGATTAACCCTTACATGCAGCTTCCCGCCTGCGGTTTATCACTTTCAGCAGCAGCCTCTCAAATGAAACAGGCTGATAAGCCAGTAGTAAGTAAATCTTCATCCTCACAGGCTACACTTTTCAGATGAGGATGAAAGCTCAATAAACTCTGGTTAATCATACAAAGAGGAGGAGGAAGGTCTCAGCTCAGTGGATATAGCTGAGTTAATTAAGGCAATGAAAGCCATTCTATCCTTAGAGGATTCAGCAGAGCCTGTGTTAAAAACCAAGGCACCTGGACTTCCGGTGGGCGGACCTACTACATGGCCGCGTTTTAAAGCAGCTCTCCGTCCCGCCACTATAATACAGCTTGTTAGTGGGGTGTAAACTGCCCCCCGAACACGCAACATACCTCGGGGCCCAGCGGAGATAGGGGTGGGCAAGAGGACATTACATTCCCGGCTCCCCACCGCCTCGTTCCCCGGATCTCGTGCGCCAACTGTGGCGTCTGCTGCCCGCGGCTGCCATCTTACGAGTGGCCGGGCACCCTGCTCCCCTCCTTCCCCACCTCTTCTAAGACCCAGGACGGGTTGCGCTGGTGTCTGCGGACGGCTCCCTGCGCTCCTGTGCCCCAGCCCGCGGCAGCGGGTGTTGCCGGGCAAAAAAACAGAGCTCTGCCTGTGTGCGCCGTGCAGCCCCCCCCCCCCCCCCCCCCCGCAGCGTCTGAGGCCTCTACTGGACACTGCCCATCTGGCTGAGCTACTGCTGCCTGACACCGCCGGATACAGGGCCCTCAAGTTACCAACTACACTCTGCTCATTTATATATGAACCCTACCTCCTGCGGACTGCCCCGCTTATCTTCACAGGTCACAGGCATTCATAAGGGGCTGCAGCCCCGCTGATTGGGGAGTGGACAACTTCGTGCATGCAGACACTGCCCTTTCTCTGAGACGGCATCTCCGCCGACAGGGTGGATAGAGAGACAGCTGAACCCCATCCATTCACTGGGGGCTGCTGAAGGCTAGTGCTATCGGAGGCTGTCACTTGGCACACCGTTCCATCACCTACTGTGGCTGCGCACTTATAACTCAACTGACCCACTACTCCCTGCAGGGCAGGATAACTGATATCACCTACTTTCTTACTGTGATGCAACGTCTTTTCCTTCCTATTATCATGGATAAATTTGTGGCGAAGTCCCAACGGGGTGGTCGCGGATCCGCATCGGCAAAAGCTAAAGACAGCAGGGCCTCGGCCTCCACACATGCAAGTTCTCCGCATCCTTCATCTAACGCCAATGTCTTGGACGGTGTGATGGACCCTTCTCGATACACGGTGGATGCGGTGGCCAGGGCGCAGAAAATCTCTGATATCCTCTCACCGCTGCTAGATAAGAAACTCGCTGGTCTGAAAGACGCTATCGACTCCACCATGACGCAGCTAAAAGAGCATAGCTCCCGGCTAGACGAGGCCGAACAACATGTCTCGAACCTGGAAGACGATCTGACTGTGACCCGCTCTGTCGTAGATTCTCAAGCGTCCGCTATTTCTGCGATACATGAGAAGCTTGAGGTTTTAGAAAATCATAATCGTCGAAATAATCTCCGTTTGATTGGCCTATCGGAATCTGTTAAGCCTCGGGAGTTGTTGTCCCTGGTGTCTGCCTGGCTGCCGACAGAATTGGGCTGTTTGATGGAAGGCGAATCCATGATGATTGAGCGAGCACACCGTATAGGTCCTGACTTCCAGGCGGACCGCCGCAGACCCCGACCAGTTATATTTAAATTCCTTAATTACACGGATAAGGTCAAGGTGATGGAGGCGTACCACAAAGTGCAGGGCCTCGCCTATCATGGCGATAAGTTACTGCTGTTCCGAGACTTTTCGTATAATGTGGCCATGAGAAGAAGGGAATTCTCCCCCGCTTGTAAAATCCTGTTCGAAGAGGGAATCCGTTTTGCCCTGCTTTATCCAGCAAAGCTCCGTGCTCAACACAATGGAAAAACTTACCTGTTCGACACGTCTTCGGCGGCCAAGACGTTTGCAGAATCGTTGCGATGTCCGTCCTCGCCAGCCTTTAGAGACAAGGACTAATAACGTGTTTCTCATGAACTCAGAGTATACTTCATCCTCCTTGTTGTTTCCATGTTTGGTAATGTATGGTTAATTGCAAATTACTTCACCGTTATGACTATTGCTGCACCGTATATTTTTGAAATAGACTGTTCTTGGGTGTCTCAACCCTTTCTTTTCTCCCCTTTCCCTCTCTTCTTAATCCTAACCCCCTTTCTTCCCCTTCTTTTCTATTTAGATAGTAATACGTTACTGGTTCATACAGTGTTCTTTGGACCACTGTTATGGGTTCAAAAAAAGTTATTGGAAAATGGACATACTGCCACATATTGTGTACAACTGTTTTCACTACTGATCACATGGTACAGGCTTATTATTCTTCTCAATAGTTGGGCCTCCCTACTCGCTGGGATAGGGGGAGCCACACGGTTTATTTTATTAATGTTTTATGTGTCCGTTAGGACAGGTATTGGTTAATTTTAGTTTAATATGGCTGTATCCTCGGAGTCAGACGAATCTAAAATTCCTCACCTGGAACGTTGAAGGTTTAAATACTCCGATTAAGCGTAGGAAGATATTACAACAACTCAAACGCTTACGGCCAGACATTGCGATGTTGCAGGAGACACACTGGAAATCAGGAGACCCTAATGTCCTGAGGGACAGTTGGTTTCGAGACTATAAATCGGCCTCATTTACTTAACAAAAAAGGGGTGTGGTAATTATATTTCACAAATCTCTCAGATATACCATATTAGATACCCATTCTGACGAAGAGGGCCGGTTTTTATTCATAAAATTACAATTAGAAGGGGAACTTTATACGCTTGTGACCCTATATGCACCCAATTCAGAACACAATGCCTTCTTTTCGAATATTTATGTTCGACTTCAGGACTGGGTCTGAAGGTAGGCTGATAATTGGGGGGGATTTTAATTATACACTTCATCCGACCTTAGACAGATCGGATACACCTAGTGGACGGACTTACTCTGCACCAGCCTGGTTACAATTTCTATCGTCCTCACTTAACTTAGTTGACCCTTGGCGACACCAATACCCTATCGGCCGGGAATA
This sequence comes from Pseudophryne corroboree, assembly GCF_028390025.1. Lineage (NCBI taxonomy): Eukaryota > Metazoa > Chordata > Amphibia > Anura > Myobatrachidae > Pseudophryne > Pseudophryne corroboree. The sequence goes on along the minus strand of NC_086448.1, from coordinate 338,854,156 downwards.
TACGTTCTATTCGCACCCACACGCCACCTCCACTCGGATAGATTATTGGATGCTCTCTGATACGCTGCTCTCTAGGGTGGGCGACTCTAAAGTAGAAAACATAGCCATTTCTGATCACGCGCCCACGTGGTTCACACTAGAACTGCAGACCCCCAAAACAACCTCCTTTAACTGGAGATTTCCCTCTTACTTGTACACGTCTCCTGAATTTAAAACCTACTTAGAGACTAATTTCATACACTACACTAAGGAGAATGAACAACGGAGGTCATTCCGAGTTGTTCGCTCGCAAAGCGATTTTAGCAGAGTTGCTCACGCTAAGCCGCCGCCTACTGGGAGTGAATCTTAGCATCTTAAAAATGCGAATGATGTATTCGCAATATTGCGATTACACACCTCGTAGCAGTTTCTGAGTAGCTTCAGACTTACTCGGCATCTGCGATCAGTTCAGTGCTTGTCGTTACTGGTTTGACGTCACAAACACTCCCAGCGTTCGCCCAGACACTCCTCCGTTTCTCCGGCCACTCCTGCGTTTTTTCCGGAAACGGTAGCGTTTTTTCCCACACGCCCATAAAACGGCCTGTTTCCGCCCAGTAACACCCATTTCCTGTCAATCACATTACGATCGCCAGAACGATGAAAAAGCCGTGAGTAAAATTACTAAGTGCATAGCAAATTTACTTGGCGCAGTCGCAGTGCGAACATTGCGCATGCGCATTAAGCGGAAAATCGCTGCGATGCGAAGATTTTTACCGAGCGAACAACTCGGAATGAGGGCCAACATGTAGATAATATAAACCTCTTCTGGTCTGCCTCCAAGCCGGTAATGCGGGGTTACGTTATCACATATGTTGCAAATAAGCGTAAGAACCTTAATCAACGGTATCGTGATTTGGGACTAGCACTCACTAACTCATATGCACAACTGTTATCCTCGCCAACAGACGATAACTGCAGAATTTATATTGAAACAAAACACCTCTATGACACTCTCTGCACAGAAAGGGCCCAAAAAGCCCTGAATTTTCAAAAACACAGATACTTTAAATGGGGTAACAAAGCGGGCAAACTCCTAGCAAAAATGGTTCGCAGCCAGCGTCCCACCCCAAATATATTGTCCCTGCAGACGGGCCCTCGCGTGTCCTCCGACCCGGCAGTTATTGCCGACTCCTTTTTGACTTATTATAAGGAGCTATACACAGCCCCACCGGACGACCCCATTGGAGGTATGGCCTTCCTTCGCACGGCCGGATCCCCTACACTGACTGACGATGACAGGACTTCCCTTATGGAACCGGTCACTGACTTAGAATTATTAACGGTAATTAAGCAATTAACTAACGGCAAATCCCCAGGCCCAGACGGTTTGAGTGCAGAGTATTATAAACTATTGCTACCCCATGTCACACCCCATCTCCTATCTTTAATTAATTCTATCTTATCTGGAAATGTGGCCCCTCCTACTTTTAATCAAGCTCGTGTGATAGTACTACCGAAGCCGGGGAAAGACCCCACCCTAGTTCAGTCATATCGCCCAATATCCCTTCTGAATCAGGACTTTAAGATCCTCAATGCTCTTGTGGCAAATAGACTACAACTCATACTACCCACGATACTACATGCATCCCAGACTGGCTTCGTAAAGTGGAGAATATCAGTACATAACGTTAGACAACTGATAGCAGCATTGACCTCATCAGCCCAATCGCCGGGAGGGACATCTCTGCTGGTAAGTTGCGATGCTGATAAAGCATTTGACCGTGTGTCATGGTCGCACCTGCTGAGAGTACTTCACTGGCAGAGATTTGGAGCTGATTTTGTAAAATTCTTCCGCACCACATATGCCTCCCCAGCCGCATTCCTCACGGTGAACGGAATGAACACTGACACTTTCATGTTGCACAGAGGCACGAGACAGGGATGTCCATTATCCCCGCTTCTTTTTGACCTTGCTTTAGACCCACTCATTAGACACTGTCACCTTAACACCAATTGGAGCAGGATCAAAGTCAGTAATCATGACCTTAAGGTCACGGCCTATGCTGATGATTTACTGCTATACTTTTCGAACCCCCAGGATGCATTCCCTAGTCTATTATCCCTACTGACAATTTTTGAATCAATCTCCGGGTTTAAGATCAACAAATTAAAAACTGAAGCTCTAGCCCTACATCCTCGTGCAACTCACAATTGGAACGACCAATTCCCCTTTAGATGGGCGAACCAGACGATCACATATTTAGGGCTCCAAATACCCATTAATGCAGCTGATTTATATAGATGTAACTTCCCGCGAGTCATTGCACGCACCCTAGCTGACTTCCAGGCATGGAAGCACCTACCCCTCTCCTACCTAGGAAGATGCCAACTGATCAAAATGATCACCTTCCTGAGATTATTGTATCCCATTCAAATGTAACCTTTACTGATATCTGAATCGGGCTTGAAAACTCTCAACAGGGCCTTTAGTGAATTTATATGGGCACATAAAAAACCTAGAATCTCACTATTTAAGTCATGCCAATCGCAAACGTTGGGCGGTGTTAACGTACCCTGTCTCAGAAGCTATATGCTGGCCGCAAATTACCGTTACGCTGTTGATTGGCTACATGAGACGGAAGTCTTTGCTAACACCGGCTTGGAGCAGGCCTTTTGTCCCGAGACCCCACTAGTTAGCTTATTACACACACGCCCGTCCTCCTTTCCTCCTCAGATACAAAACAACATATTACTAACGTCAACTTGCACGGCATGGAGACAAGCACGTTCTAGGATGGGCATCTCTAGCCACAATACCACCTTTCTCCCCCTATCACATCATCCAGATTTCTGCAGGACACTATATGCACCACGTTGATAGCTTTGTCAACCCAAGGCATCAGATTAGCGTACCAGTTGATTGGTCGAGACACCTATCAGATGTGCACATACACTAGCCTTTGTGAGAGATTCCCACAACTCTCAATCCCACTATTCGTATACTTTCAGATTCGTAGTTACCTCCATAAATCATTAACCACAATGACAACGAAAGACAAGTCTAACAATCTAGATGTCGTTTTACAAGCTACACCTAGGGTACACCACTCTACAGCTTTCCTTTATACATTTCTCAAAAAAAACATAGACTGGGAGAACACCCAGTCAGGAATGGCCAAATGGGCGTTAGACTTCCCAACTATTACCACCTCTGCCATGCTTACTGCGTTTAACAAAATCAACAAAACTCTCATATCAGCAGCATATGCTGAGATGAACTACCAAATTTTACACCGCTCTAACATTACACCGAAATTACGATTCCAAATGGGCACAGCTCCTGACTCTAAATGCTTTAAATGTGGTTCACCTGGGGCAGATATCTATCACTGTTTATGGAGTTGTCCTGAAGTCAGCAAGTTCTGGGGCTTGGTACAAACTTTTATTAAAAATAAACTACACATTGACATGGTGGCCTCTCCAGACTGGGCTATCTGGGACGTGCACCGCCAATCTTATACACCTAAACTGTCCCTTGGCCAGCGGATGCTGTTGACTAAAATAGCCGCTGCTGGCAAAAAGACTATCCTGTCACAATGGATAGCTACTGATTCACTGTCTCTGACTTTGTTGTTACCGAGATTATCGTACCTATTCCATATGGAGTGGTTTGAAATGTCAATTGATAAGGAGTGTAAAATTTAAAACTTCTTTGATATTTGGCTTCCTTATGTGCAGATACTAGATAATGTCATTAAGATCCCCCTTCGACAAGCTATATAACACACTACATGGTACAATCTTGAACTGCTTACCCTGGGTCATCCCCCTTTCTAGAAAATGTTAAAACAAAAGAATATATCTCCTTCCTTTGCCTGAACAGTGATGTTTATCTTTGCAATGTACCATGTTGATTTATTGTCATCATGATACTCTACTATATACTGTAATGTATGTTTTATGCAGTTGTCCAATAAAATATAAAAATAAAAAAAACCAAGGCACCTGTGTTTAAACATCACAAAACAGTTATGACTGAGTTTCCTGGGTCAGATCAGCTGACGGAAATCATGGAAGATGCTTGGGGATTGTTTAGAAAGGGTAGATACGCATGTGATTTGATTAGTTCACAAAATCTATATTACCTCTGCCTTCAACATCATTAATTGATGTCACAAATAGGAGAGTGGATAGTTAGTAAAAAAAAACAAAAAACTTTTCCCTGTCTGGGGCAGTCATAAGACCAGCCATGGCTTCAGCTTAGGTGGCAAAGGCAGTGGCTGCCTGGGCTGATGCATTGAAGGGGGATTTTTCAATGACATCTAGAGAGCAAAAATCCCATGTAGCACATATAAAACAGGCTGCAATGTTCTTGGAATATGCATCAGCTTCAACAATAGCTGCTCGTAGAGCAGTTTGACTACGTACATGGAAAGCTGATTCAGAATCTAAGAAGGTTTTGGACTATTTGCCTTTTTCTGGAGATATTCTTTTTGGTAAAGAATTGAAAGATAGTTTGGAGTCAGAAGCAGACTCTAAGAAGGTAAAGTTTCCTTCCACATACAAATTCAAACCTAAAGTTCCAGCTTTTCGGCCCTTTCGGTCTCAAAGAAAAGCTAAAGGAAAAGTGATGGCAAGCAGCCCCAATACAACAAGTCTGTTAAGACTAAAAAGCATTGGGATACCAGAGGATCGGTTGGTAAAACAGAAAATAAGCCATCAGCCTGATGGTGTGGACCTCCAGGTGGGGGATCCCAAGGGGCCAAATGGGCACAGCTCCTGACTCTAAATGCTTTAAATGTGGTTCTTCCGGGGCAGATATCTATCACTGACTTCTTCAGTTTGCACAGATCTGGCAGCGGTCTACAATAGATGCCAGGGTGCAGGTAGCGGTATCTTTAGGTTATGCATTTGCCTTCAAGAAGCACCCTCCTCTAAGGTTTTTTTGTACCAGCCCATCTCGGGTAGAGACGAAGGCCAGGGCTTTGCAAGAGGCAGTACAGAAATTGCTTCAGTGAGGAGTAATCATTCCAGTTCCTCCTGCACAACGAGGACAGGGTCTTTACTCCATCCTGTTTCTAGTTCAGAAGCCAAATGGGTCATTCCGGCCTATTCTCAATCTCAAAGTGCTGAACAAATACATTTGGGTACCTTGGTTTCATATGGAGACTTACGTTCCATCATTTTGCCCATGGAGCCAGGGGATTATATGGTATCCCTGGATATTCAGGATCCTTACCTACATGTTCCTATAGCACTGTCTCATCAGTGCTATCTCAGGTTTGCTATCCTCCAACAGCATTTTCAGTTCCAGGCCCTATCTTTTAAGTTAGCCAAAGACCCCAGAATATTTACCAAAATGATGGTGGTAATGACAGCTTATCTCCATCAGCAGGGGATAAGAATTTTTCCATACATCGACGATCTTTTAATCCTGGCAGTCACAGGAATTGCTCCTATGTCATCTGCAACAGACAATAATGTGTCTGCAGAGGCACGGGTGGCTCATAAATTGGGCAAAAGCGTCTCTGGTTCTGTCACAGCAGATGACTCACTTGGGGGCTGTACTGGATTCAAGCCTTCAGAGAGTAATTTTACCTCTGAACAAGATATCCAAAGTTCAGTCAAGGATTCAGGAGTTGCTACACAGTCAAAAGGTATCCATTCACGCAGAAATGTGTGTGATGGGATTGATGGTGTCAACATTTGACATGGAGTATGCACAGTTCCACTCAAGGCCTCTGCAGCATCTGATTCTTGCCAAATGGAATGGGGTGCATCAGATGATAAAAATGCAGTCTATGGTCCTTACAATGGAAGTAAGAAGGTCAATATCCTGGTGGCTACAGACATCCATTCTGGACAAGGGGAGACCCTTTTGAATATCAGATTGGGAAATTCTGACAATGGATGCCAGTCTCCAGGGCTGGGGAGCAGTGTCAGGAAGGTTGTGTTTCCAGGGGCAATAGACCAAGGAAGAAGGTTGCCTGCCAATAAATATATTGGAACTTCTGGCCATATACATGGCACCAATTCAGGCAAAGGACATCCTTCGGGGAAAACCAGTTCAGATCCACTCGGACAATGTGACAGCAGTAGCATACCTCAACCATCAAGGAGGAACTTGCAATGAAGGAGGTAAGTCACACACTAAGGTGGGCAGAAATTCATCATCCTGCCTTGTCCACAGTGTTCGTTCCGGGAGTCCTAAACTGGGAAGCGGATTTTCTCAGTCGACAGGCCAATTAGGCAAGCGAATGGGCTCTACACCCGGAGGTCTTCCAGACTCTAGTAGGCAAGTGGGGGTTGCCAGAGATAGATCTCATGTCATCCCATCAGAACAAAGTTCTCGCATATGGGTCAAGAACAAAGGATCCCAGAGCGTTCTTTGTGGATGCCCTGTTGGTGAGATGGGACTTTAATCTGGCTTATGTGTTTCCACCAATCACCCTATTACCCAGGGTGGTGAGAAAGATAAAGAAAGATAAAGGAAAGGGTGCCATGATAGTAATAGCTCCGGCTTGGCCCAGAAGACATTGGTACACAGATCAGCAGAAAATGTCAATGGATGCTCCACTCCTGCTCCCTCAACGTCCAGATCTAATGATGCAGGGTCCTTGTTATCACAGACATCTGGATCGACTGTCTTTGACGGTGTGGCTCTTGAAAACCTCTATACTGAAGTCAAGAGGATTCTCACAACAGGTAATTCAAACAATGCTCAGAGCAAGGAAATCTTCCTCAGTTCGCGTTTATCACTGAATATAGCAAACCTATATTCATTGGTGCAGTGAAAGGAAAATGTACCCATAGTATTTCAGAGTTTCCAGGGTCTTAGCATTCCTTCAGGCAGGAATGGATAAAGGTTTGAAGGTGGCTTTATTGAGAGTGCAAGTGTCAGCATTGACTGTATGGTTCCAAAAGAAAATTGCCAACTTACAGTATGTGCGTACTTTTTTCCAGGGAATGCTGCGCATTCAACCTCCTTTTGTTCCTCCTACAGTGCCTTGGGACTTAAATTTAGTAACATAGTAACATAGTATCTGAGGTTGAAAAAAGACAATTGTCCATCGAGTTCAACCTATTTGTGGTCTCCTATGCATGATGATTTGTCTAAAATGTTTTGACTGATGCTGATGTCAGCCGTTGCATTTTATCCCTTTTTGTAGTAACTATAATGCGTGACTATGCACCATAACCCTGGATATCCTTATCCATTAGGAATTTATCTAACCCATTCTTAAAGGTGTTGACAGAGTCTGCCATTACAACTCCCTCAGGCAGGGAATTCCAAACACGTATTGTCCTTACCGTGAAAAAGCCTTTACAACGTATTGTGCGGAATCTCCTCTCCTCTAACCTGAGCGAGTGTCCACGAATCCTATGTGTTGATCTGGTCAAAAACAGGTCCCGCGCAAGCTCTGTGTATTGTCCCCTTATATATTTGTAGATGTTGATCATATCCCCTCTTAGTCTCCTCTTTTCCAATGTAAACATGCCTAGTCTTTCAAACCTTTCCTTGTATTCCATCGTCTCCATGCCCTTAATTAGTTTTGTCGCCCTCCTCTGAACCTTTTCTAGCTCCAGGATATCCTTTTTGTAGTGCGGTGCCCAGAATTGTACGCAGTATTCAAGGTGTGGCCTCACTAGTGATTTATATAATGGGAGTATAACACCCTCGTCCCTTGCATCAATTCCCCGTTTTATGCATGCTAGTATTTTATTAGCCTTTTTTGCTGCCATCCTACTTTGGGAACTGCTGCTTAGTTTGCTATCTATGAGAACACCTAAGTCTTTCCAGTACAGTATCCCCTAATTTTACCCCATTCAGTTTGTAGGTGTTATTTTTGTTCTTGCTACCACAGTGCATTACATTACACTTGTCTGTGTTGAAGCGCATTTTCCATTTGGCTGCCTAAAGGCCCTTCAAGTTGCCCCATTTAAACCACTTAATAAAGTGGATCTTAAATGGTTGACAGCTAAAGTTCTCTTTCTACTGGCCATGGCGTCAGCTAGAAGAGTGTCAGATTTAGGGGCATTGTCATGTCGTTCCCCAGTTCTGATTTTTTTATCCAGATAAAGCAGTTCTCAGAACTAGATCTGGGTATCTTCCTAAGGTGGTGTCTAAATTGCACCTTAACGAAGAAATTGTAGTCCCGGCTTTTCAGGAACCGGGCCTTTCTGTGGGAGATGCATTGCTAGATGTGGTCTGTGCCTTAAGGATCATACCAGTGCCATCAGAAAGACAGATTCTCTCTTCATTCTCTACGGATTTCACAAGAGAGGATGACCTGCTGATAAGCAGACACTGGCAAGGTGGCTTTGGATGACGAGTTCAGAAGCATATTCTCAAGCTGATCTCCCTCTTCCGGCTAATGTTTCTGCTCACTCTACTCGTAAGGTAGGTCCATCATGGGCAGCACAATGTGGTGCTTCAGCAGAACAGATATGTAAGGCAGCCACATGGTCTTCCATTAACACATTCAATAGACATTATGCCATGGATACCTTTGCCTCTCACAACGCTGAATTCGGGCGAAGGATTCTCCTGTCCAATCAGGAGTGTCCCCACCACTAAATTGCTTTGGATGGATAGCTCCTGTGGAAAACCTGTGGACCCTGCCGGAGAAACATACGTTATGGTAAGAACTTACCGCTGATAACGTTATTTCTCCTAAGTCCACAGGATCCACAGAGATCCCACCCTGACACACCTGATTTGAGGATCCTTTTACTCGCTAACCTCTTCCTCCTTGTACGAAAGGGTGTGCATGTGTGTTCTTCTCGCCTGATTAGGGCTGTCTATGATACTCCTGTCTTGAGCTTTGGGAATACAACTGATTTGCCTGAGCCAGAAGGCGGGGATATATGGATGGGCCCATTGCATGCTGGGAGGCTGACAGGCTTTGACTGATTGGTGCAAATCTGCTGCGGCTTCATCATATCCCAATGTTATCCTGTGGATCCTGTGGAAATACCGTTATCAAAGGTAAATTCTTACCATAACATATTTTATTAAAAAATTAAAAGCATTAACATGACAAATCATGTTAAAATATTAAGTAGAAACATCATAGATTAAAATAAAAATATTAAAGTATTGATTTGGTATAGCAGAATATGAATTTTCTGCATATATATCAAATTAAACATTAAACAAAGTGTCCAGAGTTAATTCCACTAGTATCCTCCAGCATCTTTCTATCCAGGCTTGTATTATAGTGTAGGAGACAGCGGTCTATGCTTTTCTTTAATCGGCAAGGCAGTGCCGGTTATAATATAGTGTTTTACCGTTGTGATCATTCCAAAATTAAAAGGACCTTGACTGGAAGTTTGAGGAATTTCTTTCACTACTTGGAGTGCTCCTTGTTTTTGCTCAAGAGGAGTGTCATTATCTCCTATGTGAATATCTTCCCACCAGTTTACTTTGTGGTCTATACTTTCTTCACTTGTAGCAGTAGTGTTCCGTTGGCATACTTCCTGTTTTAAACTCACAATATCCTGGAAGGTGGTCCAGGTAAGACTGGCGATTGGTTGCTGGCGATACAGTTTGACCAAATGGTTATGGGGGTTCAATATTCTCACTGGAACTCTTCAGTTTTTTTACTGTGAATAATACATGGGATATGACGCCATCATCCCTGTCTGGCATGCCACAGGGTTCAATCACAGCCTCATTACTCTTTCCTCTCGGCCCACATCGGATTTTTCCCCAGACAACAATTTCAGAATTGGGTGGCCAAATTGACAGGTTTTCCATCAGTAATCTGCACCTTCCCAATTGGTCCTACACAATTCACAAATTTCTGTTGACTCTGAAGGGTTTTAATGGTTCTCTGCAACGCACTGTGGACCTATTTCAGACCTGATCGCTAGGGTGTGTGTTTTGCATCCCTGCAATCAGGTAGTCCCCACCTACAGGGGGAAGGGGAAATCGCTGTACAGGGGTGCGATCTCATGTGCAGAAGTTTGTGCAGTCTCTGCACAGACCAGGACTTACTATTCCAGTGCGATGATCGGGGCTGGAGCTGACGTCAGAAACCCTCCCTTCAAACGCCTGGTCCCTCCTGTGTTTCTCTGGACACGGTCAGTTGCCACCCACAAATGGCCTCTTCCTGTCAGTCACCTTGCAATCGCCCATCGCTGTCCGGCAATCCCCGTCGATGTGGACCGACGCGCCTGCGCATTGCGGTGCATACACATGCGCAGTTCAGACCTGATCGCAGGCTGTTCGAAAATGCAGCCTAGCAATCAGGTCTGAATTAGGCCCTGTGTTCTAGAGCATCTGTCTTGAACAGTTCCTGTTTGAGAATGGAAATCAACTCTTCCAGACACTTTTGTAAGATATTCATTCTAAGAATAATAGGAATGCCATTCGGGTCACTGGTATTAGTCATGAGACATCCTTGCTGAGGAATTTCAGTTTCTCCAATTTTTACATCTGCTTCCCAGTATTCTAGGCAAGATATCCCAAGCCCATCACTGGCTATTAACTGCAGACAAGTGGGTGGAGGCATCACGAGTTGATTGGCTCCCCAATTTTGTTTAAACATAGAAAGTTGTATGGCGGTTATTTGTGACCCCGTGCCCAACATTGCCATTATCTTTACACCATTAATGGAGATCAGAATGTTGGGCCACCACTTTACAGGCTTTGGGTCTACTCTGACGTTTCCCCCCCGAGACTCGGTCTCCAACCTCAGGGCATTCAAATTTAAATTTCCCCTTCTATTACAATTCCTCTCCACATGACCAGATCTCTGTGAGGGTCATAATGGTCGGTCAATCTTCTTTCCTTCTTTCATTTTGTTGATGTGGCGTTTACCAGTCTCCTGAGGCTCTTTGTCTCTCTCGCTGCCACCTTGGTTCAGTTGAACTATGGATCTGCTGTTTGGTGAGATTTTGCACTTCCTTACAAACTTCGGCCATTCTCGCTACAAATTCTTCCATGTAACTCTTAAGAGTCAGCATAGTATCAGTGATGGGTGCCTGAAGGTTTAGTGCAGCTGAGTCTGGGTTTTTCTTCATTTTTCCAACATTAGGAGGATTGCTCCCACTAGGATACTGGGTTTCCTGATAGCCCGGCATTTCGGGAAAACTGACTTCTGGGGTGACATTGGGCCCTACCACTTTGATTGCTGCTTACTTAAAATCTAAAAATGTATGGTTGGGTACTTGCATCCTTAATATTCTCAATTTGACTCTTATCCCTTCCCCATTCGCTCCTTCAATCAGCTGCAAGATTAGAGCTTCATTCATATTCCTTAACTCTTTATCTTCTACAGTCTGGTTGCCTTTAACGCCTCCTCAGAGCATAATCCCGGAGCGTCTCCCCTGGTCTTTTTCTTGCATAAAATGTCATCTTGCGCTCCGAGATTGTACTTAGCTCAAAGGTGGTTGCTAGCCGTTGCAGGATTTGATCGACACTCTTCCTTTCATCCAAGGGCCAAGAGATGACTTCCCTGTGTGCTGACCTTTTCAATTGGTCGATTATGATTTCAGCTTGTTGTTGTTCGCTTAAAGGATACAAGTGAAACATAGATTTCATTATATTTTTAAATTCAATTACAGTGTTTCCCTCTCGACCATGAACACCTCCACTGTGTGTTGGGAGCCATGGGGCCCCAAAATAGTATGGCAGGGTGATTGGATTGATTTTGCCATGGTAGTTGCTTCTTGTGTCAATCGACTGCAGTTGCTGTTTGACGAATCTGCTGAAAAGATTAGTCTCTTGACATCCCTTCTTTGATTACAGTCATCCTCACTTTGGGTTCTGTATCCTGTTCTTGTGACGCCAATTTTCTATGTGATACCCAAGTGAATACTAGAAGAGGGGCTGAAGGTAAGTATACTGTTAAGTGTATTTCTCAGGTAAGTACACTGGTGGGTGCTTAACGTGGTACCTTATCTATCTTCTCAACCCACAGGTCGTTGCAGTCCCCACAGCTTAATGAGAAATTAATTCTGTTCACCGTTGTCACCTCACATGCAAATTTATTAACTTCAATATTAGTTTAACAATATAATTGAAACACAACGTTCATAAAACAGCATACAGTTCAATTATTTAAATGGCACTTTAAAGTTGTACACTGAAACAATAAAACACTATTATTATTATACTGGAACAAATGACCTTTGTGTCTTCCGCAGAAACCAAAAGAGAACGATCTGAAGCAATATGAATAGCATAACATTCTCTGGGCAAATGCATAAACAATTGTCATACACAAGCTTTGCATAAGTAAATAACTATAATGTTATTCACTACTGAAATTACCTCCCAGGTTACACATTACAGTTCAGCTGCGTGTTCTTTTGTTGGTGCACATTAGTTGACTTGAGATGCTTTCTCTGACAATTAATTATGCAATGGAGGCAATGAAAGTGTTTCCTAAGCTGACACGTCCTAAACCGCTCTGTATTTAAAGTGCAATTTTACATTGTACAGTAGGGTGGTCGCAAGAAATCGATGTCCAAATTTCTTTGATGGGAACCCCTAAAAAGAGTTCATTTGGTGTAAAAATGAGATTGCCAAAGATTCAGCTTGATCAGATAAAATTAAGACCTGTCTCATCAGCTCCAAAGTATTAAAAAAACAGCCATTTTTCTCAAAAAATCGGGGGGGGGGGGGGGGGGGTTCCCGCTATAAGATTAGAATGGTTTATCCTTGGAATGCGTTTTTTTGTTTTAGTTTTGTAGAGAATGTTCCTGGCATTGATGAAAAGACAATTGATGAAAAGACATGTAAAGCGCTCACTCCTAAAAGCCCTATTATACCTTATTTATACACATTACCTAAAGTGCATGAGAGCCTTATCAACCCCCCAGGATGATCCATTGTCTCAGCCAGTGGGTCACTCTATCAAGCTGCTGGTGAGATGCTGGATGCTCTACTACAACCTTATATGGTTAAGAGACTGACATGTTTGCAGGATATCACTGCATTCTTACAAAAAATTGTGGAGTTCGATGATTTAGCTGATGGCACAATGCCGTACACAATGGACGTAGCATCTCTCTATACGTCAATTCCTCACGAGGAGAGGTTACAAGCTATAGAACTATTCATCACTAATTTGGACAATGATTTCTATTTTAATAAGGCTCTATTCTTACAACTGTTATGTCTAGTATTAACAAGAAATGATTTCTTGTTTGACGGTTCATAGTACTAACAGCTGGCCGGGTGTGCCATGGGCAGTAGCTTAGCCCCAGCCTACGCAAACGTCTACATGTTCCAACAAGAACAGAAATTTTTCTTTCATGAACCAACATATAAACATAACATCATTTGGCTCATTCGCTACATAGATGACTTGTTCCTCCTATGGAGTGGAGGTGAGAATTCATTCTGCGCCATGATGAACAATATCAATGAACTTCCGACACCAATTAAGTTTACCTATGCTTACAGTGATCAAAAGATCAACTACCTGGATGTGATGGTACATTTAGTTACACAAAAACTTGAGTCGTCTGTATTTTATAAATCTACTGATCGCAACACTTTACTTGAAGCGAGTAGCCACCACTCAACATCCTTAAAGAACAGGTTACCAGATTTACAGATGATACGCGTAGCACATATTACCAGCAATCGTGAACATCTGTCTGAGGCATTGGATGTGGTGGTGAATAAATTCAAAGTACAGGGATACAGTTGGAAACATTAGTAAAGCTAAAGCTACATGACTAAAGCTAAAGTTATGAAACTGGACCGGGCTACCTTATTACAAGGCACTCAAAATAAATCGGATCCCACACAGAAATTCATTTGGAAAACAAAATTCTCTACAGCGAGTCCAATCATTCCCCGTGCCACTAAGGCATTGTGGCCAATTGTAATTACAGATAAAAATTTACCAGGATTCCATAACACACAGATCATGACTTGTTATAAAAGAGGATCAAGCTTGCGACATCAATTAGTTAAGAGTGATATTACTGATTATTCCCCCAACTCTAGCATTTTTGGGTATACGAAGCCCCCAGGATGTTACCGGAGCCCTTCGTGTACTACTTGCGGTCATTTAATTACTGGCTCATCATTTATCCACCCAGGGACTAAGCAGAAATTTAACATCCGCCATGTAGTAACCTGTACAACTAGATTCGTAATCTATTATATTACATGTCCATGTAATTTGCTGTATGTAGGTCTCACCAGTCGCACATTCAGAGAAAGTAAGGGATTACTTCCGTGCCCACTCACACCCACTGTCCGCTCTGAAATATCAAATTATTGATCATGTACCACCATTGCCACAAGGTGGCAATAGAGTGATTGCGTTACATCGTCTTGAGTCACGCTGGATCTATAAATTAAACACTACAGCCTCATGGCTTAAATGATAAAATTAACTGGAATGCTTTTTATCACTAGTCCTGCTTAAATATGTGCATTGATTGTTGGAGTATATTTTTATGATGCTACTATGATAGTTGTGACTTAAGGTAATTTATATGCTATTGCCTCTGCTGCATCCCTGCCGCATAGTGGGGGTAATTCTGAGTTGATCGCAGCAGGAACTTTGTTAGCAGTTGGGCAAAACCATGTGCACTGCAGGGGAGGCAGACATGTGCAGAGAGTTAGATTTGGGTGGGTAATTTTGTTTCTGTGCAGGATAAATACTGGCTGCTTTATTTTTACACTGCAGTTTAGATTGCAGATTGAACACACCACACCCAAATCTTACTCTCTCTGCACATGTTATATCTGCCTTCCCTGCAGTGCACATGGTTTTGCCCAACTGCTAACAAAGTTCCCGCTGCGATCAACTCAGAATTACCCCCAGTGTTCTAGTTTTATGTCTTATTGCCGGATTCAGCTACGTAAGGTTATTACATAGTCCATGGTAACTATTTTCTGAGAGATGGGATTTATTATGTTACTGGCATATAGAATATACTTATTTACACTAATATCATTAAGGGATCCATGGTTACTAATGTTATTGCCTGCGGTTGTGATCGGCATGGTTGTTTTATTGTGCCCCGTGATCCGTAACCGTGGCCGGAGTGAGCTTGCCGGATTGCAATGGCAACCGGCACTGTGCGGTGTTGTCATCTGTACGCGACTTTCTGGTCGTGGTCGCACGCACCAGGTCGGCGACACGGCCCATGGTACACAGCATACCATGCATTTATAAGGTAAGAGGGTGGTGGATGTTTGTCTTGTTCTTCACCTGCTGTATACCCGTTCACTGTCCTGATGAAGGAGTCCTGTGAGGCTCTGAAATGCTTGCATTGACGTGATGCAAATTACTTCATGTTCTGGGTGAAATGTATTGTTCACCATTAATATAACCATTTAATCAAATTCCTGAAGTGCCGTGCCTTGTTTTGGACTTTGTTCTGAATCAATATTGCGATTATACTATTCAACAAGGGCACACAGGAACCTATATCTTTTTCTAGGCGTGCCAGATTTTTTTGTATTGTATATATGTTTGGTAGCACTACTGGATACAATAGAGGTACCCCTTCCATTGCTCCAGGAAATATCCACAATATTTGCGCCACTTCAGGTTGTAAGTGCAAAGGGCACTGTCACACAGGGATGGATCCCTGATTGCCCCTACAACACACAGCTGCCACCAGAACTGTGTCAAAGTCTGTACCTATGGGTAGAGGAAAGAGCTGTGGCCACATCAGTCATCCAGAGGGTGAGTCCCCCTACAATGGTGCTGCCCCAGCCGCTGGTGTATGGTAGAAGGTGAGGGGAACTGGTGTGAAGTCCGGCTAGGAAGAGTGTCAGGATGTGGCAGGATATTTTTGGGTATATCCTGCAAATTGACATTAGTAAATAGGCCCTATAAAAACATTTACATATTGGGCTGGATGTACTAAGCATCGCATCAGTGATGAGATACAGCCGGCCACTTTTTGGGCACATACCAGCATTAACAATGCCGGTATATACTTAGAAATTGCAAAGGACAGCTCTCCTAATGGGCGGGATGTACTAAACGGACTATGCGGTAAAATCCTGTTT
This sequence comes from Pseudophryne corroboree, assembly GCF_028390025.1. Taxonomy (NCBI): domain Eukaryota; kingdom Metazoa; phylum Chordata; class Amphibia; order Anura; family Myobatrachidae; genus Pseudophryne; species Pseudophryne corroboree. The sequence goes on along the minus strand of NC_086448.1, from coordinate 338,838,180 downwards.
ACAGAGTTTTCCTAATGTACTAACCTCCATCCGGCAGGTCAGCAAAAGCTGGCGATACCCCATAGAAGCCTATGGGCTTCTCTCTGCAGTGCTGTGTGAGGGATCCTATCGGATCCCTCCCAGCATGCCTCGCACCTGCCCCGTCACCCTGCGCAGCCGCAGACTGACTCCCGGGGCCGAATCCCGGAAGTCAGACAGCCGCTGCGCATCGCAGAGGACAGCTCTTATTGCAAGAGCTGTCCTCCGCAATGCTGATGGCATATGTAAGTACATGTGCATTAGTACATCTTGCCCAATAAGAGCTGTCCTTTGCAATGGAAGGACATTTGGGTTTAACACCCAGGAGTTCCTCTGCGCATGCACACTGTGACGTGGGGGAAGAGGAAGATGAGAAGAGGCACTGCTTATACTGCAAATATCTGGCAAGTGACAGTCGGGGGGTGGGGGTCTCTCTTCATAGCACATAGTCTGTATATGAAGGTTTAACCCACACTTGGATTTAGAACATTTGTTTATTCTAATAAAGCTATTTTTTTAGGCCGTAGCCCTCACCCTCCCTGTAACTCTCCCCTCAATGCCCCTACCCTCACCCTCCCTGTAGCTCCCCCTCAACATCTCAACCCTCGCCCTCCCTCTAATTTCTCCCTCAGTATCCCTACCCTCACCCTCCCTCTAACTCCCCCATCAGCGTCCCTGCCCTCACTCTCTCTGTAACTTCACCCTCAGTTTCTCTACCCTCACCCTCCCTGCAACTCTTCCCCCAGTGCCCCTGCTCTAACCCTCCCTGTAACACCATGCCTTGCCCATTTCCTCATTCTCCCTCTAACACCCTGTCAGCGTCCATGCCTGCACCTTCCCTGTAACTCCCTCTCAGTGTCTCTACCCTCATCCTCTCTCTAACTCCCCATCAGCATCCATGCCCTGACTCTCCATCTCGTGTACATGTCTGCACCCTCCCTGTAACTCCCTGTCAGTGCCCCTGCCCTCACCATCCCTCTAACTCCCCCCTCAGCATCCCTACCCTCATCCCACTTTCAGCAGCATCTGTGTTGGGAGGTGCACGTCCCTGCTGTTACCTGGGAGCCAGGATGCCGCTCCTCTGCTGGTCCCTCCCCAGCACCTAGCAGCAGGCTGACGCTGGACTCAATGCCTCCTGGTCCCCGTCCGGCGCCTAGTAACAGGCTGATGCCGGGTGCTGGGAGCCGCTGGACTCCTAGCAATGGGGACACCGGAAGCAGACGGCATTCCCCATTGCTTAGGTGTATGTGCAGCAGGGCAGCTGCATAAAGTTTTGTTAATTAGACTGCAGGAATCTGATTGGTGCAAGCACCATTCAGATTCCCTTCCTGGTCTCTCCCAAATCGCTGGTCATAGTTCTTGCTACATGTGAGAACCTGTCAGCTCAGTGTGATCCTGAAATCGGTTACCTAGTCTTGATCGTGTTCCTGATCTGAACCAGTCCACCTTAAAATCAGGTTTTGTGTGGACCTTCCACACAGATTCTTACCTTTGTTCTTTTATAGTTTACCATCTTGTGCATTGTTGCATTTATATACAGTTATATTCAGTAGCTTATTCTACCCTGTGCATTGTTGCATTCTCATACAGTTTATGTTTAGTCGCTTATTCCACCCTGTGCATTGTTGCATTCACATAAAGCTAAAGTTTAGTCGCTGATTCCATCCTGTGCATTGTTGCACTCACAAACACTGTTAAATACCAGTTTGAGAATTGGGTAGTCAGTCTTGGTTGCATCCGGTGAGCATCTCTTTGCACTATATCTCACTCTTGCCCAGCGTCCAATAGCTGCCGTGTCCATTCCATAAGGCCTGGGGGCATCTAAGTACAGGGTGGACCTAATTCACCTGGAAATGCGACTGCTAAAGGTGAAGTCTAGCATAGCAGTAGGCTAACAGACTGCTGAGCAAGTGTAATTGTATGAGTGCCGCCTGGTAGCCCTCAAAACAGAGTAGTCCTCGTAACACCCTACCTGTAACTCCCCACTCAGTGTCCCATCTGTCCATCTAACTCCACCATCAGTGTCCCAGCCATTATCCTCCTTGTAACTCCACCCTCAGTGCACCTGCCCTCACTCTCCCTGTAGCTCCCCCTTCAGTGCCCCTGCCCTTACTCTCCATGTAGCTCTACCCATATGTGTCCTCCACCACCTCCTGACTCCCCCCTCAGAACCCCTACCCTCACCCTCCCTGTACCTACCCCCCTCAGCGTCCCAGCCCTCACCCTCCCTCTAACTTCCGCATCATTGTCACTGCCATCACTCTCCCTGTAACTCCTCCCTCAGTGCTCCTTTCCTCACCATCCCTATAACTCCCGCCTCAGTACCCCTGTCCTCACGCTCCCTGTAACTCCCCCCTTAGTGCCCCATCATACTCCCTCTAACTCCCTGCCAGTGTCCCTACCCTCCCTTTAGCACCCAGTAACCATGCCCTTACTCTCCCTCTAACACCCCATCAGCATCCATGCCCGCACCCTCCCTGTAACTCCCTGTTAGTGCCCCTACCCTCACTCTCCATGTAACTCCTTGTCAGTGTCCCTGCCCTCATCCTCCCTGTAACTCCCCCTCAGCGTCTCTGCCCTGACCTTCCTTCTAACTCCCAAAGTAATGGAAGTAAGAAGGGGAAAGAGGGGATGAAAACAGATGGGAAAAGGAGGTGCCAAGAGAGAAGAAAAAAATAGCCTCAGGCAGTGCTGGGGATGATAGCTTTAAAAAGAAAAAAATCAGGCAATGCTGGTCATAAGTACTGTATAAGGGACACTACTATGTCGTGAAATATGAATCATGCACTGCAGTGTAATGTGAATAAGATTGTGCTACAGTGTAAAGTAATTTGAATTGGAGGTACTATTGAGAGGTGCGGTTGTGAGACCACACCCCTTCCTTGTGAGACCACACCCCTCTTTTGTGATGCACGCTGTCCCTTTATGAGTTAGGGAAGGGAGGGCACAATTGTATAGTGATAATGTCAATTATTACCTTTTGCCGTTATGGCCGCTAGACCACGTGCACGTGCTACGCACTTTGTACGCTATTTGCATACAGAGTCCTACACGTGGTACGCACTTGGCGTACGCACGCTGCGCTGTGTGTACGGATTACACACAGCGGGCGCACACACAGTGGTTAACCTTTTAAACCTTGCTAATGAAACACAGTGGGGATATACTTATACTCTAAACCTTGATAACCAAGTACCGAAAAGATGTAATGATTAGAACCTTCTAAGCAATGTGTATGGTGTTAGAACAATTGAGTCACTACGAAAAGCCCTTAGCAATTAACAGTGAAAACACAAGACCTGGTTTGGATTTAAAACCGCAGCAGTTCTAACACTGCCGTGGATTGTTTAGAGAAAAAGGGGAAACACAATACAAGTTATACACTACAAACTAACAGAGAAATCTAAACAGAATAACAGAATATATATGAACAATAGCGAACGATCGCATACAAGAGCGGACAGAATGAGAACACAATGAGAACAAATGGCGAACAAAATGGATAACAAAATGGCTACAGAGAATAATACATACGTGGGGATGATTCGCAAGCACGTCCTGGATCCAGCCCTCAGCATTCACAGAGAAAGCCTTCAGAGAGAGTGAGTGACTGGACAGGCAGTGGTGGTCTTTATATACACAACATACATTCACAACACAATGGTCCCTACAATCTCATTGTTCATTGGACACAGGAATGTGTCTCCACATTATAGCAAAGGTCATAGCTGGATTTGAACAGGTGGGCTGTGTCTTTCTCCAACTGCTCTGGTGGGAGGCATCCTCAGGATTCCCGCCGCATGTGTAATTTACAACAAATACAATTAATGTTCATAAACTACTTTTGTACATAACTATACGCAGGAGCGAGCGATCCTTTCCTAACTAGCATCGGAATGTTACTCATAAAATACCCTACAGCTGGATACTAAACACCATCTTTCAACCTTTGTCTGACCCTTCCTATCATGCAAAGAGGAATCTCTCTGTCCAGGAACAGTTTAAACTAAACATACTTACTGACATTGTCTAGGGGAATATTTACTACAATATGCGCTATATGGGTTAAATATGTTATGATCGAGTCACACGCTAGACGCTTACAAACTCTACCGTAAATGCGCATACACCGCGCGTGATCGCCGTAGCGATCTTACGCAAATGTCGGATATGTGCACGCACGGCAGAGCGTGTGCACGTGCAGCGGGCACGTGCATGAGGGGTTAGTACAAGGCATATGTATCAGGATATTTTTCGACTTTGACAGTCCACCCTTTGGCAGTCAACAATAACTGCCACTATCTAAACAATTAAGCAGAAAAATATATAATACCGTGAAATACCTATTTATGATTGGGTGTGGGGAGGAGAGGAGAAGGTGGGAAATGTATGACCTAGTGGGATAGTAAAAGCATGTATGTATGAAATTTATGTCTGAGGGGTCATGTATCATCATGCCGTACATGTTCTAAAATAAGCTTCGAGGTATTGTGAAGTATACATTGAATCCTTCTTATCCCGTATTAAGCGTCTGTAAGTGGGCTAACAAACTCTACCGAGCTCTTTTCGGCTTTTAGTTCCAACAAATGGGGTGCACATTAGTTGATGATACATGAAGGGGGAAAATATGTGAGTGCTAATATATGTACTTATATTACCTGTCGACTATGTGTGTCACTACCTGAAGATCGTAGAGATGAAGATAAGAAACATGCGTTATAAATGCATTCATGTGATATTGTATGTGATTGTCCTTGGATGTCTTGTTGAAGTCTTGTTGATGTCTTGTCGATGTCTTGTCCGGGTTGCTGTATCTTTGCTGTAAGTGGCAAGCAAAGTTTTTTTTTTTTTCAAGTGTCCATAAAGTTAAAGTCTCTAAAAGTTCATCAAAAGTCTGTGAAAAAGTTCATCAATGGTCTGTATAGAGGGTCATCAAAATCTTCTTCCGAGTCGATGTCTTTTTACCTTGGAGAAAAACAAAGGAGAAACGGGTGAAAGAAACGGACCGTGGAATCACATCTTATCACAGCATTGTCTCGATTGATGGGTCATAAATTAAACCAGTTGTTGTTACAATGCCCTCGCTCCTCAAACTCATCAATTTGGTACTACGCTTGCAATTCATTAAAATCTGAACACATCTAAATATCAATCCAATCATTATGACAACTCCTAGGATACATAAGAGGAATTTCCCTACAGTAACGATAACATTTTGGGCCCATTCTCCTAAACCTGAGAACCAATTGCGTGGGTCCAACCATAATACCCAGCCGGTCAGTTCATTACTCACAGAAGTAAGGGTAAGGTTGTGCCTCCTTCGGAACTCCCACTTCAATTGCAAGATATCGTCCATCTTTTGATCTATGACCTCGGTTGGGTCATCAGTGCTGTTTGTGATATACGTACAGCACTTTACACCATACTGAGTTGCTAGGGTGACACAATACCCGCCTGTCACCGCTGTGATGTAATTTAGAACCATCCTGTTCCGTTTTGTAAGCTTGCAATTCTCTCCCAGTATACCTAAAGGTGTCATCATACATCTCGGTGATATTGTCTATCAGGTTCGCTAGCGCAGTTATATACCTAAAATGTATAACTCCTCTGGCGGTACGGGTGATATCTAGCGCGAGTAGGAGTTGAATCCCGGTGGATTCGTGGATCAAATCAGAGGCTGCGTGCTCTGTCCTATCTATAAGGTGTCTCTTTACAATGTGTTCGTAATGGGTGTGAGTGTAAGGAGCTTGAGCATTGCGGTGAACGTCTTTCATCTTTTCATGGGTAATGGTCATTACTTCTGGCAACACTCTTCCAATGTAACACAATCCCTCTGAGTTTGGGGCAAGCCACTTATACGCCTTCCTCCCACATATGAAATATGCATCATCGGGGAGGACATATGGGACAGAATATGACATCACCATATTACAAACCTTCCAGGTGAAAAATCCTATTCCTAACTCTCTCATTTGTCTAGTACACGTATCAGGCTGTATGATATGCGCACAGTATCCTGGTGATACTTCTCCAACTCGCATGGTCCTACTTCCTAGAGTGTACCTATATTGAAAATATCTCCCACCTCTGGCTATTTGGCGTATAAGCTCTGAGTCTACGGGCATTCTATCGGCTCTGTGTGAGAATGTCATGGTTTGGTTGTTCCATGTCACTTCCCAATTTCCCGGCTTTCGGGGATTGGAAATGTTAAAACATGTTAAGGACCTATTCACATGATATTGGTGGAGCTTCAAACTAGGAGGCTTAGAAATATTAAATTTCTTGTCCACCGGTCTCCCATCCCTTAATTCAAGTACCTCATCTATCGTTAAAGCGTATGGCACTAGTCCTGACTTTCTATGACCTTGAGGTACTTGTGAGCACACCCAGCATTCTGTTTGGTTTAAAACCTTACCCAATAATGAGTGATAGTCACTCAATGGATGACGGTCCATGTTGATATTAATGCTGGACTGACATCTCTGGATGCACCCGTCCTCAACTATGTTTTCACAATTCCTACAGATACAATCCTCTTCAGCTAACAATCCTTCACAATGTCTCTCAGTGTCATGGCTACCAGATCGTTTTCTGATACTCGCCTTTGCTCGGTGATTGTGTTGCTCTCGGAATTCTACAAATCCATCCTGGTCATCAGAACCCATTCCAGATCCTTTCTCGACCTCTCTGGTACTCTCACCGAAACAGACTGCTCTGGTCAACAACAGGGTCAACAGGAAAACACGGAATGCAGTCTCTTGGGGCAAGTCCATCTTGCAGGAGGAGAAAGAAAGAGTTGTAATGGGGGAAAGAAAATAATTAGGAGGGAGAGAAAACTCGGCGCGACAACCGCCTCTGATCCTGTAGTTCTCTGTGCTCAGGTGCCGTGACAACAGTCCTGCCTCTCAGCTTTCCCGGAACAGACACTCCAGTGATATGGTTTCCTGCACACTCTGCTCTCTGTCACGGGCTTTCTCCGGGTCAGCGACCTTCTTACAGTGGGACGAGTGGACCCAAGTCTCCCTCTCGGCAACCTTCAATGCTGTTGTGCTGGTCAGTAAGACTTGGTACGGTCCTGCCCACCGGTCAATCAGGCAACCTGAGCGTAGAAAATTGCGAATCATTACATAATCCCCAGGTTCAATGTCATGACAATTGCTGTCTGGCAGATCAGGAATAACCAGCTTTAGATTGCTGTTTTGATTCCTCAACTGCTTGCTCATCTTAACCAAATACTTTACAGTTACTTCATTGTTACATTTCAAATCATCCTGGGGGTCAATCATTACATGGGGTTGTCGACCAAAAAGAATCTCAAACGGTGACAAGTTAAGAGGGGACCTGGGAGTGGTTCTGATGCTGTACAGTACAAGTGGCAAAGCTTCTGGCCACAACAATCCAGTTTCAGCCATCACTTTGCTCAACTTGTTCTTAATAGTGCTGTTTACTCTTTCCACTTTCGCACTCGCCTGTGGGCAGTACGGAGTATGCAGCTTACTATTAATTCCCATTAATTTGCACATTACCTGAAAGACTTCACCTGTAAAATGGGTACCCCTATCACTTTCAATTATCCTAAGATACCATACCTGCACACAAATTCCTGCACAATTTTCTTTGCAGTAAACACAGCAGTATTTGTGGCAGCGGAAAACGCTTCAACACAATTTGAAAACACATCAATACAAACCAATACATACTTAAAATTTCTACAAGGTGGCAATTGTATGAAATCAATTTGTATTACCTGAAAAGGGTCGTCCGTTGGCGGGATATGGGATGGTTCAGTTGGCATCGCCTTTCCAATATTCTTCCTCAAACAGGTGAGGCATATCATTGCTCTCTTACCTGCATGAGAAGAAAATCCTGGCACGCACCAGTAGGCTCTTACCAATTTGCACATACCTTCTTTGCCTAGATGAGTCAGACCATGTGCCGCCTCAGCTAAACTTGGAAGGTATGCTCTGGGTGCCACTGGCTTACCCTGTCCAGAGTCCTGAGGACTCCTGGCCATATCCTTTTGACCTCCAGACTGCCTTTTCCTGTGGGGAACACAAATTTTGCATTTCACTCAATTTCTGTGTGTTGACGGTATTGAATATCATCAGTTGTGTGATGTCTGTCTGTATGGGGGTACTGGCTGCTGATTTAGCAGCTTCGTCTGCCCGGCTGTTACCAAGTGACACTGGGTCTTGGCTGTATGTATGGGCTTTACACTTGATAACAGCCACTCTGTCAGGTTCCTGTATCGCTGCTAGAAGTCTTTTGATGTGGGTCGCATGCGCCACGGGTGTGCCAGCTGCCGTTATGAAATTTCTGAGGCGCCATAGGGCCCCGAAATCATGTACTACTCCAAAGGCATACCTAGAATCCGTGTAAATATTGGCTGACTTACCCTTAGCCAATTCACACGCTCTGGTTAGGGCGACCAGCTCAGCAACTTGTGCTGAGTGTGGAGGGCCCAGGGGTTCCGCTTCTATGGTACCTTTGTCATCTACGACTGCGTATCCAGTACACAAGTCTCCCGAGTCCGTCTGTCTGTGGCAACTACCGTCAGTGTAAAAAGTAAAATCTACACCTTCCAGTGGGTTGTCACTGATGTCAGGCCTTGCAGTGAAATTTTGGGTCAAATATTCCATACAATCATGTGTGTCAGTGTCTGTACTAAATCCTCCTTCGCAATCACTCTCATCCCCCACCCTTTGTGCCTGTCCAGGCACACCTGGGAGATACGTTGCAGGTTTTAGTGCGCTGCATCTCCTTATGGTGATGTTTACAGGGGCTATTAGTGCTAATTCCCACCTTGTAAACCGTGCAGATGAGATGTGTCTGGTTTGGGCAGAATTCAGTAAGGCTGACACTGCATGAGGTGTGTGGATGGTCAGTTTGTGTCCCAACACTACATCTTCGCTTTTACTCACTAGCAATGCTATCGCTGCAACACTTCGCAAGCATGTGGGGAGAGATCGTGCTACGGTGTCTAGCTGAGCGCTGTAGTAGGCTACCGGCCTGCTGGCATCACCATGTTTCTGGGTTAAAACACCTGCCGCACACCCAGCACTTTCCGTTCCGTACAGTTCAAAGGGTTTCCCATAATCTGGCATACCTAATGCTGGTGCCTGCGATAGGCACTGTTTGAGTCTCTCAAATGCCAGTTCGGACTCATCTGTGTACGAAATCCGATCTGGTTTGTTTGATGAGACCATCTCTTGTAAAGGTAAGGCCAGTATGGAAAACCCTGGGATCCAGTTGCGGCAGTACCCACACATTCCTAGGAAAGTGCGCATCTGTTGCTGGGTTTGTGGCAGAGTCATGTCGCGAATCGCCTGTATTCTATCAGCGGTGAGGTGTCTCAGTCCTTGTGTCAAACAATGTCCCAAATATTTTACCTTGGTCTGGCATAACTGTAACTTATCCTTTGAAACCTTGTGTCCCGTATTAGAAAGATGAAACAGAAGCTGTTTCGTGTCTCTCAAGGATGCTTCGAGTGAATCAGAACACAGCAGTAAGTCATCTACATACTGTATTAATACTGATCCGCTCTCAGGTTGAAAGGATTGTAAACAATCACGCAAAGCCTGTGAGAAAATACTTGGGCTGTCAATGAAACCTTGTGGTTAACGAGTCCAGGTGTACTGTACTCCTCTGTATGTAAATGCAAACAAATATTGGCTGTCAGGGTGCAGAGGGACCGAAAAGAAAGCGGAGCAGAGGTCAATAACAGTGAAAAATTTCGCAGTGGGAGGGATTTGCATAAGGATGACAGCTGGATTTGGCACTACGGGGAATTGTCTCTCAACTATTTTGTTGATCCCCCTTAAATCCTGCACTAGCCTGTAACCCCTCCCCCCACTCTTTTTCACAGGGAAGATGGGACTATTGGCAGTGCTGGATGTCCTAACCAGAATGCCCTGTTGTAGCAAGCACTCTATTACTGGGTAAACTCCTAACTCCACCTCTGGCTTCAGAGGATACTGTGGGATTTTTGGAGCTATCCTACCATCTTTTACTTGAACTACTACAGGAGCTACATATGCCATTAATCCAGTGTCTTGTCCATCCTTGGTCCAAAGTGACTCCGGTATCTGGGAGATCATTTCCTCTACCTTGGATGGACACCTGTTTGTAACAGCAGTGTGTGACATTAACCTTTGAGGGGAGTCTAGCATATCCTGCACTTCCTGAGCGTGATTCTCGGGTATATCTAAGAACACACCTCCAGGAGTACAATATATGATGCACCCCATTTTGCACAGTAAATCTCTCCCAAGTAGATTAGTCGGAGCCGATGCAGCTAGCAAAAAGGAGTGCTTGGTCTGCAAAGGCCCTATCGTAATCTCTGCTGGTTTGCTTAAAGGGTAGTGTTGTACTACTCCTGTTACTCCCATGGCTGGAATTGTTTTACCAGTGGTTTTCATACCCACTGTTGAATTTAACACTGACTTGGCCGCCCCCGTATCTACAAGGAAAGGTAGTGATCTACCAGCTACATCAATTGTGACCTCGGGTTCACTTCCAAGGCTCGCAATTAATTTCACTGGCTGCAGACTACAGGTGTGGCCTGACCCCTATTGTAAGTTGTTGCCCTCCCACAGTGCGTTGGCAGCTACAATATGTGAGGGGGGTAACAGAGAATTTTCAGAGACCTGCCGGTCTCTTTTTGGTGGGTACCTTTTGGTTTCCCCTGCATGTGGCTCATAACTCCTCCTCTGCGGTCCCTGATCCCAATTACGTGTCTCGTGTTGTTGTCTAGGGGTTGATATACCTTATGTGGGTTTCTATAGGTGCAGTGACGTGCAAAATGTCCTTCCCTCTGACAGTTATAACATTTCACCACATACGACTTACCGTCAGGGGTCTGGGGCTTAGGCTGAGGTGGCCTTGTTGTAAGGGCCTGTATACTCACTGCCATCAGCTTATCGCCCTGTGACTCCCTGTGTCTAATGATGTTCTGATCATGCCCGACAGCGGTCTCTCTCAAAGCAGCCACCGACATACCTCTCCAGTTTGGTTGAGTGGTTTGTGTTCTAGTTCTCAACACTTCCTTTAAACCGTCCATTAATACGGACACCGCTACCTCTCTATGGTGCACATTTTCTTCAATGTCTACAACTCCAGTGTACCTAGCCATTTCCTCTAATGCCCTATGGAAATAGTCAGAAGCAGTTTCCCCTTCTTTTTGTCTTGTGGAGAAAATTTTGTTCCACTTGACAACAGTTGGGAAATATACTCCTAACTGCAGGTTGATCTGTTTAACATTTTCCTGATTGTAAGCATCAGTGAGAAGTTTCTCTTCATCTAACTTACAATCAGTAATGAATTTTAAAGGGTCAATGGTAGAGGGCAAACTTGCCCGCAGTACTGTCCGCCAAACCTTGTTAGTGGGTTCGGCGGCGTTACCTAGTTCTTTAATGAACCTTTGGCATGCGGCTAGATCTTTCCTGGGATCAGGAAATTCAGACATAATTGTCCTTAACTCTGTCCGGGACCAGGGGCAGTGCATCGCAATGTTCCTGATGGGAGTGACTCCCTGAGCATCAGTCTTTCCATTTGGGACTGCAATCACCCTGACAGGATTAAGTTCAATTACATCACTCTGTGTTTCTTCTACAATGTGAGGTGTGATTGTTTCCGCATAATGTACAGTTCCGTACTTACCCGTGGATACGACCTCACCTATCCCTCCACTAGGGGCCTTCGCTACTCCTCCTACTGGTTGGGCCGTGCCTACTGTAGTCTCTTGTATGGTGGCTGCTAAAGAGAGTGCTGATATCGTTGTGGGCTCATCTTCCTGGTCGCAGTCCTGAGAGAGGTTTAGGATGGGAAATAACTTGCACGGGTTAGCATTAGCATCAATACACTTATCTACTTTACTCTTATCACTAATACATTTATTAAGTGCACTTTTATCATATACCAGTATGTCATTCTCTGTAGCCATTTTCTCTCCTGTTATGTATGGTGGTGGTGGTGCTGTGGCTATCAGTTTTCTGATAGGGTTGGAACCAGCTGCTTGAGCTAATCCCCTTTGTATCTCACCTTCCTGTTGCCATAACTGTAAATAATCATAATGTCTAATCCGTTGCTTTCCGGATTTAATCAGACATATCCTTCTCCTTAAATTTTGCAAAACCCCAGGATTAAAACTGCCTACCCTATGGAACTGTTCCCCATCGTTCACAGTCATACGTTCCCACTCATTGCACAAGACCTCTGCGTGTGATCCATATTTCTCACACATTATGTACCTCGCCGACCCTTTGGGCCGACAAATATCAACGTGAACCCTTGTTGATCGTCCCCTACTTGAGCAAGTGGCCCCCATTCTTTGCAGGTATTGCCTTTTCAGCGAACCCTTACAAAAACCAACTTACTCAATGGTAAGGCGACGATGAAAGTTCTCCGAGCGCTTTCACCCACTCACGCCCCTATTGGCCTATACACCAGCCCTGTGTCCGTAACCAGTTACCAGTGCCAGTAGTACCCAACCTCGGGATCTTTTATAACCTCTATTTACTGAGAGCGTGTGGGAGTATGCTACCCCTCCCAGTAAATATCAGTTGTTGGAGATTTCCTGAGTGAACAGCGAAACTCCCTTAAAATAAAGAAAACCTACACAAATCACGTTTACCTGTACAATTAGCGTCTATGATCCCGCAGCAAATTTAGTGGGTATCAAGGTGAACTAACTAATGTACACAGTAGCGTGCGGTCCAGTTGCATTGCGTATAAGTAACTATTACTTATCCGCTGCACGACCAACGGAATCGGTTGTTTAGGCTGCGAAACCTCAGCCGGAGCGTATTCTCAGAACGGGCCTATATGGGTACTACGCAAACCCCCGGGGCTGCGCTCACTACCTCTGACTTTTCTCAAGTCAGGGTTTTCAGAAATTCGCTAGGTGCTTTTAACGATTTTTCTGACTTCGCCGACCTTTTGGTCTGCTGTAATACTAATTGCTCCTTTATACCTTATACAATGTTAACGTGAGAAAGCCACTCCCACGCCACCAAGTGTCCACTCACCTGATGTGATCTCCGACGGGATCCCGAATTATGGGTTCACAAAAAACTTTATTTTTTACACTCACTCCTGCTCACTCATATGCACTTTGATTTTTCTGTACAGAAAATTACTTTCATTCAGGTAAAACAGGCTAATCCCAGAGGTGATGCAACAAGAGAAGGATCTTTTAAACTAAAATTTTGGAAACTGAACAAATTTGTGCTATTATCGTGTGGCTTCCGTATCACTTAAACTAAAACAATGTTATCGTGTGATTTGTATTTAGTGGGCGTATCCGTACGCACGTTGCGTAAACACGCCACGTGTGTAGGCCTCCGCGTTGCGTACGCAATCTCGCACGTAGTCCGAGACACGTATACAAAGGCCGGATGCGTCCGCAGCAACACAAATAACACGCTTCTATAAATGTAAACTATATGTAACTATAATCGCTTACCAAGCACCACACAGTATCTCCTGTATAAACCTTTATAACTGGGTCAGGCTGCGTGTGTGCCTTACAATTACTTCCTTAAATATTACTTTTTACTTTTAACGAAATAGCAACAAATTTCTCAGCACGTGATCAATGCTAATGGCAAACAGAAAGGTAGATATGCGAAAATACACAAATAAAATACAAATGCGTACGTGTGTTGCGTGTGTTGCGTGCGCAGTTGAAACCAAACAGAAATTTAAACAGATTTAAAAGACGATAAGAAATAATAGCTTTGCGTTCTTATCTTTCGGTTCCGGATCCACCAGCATCCCTACAAACCAAGCGGAGCAGACGTCTATCTAATCAGCACTACTGTATCCCCGACCACCAAACGGCTAACAGGGATACTACCTTCCCGCCCTTTGCTGATAGATAAAAGTCTGCCTTGTCCTGCTAGGCTGCGGATATGAGGAGGACCGGACGAGCCCCCAATTGATAATGTCAATTATTACCTTTAGCCGTTATGGCCGCTAGACCACGTGCATGTGCTACGTACTTTGTACGCTATTTGCGTACAGAGTCCTGCACGTGGTACACACTTAGTGTACGCACGCAGCACTGTGTGTACGGATTACACACAGCGGGCGCACACACAGTGGTTAACCTTTTAAACCTTGCTAATGAAACACAGTGTGGATATACTTATACTTTAAACCTTGATAACCAAGTACCGAAAAGATGTAACGATTAAAACCTTCTAAGCAATGTGTATGGTGTTAGAACAATTGAGTCACTACGAAAAGCCCTTAGCAATAAACAGTGAAAACACAAGACCTTGTTTGGATTTAAAACCGCAGCAGTTCTAACACTGCCGTGTATTGTTTAGAGAAAAAGGGGAAACACAATACAAGTTATACACTACAAACTAACAGAGAAATCTAAACAGAATAACAGAATATATATGAACAATAGCGAACGATCGCAAACAAGAGCGGACAGAATGAGAACACAATGAGAACAAATGGCGAACAAAATGGATAACAAAATGGCTACAGAGAATAATACATACGTGGGGATGATTCGCAAGCGCGTCCTGGATCCAGCCCTCAGCATTCACAGAGAAAGCCTTCAGAGAGAGTGAGTGACTGGACAGGCAGTGGTGGTCTTTATATACACAACATACATTCACAACACAATGGTCCCTACAATCTCATTGTTCATTGGACACAGGAATGTGTCTCCACATTATAGCAAAGGTCATAGGTGGATTTGAACAGGTGGGCTGTGTCTTTCTCCAACTGCTCTGGTGGGAGGTATCCTCAGGATTCCCGCCGCATGTGTAATTTACAACAAATACAATTAATGTTCATAAACTACTTTTGTACATAACTATACGCAGGAGCGAGCGATCCTTTCCTAACTAGCATCGGAATGTTACTCACAAAATACCCTACAGCTGGATACTAAACACCACCTTTCAACCTTTGTCTGACCCTTCCTATCATGCAAAGAGGAATCTCTCTGTCCAGGAACAGTTTAAACTAAACATACTTACTGACATTGTCTAGGGGAATATTTACTACAATATGCGCTATATGGGTTAAATATGTTATGATCGAGTCACACGCTAGACGCTTACAAACTCTACCGTAAATGCGCATACACCGCGCGTGATCGCCGTAGCGATCTTACGCAAATGTCGGATATGTGCACGCACGGCAGAGCGTGTGCACGTGCAGCGGGCACGTGCATGAGGGGTTAGTACAAGGCATATGTATCAGGATATTTTTCGACTTTGACAGTCCACCCTTTGGCAGTCAACAATAACTGCCACTATCTAAACAATTAAGCAGAAAAATATATAATACCGTGAAATACCTATTTATGATTGGGTGTGGGGAGGAGAGGAGAAGGTGGGAAATGTATGACCTAGTGGGATAGTAAAAGCATGTATGTATGAAATTTATGTCTGAGGGGTCATGTATCATCGTGCCGTACATGTTCTAAAATAAGCTTCGAGGTATTGCGAAGTATACATTGAATCCTTCTTATCCCGTATTAAGGGTCTGTAAGTGGGCTAACAAACTCTACCGAGCTCTTTTCGGCTTTTAGTTCCAACAAATGGGGTGCACATTAGTTGATGATACATGAAGGGGGGAAATATGTGAGTGCTAATATATGTACTTATATTACCTGTCGACTATGTGTGTCACTACCTGAAGATCGTAGAGATGAAGATAAGAAACATGCATTATAAATGCATTCATGTGATATTGTATGTGATTGTCCTTGGATGTCTTGTTGAAGTCTTGTTGATGTCTTGTCGATGTCTTGTCCGGGTTGCTGTATCTTTGCTGTAAGTGGCAAGCAAAGTTTTTTTTTTTCAAGTGTCCATAAAGTTAAAGTCTCTAAAAGTTCATCAAATGTCTGTGAAAAAGTTCATCAATGGTCTGTATAGAGGGTCATCAAAATCTTCTTCCGAGTCGATGTCTTTTTACCTTGGAGAAAAACAAAGGAGAAACGGGTGAAAGAAACGGACCGTGGAATCACATCTTATCACAGCATTGTCTCGATTGATGGGTCATAAATTAAACAGTTGTTGTTACAATGCCCTCGCTCCTCAAACTCATCAATTTGGTACTACGCTTGCAATTCATTAAAATCCGAACACATCTAAATATCAATCCAATCATTATGACAACTCCTAGGATACATAAGAGGAATTTCCCTACAGTAACGATAAAATTTTGGGCCCATTCTCCTAAACCTGAGAACCAATTGCGTGGGTCCAACCATGATACCCAGCCGGTCAGTTCATTACTCACAGAAGTAAGGGTAAGGTTGTGCCTCCTTCGGAACTCCCACTTATTTATTATTTATTTATTTTATTAACAGTTTCTTAATATAGCGCAGCAAATTCCGTTGTGCTTTACAATTTGAAATAACAATAACAAACTGGGTGATAACAGTCATAGAGGTAGGAAGGCCCTGCTCGCAAGCTTACAATCTATAGGGAAATAGGCATATGTACACAAGGAAAGGTGCTATCTATTGCATAGAATGAACAGACATGTGAGGATATGTGTGGACTGTACAGAGTGGATGTAATTTGATAGGAAGGTTTATGAAAGTTATGTGGGCGGTTCAGGAATTTGATACGCTTGCCTAAAGAGGTGAGTTTTGAGGGAACGCTTGAAGGTTTGGAGACTAGAGGAGAGTCTTATTGTGCGTGGTAGGGCATTCCACAGAGTGGGTGCAGCCCGATGAAAGTCCTGCAGTCGTGAGTGGGAGCGAGTAATGAGTGTGGATGAGAGACGCAGGTCTTGTGAAGAGCGAAGAGGTCGGGTTGGGAGATATTTATACTTCAATTGCAAGATATCGTCCATCTTTTGATCTATGACCTCGGTTGGGTCATCAGTGCTGTTTGTGATATACGTACAGCACTTTACACCATACTGAGTTGCTAGGGTGACAAAATACCCGCCTGTCACCGCTGTGATGTAATTTAGAACCATCCTGTGCTGGATCAGTTCCGTTTTGTAAGCTTGCAATTCTCTCCCAGTATACCTAAAGGTGTCATCATACATCTCGGTGATATTGTCTATCAGGTTCGCTAGCACAGTTATATACCTAAAATTTATAACTCCTCTGGCGGTACGGGTGATATCTAGCGCGAGTAGGAGTTGAATCCCGGTGGATTCGTGGATCAAATCAGAGGCTGCGTGCTCTGTCCTATCTATAAGGTGTCTCTTTACAATGTGTTCGTAATGGATGTGAGTGTAAGGAGCTTGAGCATTGCGGTGAACGTCTTTCATCTTTTCATGGGTAATGGTCATTACTTCTGGCAACACTCTTCCAATGTAACACAATCCCTCTGAGTTTGGGGCGAGCCACTTATACGCCTTCCTCCCACATATGAAATATGCATCATCGGGGAGGACATATGGGACAGAATATGACATCACCATATTACAAACCTTCCAGGTGAAAAATCCTATTCCTAACTCTCTCATTTGTCTAGTACACGTATCAGGCTGTATGATATGCGCACAGTATCCTGGTGATACTTCTCCAACTCGCATGGTCCTACTTCCTAGAGTGTACCTATATTGAAAATATCTCCCACCGCTGGCTATTTGGCATATAAGCTCTGAGTATACGGGCATTCTATCGGCTCTGTGTGAGAATGTCATGGTTTGGTTGTTCCATGTCACTTCCCAATTTCCCGGCTTTCGGGGATTGGAAATTTTAAAACATGTTAAGGACCTATCCACATGATATTGGTGGAGCTTCAAACTAGGAGGCTTAGAAATATTAAATTTCTTGTCCACCGGTCTCCCATCCCTTAATTCAAGTACCTCATCTATCGTTAAAGCGTATGGCACTAGTCCTGACTTTCTATGACCTTGAGGTACTTGTGAGCACACCCAGCATTCCGTTTGGTTTAAAACCTTACCCACTAATGAGTGATAGTCACTCAATGGATGACGGTCCATGTTGATATTAATGCTGGACTGACATCTCTGGATGCACCCATCCTCAACTATGTTTTCACATTTCCTACAGATTCTCTTCCGCTAACAATCCTTCACAATGTCTCTCAGTGTCATGGCTACCAGATCGTTTTCTGATACTCGCCTTTGCTCAGTGATTGTGTTGCTCTCGGAATTCTACGAATCCATCTTGGTCATCAGAACCCATTCCAGATCCTTTCTCGACCTCTCTGGTACTCTCACCGAAATAGACTGCTCTGGTCAACAACAGGGTCAACAGGAAAACACGGAATGCAGTCTCTTGGGGCAAGTCCATCTTGCAGGAGGAGAAAGAAAGAGTTGTAATGGGGGAAAGAAAATAATTAGGAGGGAGAGAAAACTCGGCGCGACAACCGCCTCTGATCCTGTAGTTCTCTGTGCTCAGGTGCCGTGACAACAGTCCTGCCTCTCAGCCTTCCCGGAACAGACATTCCAGTGATATGGTTTCCTCCACACTCTGCTCTCTGTCACGGGCTTTCTCCAGGTCAGCGACCTTCTTACAGTGGGACGAGTGGACCCAAGTCTCCCTCTCGGCAACCGTCAATGCTGTTGTGCTGGTCAGTAAGACTTGGTACGGTCCTTCCCACCGGTCAATCAGGCAACCTGAGCGTAGAAAATTGCGAATCATTACATAATCCCCAGGTTCAATGTCATGACAATTGCTGTCTGGCAGATCAGGAATCACCTTCTTTAGATTGCTGTTTTGATTCCTCAACTGCTTGCTCATCTTAACCAAATACTTTACAGTTACTTCATTGTTACATTTCAAATCATCCTGGGTGTCAATCATTACATGGGGTTGTCGACCAAAAAGAATCTCAAAGGGTGACAAGTTAAGAGGGGACCTGGGAGTGGTTCTGATGCTGTACAGTACAAGTGGCAAAGCTTCTGGCCACAACAATCCAGTTTCAGCCATCACTTTGCTCAACTTGTTCTTAATAGTGCTGTTTACTCTTTCCACTTTTGCACTCGCCTGTGGGCAGTACGGAGTATGCAGCTTACTATTAATTCCCATTAATTTGCACATTACCTGAAAGACTTCACCTGTAAAATGGGTACCCCTATCACTTTCAATTATCCTAGGGATACCATACCTGCACACAAATTCCTGCACAATTTTCTTTGCAGTAAACACAGCAGTATTTGTGGCAGCGGAAAACGCTTCAACCCAATTTGAAAACACATCAATACAAACCAATACATACTTAAAATTTCTACAAGGTGGCAATTGTATGAAATCAATTTGTATTACCTGAAAAGGGCCGTCCGTTGGCGGGATATGGGATGGTTCAGTTGGTATCGCCTTTCCAATATTCTTCCTCAAACAGGTGAGGCATGTCATTGCTCTCTTACCCGCATGAGAGAAAATCCTGGCGCGCACCAGTAGGCTCTTACCAATTTGCACATACCTTCTTTGCCTAGATGAGTCAGACCATGTGCCGCCTCAGCTAAACTTGGAAGGTATGCTCTGGGTGCCACTGGCTTACCCTGTCCATCTGTCCAGAGTCCTGAGGACTCCTGGCCATATCCTTTTGACCTCCAGACTGCCTTTTCCTGTGGGGAACACAAATTATGCATTTCACTCAATTTCTGTGTGTTGACGGTATTGAATACCATCAGTTGTGTGATGTCTGTCTGTATGGGGGTACTGGCTGCTGATTTAGCAGCTTCGTCTGCCCGGCTGTTACCAAGTGACACTGGGTCTTGGCTGTATGTATGGGCTTTTACACTTGATAACAGCCACTCTGCTTTTTGCCTCTGACGAAGCTAACTAGCGAAACGCCGCGTTAGATTCTCTTAGCATATGTGAAAATGACTTGTTCTATGTTGTAATTGCACTGCATATATCATTATGGATCATGTGTAAATATACCTAGACCAACAGTCTAGACATATCTGGTACATATCTGCCCCACAGTGGTAGGAAGTGAAAGTGTTTAGCATACAAGAATTATACATGCATTTCCCATAATTCCTGGTACCAATACAGTTTGGTCATAATGGAAACATAGGTGACAGTATTCTCCTAGACTACCGAATTAGGTCATTGAATAGAGAATTTGTACACTAGATATATTCCATTTCTTTATACCAATTAACTCCATTTATAAGGAGTGTACCTATTACTATCTTTTTTTCAACACTTCTCTCCCTCAGTGTACCAGCCTAAGCTGAGACCTGGGAACTACCCATCATTCTCCATCTCTATGGTACAAAAATAGACATAACATACACCAACCTATACCATTAAATTTATATGGTAGGAGGGATCTCAGCTTTATAGGAGGACCAAAACTCAAACAAACATATATATTTAAATTAAATTATTACCTGAGTGTCCACCCACACAAGACCTAACAAGTGGGCTCTAGCACATATCAAACTGTCATAGATACAGAATTGCCCCTTGTGGCTAATTATTCTAACTGTGAGGTCAAAAGACCAGGGTATATGACACTTTATGAGGATTCTGAGGACTCCGCCCATTTGGGTACATAACAAGACACATAATTATACGTGAACGAGAGGAGCCCATAAGATCCCACTGATCCAATTACTGTTTCACATCTTTAGGAGATTATATTGTGCCTGAGATCAAATACTGTATCTTAATATATAGGCCTTTTTCTCCTTCTATTTTTTGAAATATTCAGAGGAATTAGTCATTTCACATATAGCTATTTATTTTAATACACATTCTCATTCTTTGTGTTCACATGTCTAACATTTTTAAACTCAGTTTTCGCTTTTTATGAATACTTCTTATTCAGTATACCAATAAAAGTTATATTTTAGCTACTGTATAATTTTTTGTGCACCACATTGAGGACACTTTCCTTCTTCTTTTGAACTCTGTGATTAACAGCCACTCTGTCAGGTTCCTGTATCGCTGCTAGAAGTCTTTTGATGTGGGTCGCATGCGCCACGGGTGTGCCAGCTGCCGTCATTAAATATCAGAGGCGCCATAGGGCCCGAAATCATGTACTACTCCAAAGGCATACCTAGAATCCGTGTAAATATTGGCTGACTTACCCTTAGCCAATTCACACGCTCTGGTTAGGGCGACCAGCTCAGCAACTTGTGCTGAGTGTGGTGGGCCCAGGGGTTCCGCTTCTATGGTACCTTTGTCATCTACGACTGCGTATCCAGTACACAAGTCTCCTGAGTCCGTCTGTCTGTGGCAACTACCATCAGTGTAAAAAGTTTAATCTACACCTTCCAGTGGGTTGTCACTGAAGTCAGGCCTTGCAGTGAAATTTTGGGTCAAATATTCCATACAATCATGTGTGTCAGTGTCTGTACTAAATCCTCCTTCACCATCACTCTCATCCCCCACCCTTTGTGCTTGTCCAGGCACACCTGGGAGATACGTTGCAGGATTTAGTGCGCTGCATCTCCTTATGGTGATGTTTACAGGGGCTATTAGTGCTAATTCCCACCTTGTAAACCGTGCAGATGAGACGTGTCTGGTTTGGGCAGAATTCAGTAAGGCTGACACTGCATGAGGTGTATGGATGGTCAGTTTGTGTCCCAACCCTACATCTTCGCTTTTACTCACTAGCAATGTGGGGAGAGATCGTGCTACGGTGTCTAGCTGAGCGCTGTAGTAGGCTACCGGCCTGCTGGCATCACCATGTTTCTGGGTTAAAACACCTGCCGCACACCCAGCACTTTCCGTTCCGTACAGTTCAAAGGGTTTCCCATAATCTGGCATACCTAATGCTGGTGCCTGCGATAGGCACTGTTTGAGTCTCTCAAATGCCAGTTCGGACTCATCTGTGTGCGAAATCCGATCTGGTTTGTTTGATGAGACCATCTCTTGTAAAGGTAAGGCCAGTATGGAAAACCCTGGGATCCAGTTGCGGCAGTACCCACACATTCCTAGGAAAGTGCGAATCTGTTGCTGGGTTTGTGGCAGAGTCATGTCGCGAATCGCCTGTATTCTATCAGCGGTGAGGTGTCTCAGTCCTTGTGTCAAACAATGTCCCAAATATTTTACCTTGGTCTGGCATAACTGTAACTTATCCTTTGAAACCTTGTGTCCCGTATTAGAAAGATGAAACAGAAGCTGTTTCGTGTCTCTCAAGGATGCTTCGAGTGAATCAGAACACAGCAGTAAGTCATCTACATACTGTATTAATACTGATCCGCTCTCAGGATGAAAGGATTGTAAACAATCATGCAAAGCCTGTGAGAAAATACTTGGGCTGTCAATGAAATCTTGTGGTAAACGAGTCCAGGTGTACTGTACTCCTCTGTATGTAAATGCAAACAAATATTGGCTGTCAGGGTGCAGAGGGACCGAAAAGAAAGCGGAGCAGAGGTCAATAACAGTGAAAAATTTCTCAGTGGGAGGGATTTGCATAAGGATGACAGCTGGATTTGGCACTACGGGGAATTGTCTCTCAACTATTTTGTTGATCCCCCTTAAATCCTGCACTAGCCTGTAACCCCTCCCCCCACTCTTTTTCACAGGGAAGATGGGACTATTGGCAGTGCTGGACATCCTAACCAGAATGCCCTGTTGTAGCAAGCGCTCTATTACTGGGTAATCTCCTAACTCCACCTCTGGCTTCAGAGGATACTGTGGGATTTTTG
Source organism: Pseudophryne corroboree (assembly GCF_028390025.1). NCBI lineage: Eukaryota > Metazoa > Chordata > Amphibia > Anura > Myobatrachidae > Pseudophryne > Pseudophryne corroboree. Next base: position 338,815,587 of record NC_086448.1, on the reverse strand, counting down.
GAGCTATCCTACCATCTTTTACTTGAACTACTACAGGAGCTACATTTGCCATTAATCCAGTGTCTTGTCCATCCTTGGTCCAAAGTGACTCCGGTATCTGGGAGATCATTTCCTCTACCTTGGATGGACACCTGTTTGTAACAGCAGTGTGTGACATTAACCTTTGAGGGGAGTCTAGCATATCCTGCACTTCCTGAGCGTGATTTTCGGGTATATCTAAGAACACACCTCCAGGAGTACAATATATGACGCACCCCATTTTGCACAGTAAATCTCTCCCAAGTAGATTAGTCGGAGCCGATGCAGCTAGCAAAAAGGAGTGCTTGGTCTGCAAAGGCCCTATCGTAATCTCTGCTGGTTTGCTTAAAGGGTAGTGTTGTACTACTCCTGTTACTCCCATGGCTGGAATTGTTTTACCAGTGGTTTTCATACCCACTGTTGAATTTAACACTGACTTGGCCGCCCCCGTATCTACAAGGAAAGGTAGTGATCTACCAGCTACATCAATTGTGACCTCGGGTTCACTTCCAAGGCTCGCAATTAATTTCACAGGCTGCAGACGACAGGTGTGGCCTGACCCCTATTGTAAGTTGTGGCCCTCCCGCAGTGCGTTGGCAGCTACAATATGTGAGGGGGGTAACAGAGAATTTTCAGAGACCTGCCGGTCTCTTTTTGGTGGGTACCTTTTGGTTTCCCCTGCATGTGGCTCATAACTCCTCCTCTGCGGGGTTGATATACCTTATGTGCGTTTCTATAGGTGCAGTGTCGGGCAAAATGTCCTTCCCTCTGACAGTTATAACATTTCACCACATACAACTTACCGTCAGGGGTCTGGGGCTCAGGCTGAGGTGGCCTTGTTGTAAGGGCCTGTATACTCACTGCCATCAGCTTATCGCCCTGTGACTCCCTGTGTCTAATGATGTTCCGATCATGCCCGACAGCGGTCTCTCTCAAAGCAGCCACCGACATACCTCTCCAGTTTGGTTGAGTGGTTTGTGTTCTAGTTCTCAACACTTCCTTTAAACCATACATTAATACGGACACCGCTATCTCTCTATGGTGCACATTTTCTTCAATGTCTACAACTCCAGTGTACCTAGCCATTTCCTCTAATGCCCTATGGAAATAGTCAGAAGCAGTTTCTCCTTCTTTTTGTCTTATGGAGAAAATTTTGTTCCACTTGACAACAGTTGGGAAATATACTCCTAACTGCAGGTTGATCTGTTTAACATTTTCCTGATTGTAAGCATCAGTGAGAAGTTTCTCTTCATCTAACTTACAATCAGTAATGAATTTTAAAGGGTCAATGGTAGAGGGCAAACATGCCCGCAGTACTGTCCGCCAATCCTTGTTAGTGGGTTCGGCGGCGTTACCTAGTTCTTTAATGAACCTTTGGCATGCGGCTAGATCTTTCCTGGGATCAGGAAATTCAGACATAATTGTCCTTAACTCTGTCCGGGACCAGGGGCAGTGCATCGCAATTTTCCTGATGGGAGTGACTCCCTGAGCATCAATCTTTCCATTTGGGACTGCGATCACCCTGACAGGATTAAGTTCAATTACATCACTCTGTGTTTCTTCTAGAGATGAGCGCCTGAAATTTTTCGGGTTTTGTGTTTTGGTTTTGGGTTCGGTTCCGCGGCCGTGTTTTGGGTTCGAACGCGTTTTGGCAAAACCTCACCGAATTTTTTTTGTCGGATTCGGGTGTGTTTTGGATTCGGGTGTTTTTTTCAAAAAACACTAAAAAACAGCTTAAATCATAGAATTTGGGGGTCATTTTGATCCCAAAGTATTATTAACCTCAAAAACCATAATTTACACTCATTTTCAGTCTATTCTGAATACCTCACACCTCACAATATTATTTTTAGTCCTAAAATTTGCACCGAGGTCGCTGTGTGAGTAAGATAAGCGACCCTAGTGGCCGACACAAACACCGGGCCCATCTAGGAGTGGCACTGCAGTGTCACGCAGGATGTCCCTTCCAAAAAACCCTCCCCAAACAGCACATGACGCAAAGAAAAAAAGAGGCGCAATGAGGTAGCTGTGTGAGTAAGATTAGCGACCCTAGTGGCCGACACAAACACCGGGCCCATCTAGGAGTGGCACTGCAGTGTCACGCAGGATGGCCCTTCCAAAAAACCCTCCCCAAACAGCACATGACGCAAAGAAAAAAAGAGGCGCAATGAGGTAGCTGTGTGAGTAAGATTAGCGACCCTAGTGGCCGACACAAACACCGGGCCCATCTAGGAGTGGCACTGCAGTGTCACGCAGGATGTCCCTTCCAAAAAACCCTCCCCAAACAGCACATGACGCAAAGAAAAAAAGAGGCGCAATGAGGTAGCTGTGTGAGTAAGATTAGCGACCCTAGTGGCCGACACAAACACCGGGCCCATCTAGGAGTGGCACTGCAGTGTCACGCAGGATGTCCCTTCCAAAAAACCCTCCCCAAACAGCACATGACGCAAAGAAAAAAAAAGGCGCAATGAGGTAGCTGACTGTGTGAGTAAGATTAGCGACCCTAGTGGCCGACACAAACACCGGGCCCATCTAGGAGTGGCACTGCAGTGTCACGCAGGATGTCCCTTCCAAAAAACCCTCCCCAATCAGCACATGATGCAAAGAAAAAGAAAAGAAAAAAGAGGTGCAAGATGGAATTGTCCTTGGGCCCTCCCACCCACCCTTATGTTGTATAAACAAAACAGGACATGCACACTTTAACCAACCCATCATTTCAGTGACAGGGTCTGCCACACGACTGTGACTGATATGACGGGTTGGTTTGGACCCCCCCCAAAAAAGAAGCAATTAATCTCTCCTTGCACAAACTGGCTCTACAGAGGCAAGATGTCCACCTCATCTTCACCCTCCGATATATCACCGTGTACATCCCCCTCCTCACAGATTATCAATTCGTCCCCACTGGAATCCACCATCTCAGCTCCCTGTGTACTTTGTGGAGGCAATTGCTGCTGGTCAATGTCTCCGCGGAGGAATTGATTATAATTCATTTTAATGAACATCATCTTCTCCACATTTTCTGGATGTAACCTCGTACGCCGATTGCTGACAAGGTGAGCGGCGGCACTAAACACTCTTTCGGAGTACACACTTGTGGGAGGGCAACTTAGGTAGAATAAAGCCAGTTTGTGCAAGGGCCTCCAAATTGCCTCTTTTTCCTGCCAGTATAAGTACGGACTGTGTGACGTGCCTACTTGGATGCGGTCACTCATATAATCCTCCACCATTCTATCAATGTTGAGAGAATCATATGCAGTGACAGTAGACGACATGTCCGTAATCGTTGTCAGGTCCTTCAGTCCGGACCAGATGTCAGCATCAGCAGTCGCTCCAGACTGCCCTGCATCACCGCCAGCGGGTGGGCTCGGAATTCTGAGCCTTTTCCTCGCACCCCCAGTTGCGGGAGAATGTGAAGGAGGAGATGTTGACAGGTCGCGTTCCGCTTGACTTGACAATTTTGTCACCAGCAGGTCTTTCAACCCCAGCAGACCTGTGTCTGCCGGAAAGAGAGATCCAAGGTAGGCTTTAAATCTAGGATCGAGCACGGTGGCCAAAATGTAGTGCTCTGATTTCAACAGATTGACCACCCGTGAATCCTTGTTAAGCGAATTAAGGGCTGCATCCACAAGTCCCACATGCCTAGCGGAATCGCTCCCTTTTAGCTCCTTCTTCAATGCCTCCAGCTTCTTCTGCAAAAGCCTGATGAGGGGAATGACCTGACTCAGGCTGGCAGTGTCTGAACTGACTTCACGTGTGGCAAGTTCAAAGGGCATCAGAACCTTGCACAACGTTGAAATCATTCTCCACTGCACTTGAGACAGGTGCATTCCACCTACTATATCGTGCTCAATTGTATAGGCTTGAATGGCCTTTTGCTGCTCCTCCAACCTCTGAAGCATATAGAGGGTTGAATTCCACCTCGTTACCACTTCTTGCTTCAGATGATGGCAGGGCAGGTTCAGTAGTTTTTGGTGGTGCTCCAGTCTTCTGTACGTGGTGCCTGTACGCCGAAAGTGTCCCGCAATTTTTCTGGCCACCGACAGCATCTCTTGCACGCCCCTGTCGTTTTTTAAAAAATTCTGCACCACCAAATTCAAGGTATGTGCAAAACATGGGACGTGCTGGAATTTGCCCATATTTAATGCACACACAATATTGCTGGCGTTGTCCGATGCCACAAATCCACAGGAGAGTCCAATTGGGGTAAGCCATTCCGCGATGATCTTCCTCAGTTGCCGTAAGAGGTTTTCAGCTGTGTGCGTATTCTGGAAAGCGGTGATACAAAGCGTAGCCTGCCTAGGAAAGAGTTGGCGTTTGCGAGATGCTGCTACTGGTGCCGCCGCTGCTGTTCTTGCGGCGGGAGTCCATACATCTACCCAGTGGGCTGTCACAGTCATATAGTCCTGACCCTGCCCTGCTCCACTTGTCCACATGTCCGTGGTTAAGTGGACATTGGGTACAACTGCATTTTTTAGGACACTGGTGAGTCTTTTTCTGACGTCCGTGTACATTCTCGGTATCGCCTGCCTAGAGAAGTGGAACCTAGATGGTATTTGGTAACGGGGGCACACTGCCTCAATAAATTGTCTAGTTCCCTGTGAACTAACGGCGGATACCGGACGCACGTCTAACACCAACATAGTTGTCAAGGACTCAGTTATCCGCTTTGCAGTAGGATGACTGCTGTGATATTTCATCTTCCTCGCAAAGGACTGTTGAACAGTCAATTGCTTACTGGAAGTAGTACAAGTGGGCTTACGACTTCCCCTCTGGGATGACCATCGACTCCCAGCGGCAACAACAGCAGCGCCAGCAGCAGTGGGCGTTACACGCAAGGATGCATCGGAGGAATCCCAGGCAGGAGAGGACTCGTCAGAATTGCCAGTGACATGGCCTGCAGGACTATTGGCATTCCTGGGGAAGGAGGAAATTGACACTGAGGGAGTTGGTGGGGTGGTTTGCGTGAGCTTGGTTACAAGAGGAAGGGATTTACTGGTCAGTGGACTGCTTCCGCTGTCACCCAAAGTTTTTGAACTTGTCACTGACTTATTATGAATGCGCTGCAGGTGACGTATAAGGGAGGATGTTCCGAGGTGGTTAACGTCCTTACCCCTACTTATTACAGCTTGACAAAGGGAACACACGGCTTGACACCTGTTGTCCGCATTTCTGGTGAAATACCTCCACACCGAAGAGCTGATTTTTTTGGTATTTTCACCTGGCATGTCAACGGCCATATTCCTCCCACGGACAACAGGTGTCTCCCCGGGTGCCTGACTTAAACAAACCACCTCACCATCAGAATCCTCCTGGTCAATTTCCTCCCCAGCGCCAGCAACACCCATATCCTCCTCATCCTGGTGTACTTCAACACTGACATCTTCAATCTGACTATCAGGAACTGGACTGCGGGTGCTCCTTCCAGCACTTGCAGGGGGCGTGCAAATGGTGGAAGGCGCATGCTCTTCACGTCCAGTGTTGGGAAGGTCAGGCATCGCAACCGACACAATTGGACTCTCCTTGTGGATTTGGGATTTCGAAGAATGCACAGTTCTTTGCTGTGCTGCTTTTGCCAGCTTGAGTCTTTTCATTTTTCTAGCGAGAGGCTGAGTGCTTCCATCCTCATGTGAAGCTGAACCACTAGCCATGAACATAGGCCAGGGCCTCAGCCGTTCCTTGCCACTCCGTGTGGTAAATGGCATATTGGCAAGTTTACGCTTCTCCTCCGACAATTTTATTTTAGGTTTTGGAGTCCTTTTTTTACTGATATTTGGTGTTTTGGATTTGACATGCTCTGTACTATGACATTGGGCATCGGCCTTGGCAGACGACGTTGCTGGCATTTCATCGTCTCGGCCATGACTAGTGGCAGCAGCTTCAGCACGAGGTGGAAGTGGATCTTGATCTTTCCCTAATTTTGGAACCTCAACATTTTTGTTCTCCATATTTTAATAGGCACAACTAAAAGGCACCTCAGGTAAACAATGGAGATGGATGGATTGGATACTAGTATACAATTATGGACGGGCTGCCGAGTGCCGACACAGAGGTAGCCACAGCCGTGAACTACCGCACTGTACTGTGTCTGCTGCTAATATATAGACTGGTTGATAAAGAGATAGTATACTCGTAACTAGTATGTATGTATAAAGAAAGAAAAAAAACCACGGTTAGGTGGTATATACAATTATGGACGGGCTGCCGAGTGCCGACACAGAGGTAGCCACAGCCGTGAACTACCGCACTGTACTGTGTCTGCTGCTGATATATATACTGGTTGATAAAGAGATAGTATACTCGTAACTAGTATGTATGTATAAAGAAAGAAAAAAAAACCACGGTTAGGTGGTATATACAATTATGGACGGGCTGCCGAGTGCCGACACAGAGGTAGCCACAGCCGTGAACTACCGCACTGTACTGTGTCTGCTGCTAATATAGACTGGTTGATAAAGAGATAGTATACTCGTAACTAGTATGTATGTATAAAGAAAGAAAAAAAAACCACGGTTAGGTGGTATATACAATTATGGACGGGCTGCCGAGTGCCGACACAGAGGTAGCCACAGCCGTGAACTACCGCACTGTACTGTGTCTGCTGCTAATATATAGACTGGTTGATAAAGAGATAGTATACTCGTAACTAGTATGTATGTATAAAGAAAGAAAAAAAAACCACGGTTAGGTGGTATATACAATTATGGACGGGCTGCCGAGTGCCGACACAGAGGTAGCCACAGCCGTGAACTACCGCACTGTACTGTGTCTGCTGCTAATATATAGACTGGTTGATAAAGAGATAGTATACTCGTAACTAGTATGTATGTATAAAGAAAGAAAAAAAAACCACGGTTAGGTGGTATATACAATTATGGACGGGCTGCCGAGTGCCGACACAGAGGTAGCCACAGCCGTGAACTACCGCACTGTACTGTGTCTGCTGCTAATATATAGACTGGTTGATAAAGAGATAGTATACTCGTAACTAGTATGTATGTATAAAGAAAGAAAAAAAAACCACGGTTAGGTGGTATATACAATTATGGACGGGCTGCCGAGTGCCGACACAGAGGTAGCCACAGCCGTGAACTACCGCACTGTACTGTGTCTGCTGCTAATATAGACTGGTTGATAAAGAGATAGTATACTCGTAACTAGTATGTATGTATAAAGAAAGAAAAAAAAACCACGGTTAGGTGGTATATACAATTATGGACGGGCTGCCGAGTGCCGACACAGAGGTAGCCACAGCCGTGAACTACCGCACTGTACTGTGTCTGCTGCTAATATAGACTGGTTGATAAAGAGATAGTATACTCGTAACTAGTATGTATGTATAAAGAAAGAAAAAAAAACCACGGTTAGGTGGTATATACAATTATGGACGGGCTGCCGAGTGCCGACACAGAGGTAGCCACAGCCGTGAACTACCGCACTGTACTGTGTCTGCTGCTAATATATAGACTGGTTGATAAAGAGATAGTATACTCGTAACTAGTATGTATGTATAAAGAAAGAAAAAAAAAACACGGTTAGGTGGTATATACAATTATGGACGGGCTGCCGAGTGCCGACACAGAGGTAGCCACAGCCGTGAACTACCGCACTGTACTGTGTCTGCTGCTAATATAGACTGGTTGATAAAGAGATAGTATACTCGTAACTAGTATGTATGTATAAAGAAAGAAAAAAAAACCACGGTTAGGTGGTATATACAATTATGGACGGGCTGCCGAGTGCCGACACAGAGGTAGCCACAGCCGTGAACTACCGCACTGTACTGTGTCTGCTGCTAATATATAGACTGGTTGATAAAGAGATAGTATACTACTAATATTATATATACTGGTGGTCAGGTCACTGGTCACTAGTCACACTGGCAGTGGCACTCCTGCAGCAAAAGTGTGCACTGTTTAATTTTAATATAATATTATGTACTCCTGGCTCCTGCTATAACCTATAACTGGCACTGCAGTAGTGCTCCCCAGTCTCCCCCACAATTATAAGCTGTGTGAGCTGAGCAGTCAGACAGATATATAATATATATAGATGATGCAGCACACTGGCCTGAGCCTGAGCAGTGCACACAGATATGGTATGTGACTGACTGAGTCACTGTGTGTATCGCTTTTTTCAGGCAGAGAACGGATATATTAAATAAACTGCACTGTGTGTCTGGTGGTCACTCACTATATAATATATTATGTACTCCTGGCTCCTGCTATAACCTATAACTGGCACTGCAGTAGTGCTCCCCAGTCTCCCCCACAATTATAAGCTGTGTGAGCTGAGCAGTCAGACAGATATATATAATATTATATATAGATAATAGATGATGCAGCACACTGGCCTGAGCCTGAGCAGTGCACACAGATATGGTATGTGACTGAGTCACTGTGTGCTGTGTATCGCTTTTTTCAGGCAGAGAACGGATTATAAATAAAACTGGTGGTCACTGGTCACTATCAGCAAAACTCTGCACTGTACTGAGTACTCCTAATGCTCCCCAAAATTAGTAAATCAAGTGTCTCTCTAATCTATTCTAAACGGAGAGGACGCCAGCCACGTCCTCTCCCTATCAATCTCAATGCACGTGTGAAAATGGCGGCGACGCGCGGCTCCTTATATAGAATCCGAGTCTCGCGATAGAATCCGAGCCTCGCGAGAATCCGACAGCGTCATGATGACGTTCGGGCGCGCTCGGGTTAACCGAGCAAGGCGGGAAGATCCGAGTCGCTCGGACCCGTGAAAAAAAACATGAAGTTCTGGCGGGTTCGGATTCAGAGAAACCGAACCCGCTCATCTCTAGTTTCTTCTACAATGTGAGGTGTGATTGTTTCCGCATAATGTACAGTTCCGTACTTACCCGTGGACACGACCTGACCTATCCCTCCACTAGGGGCCTTCGCTACTCCTCTTACTGGTTGGGCCGTGCCTACTGTAGTCTCTTGTATGGTGGCTGCTAAAGAGAGTGCTGATATCGTTGTGGGCTCGTCTTCCTGGTCGCAGTCCTGAGAGAGGTTTAGGATGGGATATAACTTGCACGGGTTAGCATTAGCATCAATACACTTATCTACTTTACTCTTATCACTAATACATTTATTAAGTGCACTTTTATCATATACCAGTATGCCATTCTCTGTAGCCATTTTCTCTCCTGTTACGTATGGTGGTGGTGGTGCTGTGGCTATCAGTTTTCTGATAGGGATGGAACCAGCTGCTTGCGCTAATCCCCTTTGTATCTCACCTTCCTGTTGCCATAACTGTAAATAATCATAATGTCTAATCCGTTGCTTTCCGGATTTAATCAGACATATCCTTCTCCTTACAGAAAAAGTTGCGGTACTGCGCTTATAGGGAAGGATAGGGTTATTCCTGTCGGTGCTGCTGAAGGGAGTGGAGCTACTACCCTGCTCCACCAAATTGGAAACACAGAAACACAAAGTTTTTCCCCAGCGCACTGAACAGGATATAATAATACTAAAACACTTAACGCAATAAATTTCCTTTATACTAGTAATATTTTTCAAATGTATTTTATTGAAACCTTCAAGGTGATAGGATTATCGGTTTAGAAACCACATATGGATATATCTGTGACTACCTATTACCGGTAAACATGGACATGACAAGAACAAACATGAAACATATAGTGGGAGGTAAAAAATCAGAAAGTAATTGTAATCTGATAATTATGCCCCACAGTACTTTAGTAGTCTCCAGTACATAGAAGAAAAAAAAAAATCAAAAATAGACGAGACACGCTAATTAGCGGCTTACTCTCTCTATGGGAATTAGTTAGATCACTGCTGGTAACTTTCCAGGAGTAATCCCGCAGTCCAGCACATTAAAAAGGTCACTGATAAGGTACTAATAGAATTTCCCTTCCAAATGGAGATACCTTCAAAAACGTCCAAAGAATGTCCTGCACGTGGGAATTTGCCTTCAGAGACGTCCAAAGAATGTCCTGCACGCAGGAAGGCACCCTGGCTGTGTAGTCCTCCGTACTAATGAGCGGGGTCCGGAGTCCGCCGGCGGAAATCCCGTGCACGCTGCCTGTAGCGCTACACGGCGTTGCTCGGGATCGATGTTATCTGCGATCTACGCATTTCACCTGAATGAGGCTTCGTCAGGATAGCCTCAGTGACCTTTTTAATGTGCTGGACTGCGGGATTACTCCTGGAAAGTTACCAGCAGTGATCTAACTAATTCCCATAGAGAGAGTAAGCCGCTAATTAGCGTGTCTCGTCTATTTTTGATTTTTTTTCTTCTTCTATGTACTGGAGACTACTAAAGTACTGTGGGGCATAATTATCAGATTACAATTACTTTCTGATTTTTTTACCTCCCACGATATGTTTCATGTTTGTTCTTGTCATGTCCATGTTTACCGGTAATAGGTAGTCACAGATATATCCATATGTGGTTTCTAAACCGATAATCCTATCACCTTGAAGGTTTCAATAAAATACATTTGAAAAATATTACTAGTATAAAGGAAATTTATTGCGTTAAGTGTTTTAGTATTATTATATCCTGTCCAGTGCGCTGGGGAAAAACTTTGTGTTTCTGTATATCCTTCTCCTTAAATTTTGCAAAACCTCAGGATTAAAACTGCCTACCCTAGGGAACTGTTCCCCATCGTTCACAGTCATACGTCCCCACTCATTGCACAAGACCTCTGCATGTGATCCATATTTCTCACACATTATGTACCTCGCCGACCCTTTGGGCTGACAAATATCAACGTGAACCCTTGTTGATCGTCCCCTACTTGAGCAAGTGGCCCCCATTCTTTGCAGGTATTGCCTTTTCAGCGAACCCTTACAAAAACCAACTTACTCAGTGGTAAGGCAACGGTGAAAGTTCTCCGAGCGCTTTCACCCACTCACGCCCCTATTGGCCTATATACCAGCCCTGTGTCCGTAACCAGTTACCAGTGCCAGTAGTACCCAACCTCGGGATCTTTTATAACCTCTATTTACTGAGAGCGTGTGGGAGTATGCTACCCCTCCCAGTAAATATCAGTTGTTGGAGATTTCCTGAGTGAACAGCGAAACTCCCTTAAAATAAAAAAAACCTACACAAATCACGTTTACCTGTACAATTAGCGTCTATGATCCCGCAGCAAATTTAGTGGGTATCAAGGTGAACTAACTAATGTACACAGTAGCGTGCGGTCCAGTCGCACTGCGTATAAGTAACTATTACTTATTCGCTGCACGACCAACGGAATCGGTTGTTTAGGCTGCGAAACCTCAGCCGGAGCGTATTCTCAGAACAGGCCTATATGGGTACTACGCAAACCCCCGGGGCTGCGCTCACTACCTCTGACTTTTCTCAAGTCAGGGTTTTCAGAAATTCGCTAGGTGCTTTTAACGATTTTTCTGACTTCGCCGACCTTTTGGTCTGCTGTAATACTAACTGCTCCTTTATACCTTATACAATGTTAACGTGAGAAAGCCACTCCCACGCCACCAAGTGTCCACTCACCTGATGTGGTCTCCGAAGGGATCCCGAATTATGGGTTCACAAAAAACTTTATTTTTCACACTCACTCCTGCTCACTCATATGCACTTTGATTTTTCTGTACAGAAAATTACTTTCATTCAGGTAAAACAGGCTAATCCCAGAGGTGATGCAACAAGAGAAGGATCTTTTAAACTAAAATTTTGGAAACTGAACAAATTTGTGCTATTATCGTGTGGCTTCCGTATCACTTAAACTAAAACAATGCTATCGTGTGATTTGTATTTAGTGGGCGTATCCGTAAACACGCCACGTGTGTAGGCCTCCGCGTTGCGTACGCAATCTCGCACGTGGTCCGAGACACGTATACAAAGGCCGGATGTGTCCGCAGCAACACAAATAACACGCTTCTATAAATGTAAACGATATGTAACTATAATCGCTTACCAAGCACCACACAGTATCTCCTGTATAAACCTTTATAACTGGGTCAGGCTGCGTGTGTGCCTTACAATTACTTCCTTAAATATTACTTTTTACTTTTAACGAAATAGCAACAAATTTCTCAGCACGTGATCAATGCTAATGGCAAACAGAAAGGTAGCGAAAATACACAAATAAAATGCAAATGCGTACGTGTGTTGCGTGTGTTGTGTGCGCAGTTGAAACCAAACAGAAATTTAAACAGATTTAAAAGACGATAAGAAATAATAGCTTTGCGTTCTTACCTTTCGGTTCCGGATCCCACCAGCATCCCTACAAACCAAGCGGAGCAGACGTCTATCTAATCAGCACTACTGTATCCCCGACCACCAAACGGCTAACAGGGATACTACCTACCCGCCCTTTGCTGATAGATAAAAGTCTGCCTTGTCCTGCAAGGCTGCGGATATGAGGAGGACCGGACGAGCCCTCAATTGATAATGTCAATTATTACCTTTAGCCGTTATGGCCGCTAGACCACGTGCACGTGGTACGCACTTGGCGTACGCACGCTGCGCTGTGTGTACGGATTACACACAGCGGGCGCACACACAGTGGTTAACCTTTTAAACCTTGCTAATGAAACACAGTGGGGATATACTTATACTCTAAACCTTGATAACCAAGTACCGAAAAGATGTAACGATTAGAACCTTCTAAGCAATGTGTATGGTGTTAAGAACAATTGAGTCACTACGAAAAGCCCTTAGCAATAAACAGTGAAAACACAAGACCTGGTTTGGATTTAAAACCGCAGCAGTTCTAACACTGCCGTGGATTGTTTAGAGAAAAAGGGGAAACACAATACAAGTTATACACTACAAACTAACAGAGAAATCTAAACAGAATAACAGAATATATATGAACAATAGCGAACGATCGCAAACAAGAGCGGACAGAATGAGAACACAATGAGAACAAATGGCGAACAAAATGGATAACAAAATGGCTACAGAGAATAATACATACGTGGGGATGATTCGCAAGCGCGTCCTGGATCCAGCCCTCAGCATTCACAGAGAAAGCCTTCAGAGAGAGTGAGTGACTGGACAGGCAGTGGTGGTCTTTATATACACAACATACATTCACAACACAATGGTCCCTACAATCTCATTGTTCATTGGACACAGGAATGTGTCTCCACATTATAGCAAAGGTCATAGGTGGATTTGAACAGGTGGGCTGTGTCTTTCTCCAACTGCTCTGGTGGGAGGGGATTCCCGCCGCATGTGTAATTTACAACAAATACAATTAATGTTCATAAACTACTTTTGTACATAACTATACGCAGGAGTGAGCGATCCTTTCCTAACTAGCATCGGAATGTTACTCATAAAATACCCTACAGCTGGATACTAAACACCATCTTTCAACCTTTGTCTGACCCTTCCTATCATGCAAAGAGGAATCTCTCTGTCCAGGAACAGTTTAAACTAAACATACTTACTGACATTGTATAGTGGAATATTTACTACAATATGCGCTATATGGGTTAAATATGTTATGATCGAGTCGCACGCTAGACGCTTACAAACTACCGTAAATGCGCATACACCGCGCGTGATCGCCGGAGTGATCTTACGCAAATTGCGGATATGTGCACGCACGGCAGAGCGTGTGCACGTGCAGCGGGCATGTGCATGAGGGGTTAGTACAAGGCATATGTATCAGGATATTTTTTGACTTTGACAATAGTTTACAGGAGGCACCGAACACCCTAGCACCGGCCCTGCCTGTAGGAGACAGGGAAAACCACCAAACTCTGCTGTGTTTATGTTACTGAGAACCCAAGCCAGAGAGCCTTGAATGTGAGTAGGCTTAGAAAACAGAGTTCATACCTGCAGGAGGCAGGGAGAACCAGAGAACTGAGACTATATGTGAGTAGCTGTGGCAGCCAAGCCAGGCTGAAGCCTTGTGAAATACCTGCAAGAAGCAGACAAGACTCTTAGACTTGTGAGAGACAATTTACTAAGCTTTGTGTGGAGATAAAGTGGATGGAGATAAAGTACCAGCCAATTAGACCCTAAATGCCATGTCACAGGCTGTTATGCACACCAGTGCCATCAGGAATGTACTGGTGTCTGAACGGTGAGGGATGCAAAACAAATGAACTCACAGACAGACTGGGGAATATGACATTACATACACAGAAGGTGATAGGGTAACAAAATAAACACAAAGTGAACAGAGAAGCCCAAAGGCTAAGAAACTGGGTGTCTCCCTAGTATTAGGAATGCTCAGATGGAAAGAAGCGAGATGTAGTGATTTAATACGTAGAGAACCCGAAATGCTGTTGCTAAGGGCAACAGCAAAACCCTAAGGGGTTACCAACGGGTGTGGCAGTAAACTCCTTGGTCAGAGATGGAATAATAGACACAAGGAGAGTCTCCACAATCCTAGTCCTCACTTGCAGTGCACTGGTTCAGCTTACTGCCACTAAACTGACACCTGAACACCTTGCACAGTGAGAAAGGATTTTGGCAGGCAAGTCTGAGAATACAGCCGCAAACTTGCTAGGTTCACAGAGTAGCAAAAGAACCCCAGCAGGTTAAACGACTGACTCCAGTCTTACTGCTAGGTCTGGATTGGCAGAGTGTAATACCAAATCCCAAGGCCTATTTGCAGTAAGCAACAAACAAATACAAAGTTTACACAGTACTAGCTAGCTTTCAGGAACTGACTAACCAACAAAGATTCAGCAGCATCTGCCTAACCTGAGAAGAGGGTTTATATAGCAGGTGCTGTCCACGCCCCACTCAGACCTCACAGACTGTGAGCACAAAAACCAGCACCGGATCCCCTGCCGTGCACAGAGCCTGTAACCACTGCACAGCAAAAGACCCGAACCGGAGTATCAGCTACGCTCAGGTTACTCCGCTAGCACTTGTCTCCCGGTTGCCATGACGACGTGGCAGCACAGAGCAGGAGACCCTAACAGTACCCCCCCTCTGACGAGGGGTCAAAGAACCCCTACCACCGGGTTTATCGGGGAACTGCGAGAAGAAAGAGCGTAACAGTCTGGGGGCATGAAGATCACAACTGCGCACCCACGACCGCTCCTCCGGGCCATACCCCTTCCAGTGCACCAAAAATGACAGCCGACCCCGAACCATCTTGGAGTCAAGAATCCTTTCAACAACAAACTCCCTCTGGCCACGTATCAGAAGAGGGGAAGGTCTTCCACTGGAAGAAGGATTACTAATCGCCCGTTTTAAAAGGGAACAATGAAATGTTTTATTGATACCCAAAGAACGGGGTACATCTAACTGAAATGCCACCGGATTGATAACCCTAGTGATCTTATAAGGACCGATGAACTGGGGACCTAACTTATGAGATGGCTGTCTCAACTTCAAATTTTTGGTAGACAACCAGACGAAGTCTCCTAATTTGAAGCTGCAGGGTCTTTTCCGCTTATCAAAAACCCTTTTGGTCACTAATGACACAGACACAAGGGCTTTCTTCACTTTCCTCCAAATACCTCTAAGGACCGAAACCACAGAGGAAACCACCAGGCGTGGAATCCAGGGGGTCAAAAGAATTGGCCTTAGGATGATGCCCATACACACAAAGGAAGGGAGAGATCCCTGTAGCAGAGTGAGCCGCGTTGTTATAAGCAAACTCCGCCATGGACAGATGAGCTACCCAGTCAGTCTGACACTTGGAGACATAACACCTGAGGAACTGCTCCAAGGACTGGTTCACCCTTTCAGTCTGCCCATTAGACTGCGGATGGTAGCCTGACGACAAGCTGACAGAAATCTGGAGATCGGAACAAAATGCCCTCCAGAATTTGGCCACAAACTGGGAACCGCGGTAAGAGACCACATCAAGTGGCAACCCGTGGAGGCGCACAACATGCAGCATAAATAATTCAGACAGGCGTCTGGCCGATGGCAGCCCAACCAATGGAACGAAGTGCGCCATCTTCGAAAACCTGTCAACGACAACCCAGATGGCTGTCATCCCCGAGGATTTGGGCAAGTCCACCACAAAATCCATTGAAATGTGGGTCCATGGCTTAGATGGAATAGAGAGTGGATGTAATGGGCCAACAGGAACCCCTCTAGGAGTCTTATTTCGGGCACAGATGTCACATGCCCGAACCCACTGATCCACATCCCTAGCCACCGAGGGCCACCACACCGCCCTAGATAGCAACTCCCGAGTTCTGGCAATACCCGGGTGACCTGCCGACTTCTTGGCATGGAATTCCAGGAACACTCGCTGTCTTAACCTAGGAGGCACAAACAAAAGACCTACCGGAAGGTCTGGAGGAGCCTGCTCCTCTGCTCTAAGGACTAATGACAAGATGTCCTAGGTAATGCCCACTTTAATACATGATGGGGACACAATGGGCAATGGCTCCTCGGTGGTCTCCTGGATTGGAGCAAAACTCAGCGAGAGCGCATCAGCCTTGATGTTTTTTGACCCAGGGCGATATGTTATCAAAAAATTAAAGCGAGCGAAAAACAAAGCCCATCGTGCCTGCCTGGCATTGAGGCGCTTCGCTGACTCTAAATATGCCAAATTCTTATGGTCGGTGAGAATTGAGACCACAAACTTAGCCCCCTCAAGCCAGTGTCTCCACTCCTCGAGTGCATCCTTAATAGCCAACAATTCCCGGTTACCCACGTCATAATTCATCTCAGCAGGCGAAAATTTACGGGAAAAGTAAGCACAGGGATGAAGGCGATTATCAGACACCCCCATCTGAGAGAGCACTGCCCCAATACCCATCTCAGAGGCATCCACCTCCACCACAAAAGGACGCTCTGGATCTGGGTGTCGCAGCACCTTGGCCGAGACAAATGCCCTTTTGAGACGGGCAAAAGCCGCTTTGGCCTCACAAGACCAGTGAGCAACATCCGCCCCTTTCTTAGTGAGTGCCACCAAGGGCGCCACTATAGACGAAAATCCAGCGATAAATCGTCTATAAAAATTTGCAAAGCCCAGAAAACGCTGAAGCGCCTTCAAACTAGTGGGCTGCACCCAATCCAGGACTGCCTGTACCTTGGAACCCTCCATTTGGAAACCTTCTGGGGAGATAATATATCCTAGAAATGCGATTTGCTGAACTTCAAATTCGCACTTCTCCAGCTTCGCCCCAAGCCGGTGGTCTCTGAGTTTCTGGAGGACTAAGCGTACATGCTTCCGATGTTCCTCCAGGGAATGGGAGAAGATTAGGATGTCATCTAAGTATACAACTAAGAATCTATCCAAATATTCCCTGAGCACATCGTTCATGAAGTCCTGGAAGACTGCCGGGGCATTACAGAGCCCAAAAGGCATCACCAAATATTCATAATGCCCTGAGTGGGTATTAAAGGCAGTCTTCCATTCATCCCCCTCTCTTATTCGGATTAGATTGTACGCACCGCGTAGGTCAATCTTAGAAAAAATGGTGGCAGTACGAAGCTGGTCAAACAAGACCGAAATGAGAGGCAGTGGGTATGAGTTTTCAATCGTGATACGGTTCAATTCCCTGAAGTCGATGCAGGGTCGCAACGAACCGTCCTTTTTACCCACGAAGAAGAACCCCGACCCAACTGGAGACTGTGAAGGTCTGATAAATCCCTTAGCCAAGTTCTCCTGAATGTACTCTGCCATAGCCTGAGTCTCAGGACGTGACAGGGAGTACAACCTGCTCTTGGGAAGCTTAGCATTCGGCAACAAATCAATGGCACAGTCATAGGGGCGATGGGGAGGTAGTACCTCTGCAACTCTTTTGGAGAACACGTCCGCAAAATCTGCATAACATCCTGGCAATCCTGGCAAACAGCTGCGAAAGCCTGACTGGAAGGCTCAAGCAACTCCTGAAACAATCAGTACCCCAACTAAGAATCTCCCCAGAGACCCAGTCAAATTGAGGATTGTGGGCCCTTAACCAGGGTAACCCCAACACCAATGGGGCAAAAGTACAGACAGTCACATAAAAGGACAATTTTTCAGAGTGTGTGGCTCCAATAAACAAATAAATCTGGCTAGTGCAAGAGGTAATTTTACCCTGGGATAATGGTTCCCCGTTTAACCCACAAATCTCAATTTCCGATGCCAAGGGTACTAAGGGAACAGAGTGTTTCAGGGCGAATTGGCGGTCCATAAAAACCCCGTCGGCCCCACTGTCCACAAAGGCCTCAGTCTTGACAGTTTGACCGAGGATCTTCAAGGTCACCGGAATGATAAAAGTCTTCTTGGGAAATTCCGACTTCTGACCTGACAGGATATTTCCCATCACCCTCAGGCCCTGAAGTTTTCCGGCTTTTCTGGGCATGATACTACCACATGACCTTTATTCCCACAGTACAAACATAACCCCTGCTGTCTCCTCCGCGTCTTCTCACGCGAGGAGAGGCGGGTAGCCCCAATCTGCATAGGCTCCTCGGAAAATTTCTCAGAGTCTGAGGTTCCCTTGGGAAAGAAGGAAACCTCGGTCTCCCTTTCAAGCCTGCGCTCTCTCAGCCGTCTATCCACCTGAATGGATAACTGCATGAGCTGATCCAAGCTATCAGGCAAGGGATATTGTACCAGTTGGTCTTTTAACTGGTTAGAAAGACCTCTTCGGTACTGGTGTCTCAGGGCTGGGTCATTCCACTGGGTATCATGGGCCAACTTCCGAAACTCCATACAATAAACCTCAACTGGCCTTCGCCCTTGCTTAAGGATCGAAATCTGAGCCTCGGCTGAGGCCGTCTTGTCAGGGTCATCATACAACATGCCCAGTGCCGTAAAAAAAGCATCAACACTTTTAAGCGACGGACAGTCAGGCTGCAACCCATATGCCCAGACCTGTGGGTCTCCTTGTAGCAAGGAAATCACTATGCCCACCCGCTGAATCTCCGACCCAGAAGACTGAGGCCTAAGCTGGAAATATAGCTTGCAGCTCTCCTTGAAACAAAAGAACTGCGAGCGATCTCCAGAAAAACGATATGGGAGATTTACTTTCGGCTCCTTAACCCCTAAAGGTACTGCTGCTGCGGGAGCTCCGCCAGCGGCCTGCGAGGTGTGCATTTTAATGGACAAATCATTAAATTGTCGAGTCAGGACCTGCACCTGATCGACCACCTGTTGCAAAGTATTTTGAGGGGTATGCTCCATATTCCCACAAAATTTCAACAGGAGTATTAGGCTGCTGAATATGTTATGCACACCAGTGCCATCAGGAATGTACTGGTGTCTGAACGGTGAGGGATGCAAAACAAATGAACTCACAGACAGACTGGGGAATATGACATTACATACACAGAAGGTGATAGGGTAACAAAATAAACACAAAGTGAACAGAGAAGCCCAAAGGCTAAGAAACTGGGTGTCTCCCTAGTATTAGGAATGCTCAGATGGAAAGAAGCGAGATGTAGTGATTTAATACGTAGAGAACCCGAAATGCTGTTGCTAAGGGCAACAGCAAAACCCTAAAGGGTTACCAACGGGTGTGGCAGTAAACTCCTTGGTCAGAGATGGAATAATAGACACAAGGAGAGTCTCCACAATCCTAGTCCTCACTTGCAGTGCACTGGTTCAGCTTACTGCCACTAAACTGACACCTGAACACCTTGCACAGTGAGAAAGGATTTTGGCAGGCAAGTCTGAGAATACAGCCGCAAACTTGCTAGGTTCACAGAGTAGCAAAAGAACCCCAGCAGGTTAAATGACTGACTGCAGTCTTACTGCTAGGTCTGGATTGGCAGAGTGTAATACCAAATCCCAAGGCCTATTTGCAGTAAGCAACAAACAAATACAAAGTTTACACAGTACTAGCTAGCTTTCAGGAACTGACTAACCAACAAAGATTCAGCAGCATCTGCCTAACCTGAGAAGAGGGTTTATATAGCAGGTGCTGTCCACGCCCCACTCAGACCTCACAGACTGTGAGCACAAAAACCAGCACCGGATCCCCTGCCGTGCACAGACCCTGTAACCACTGCACAGCAAAAGACCCGAACCGGAGTATCAGCTACGCTCAAGTTACTCCGCTAGCACTTGTCTCCCGGTTGCCATGACGACGTGGCAGCACAGAGAAGGAGACCCTAACACAGGCTGTGTTTAAAAAATAACAGGAGCTGGTTGGGACTTTAACTCCAGCCACTTTATCTCCGCCCAGAGCTTAGTATATAAACTAGAGATGAGCGGGTTCGGTTCCTCGGAAACCGAACCCGCCCGAACTTCAGGTTTTTTTTACACGGGTCTGAGCGACTCGGATCTTCCCGCCTTGCTCGGTTAACCCGAGCGCGCCCGAACGTCATCATCCCGCTGTCGGATTCTCGCGAGGCTCGGATTCTATCGCGAGACTCGGATTCTATATAAGGAGCCGCGCGTCGCCGCCATTTTCACACGTGCATTGAGATTGATAGGGAGAGGACGTGGCTGGCGTCCTCTCCGTTTATAGAGAGTGAGACTAGAGTAGAGAGAGACACAGTATTATTTACTTTAGTAATTTTGGGGAGCATTTGGAGGAGTACTACTACTTGCTGAAGTGATAGTGTGACTGTATATCTGACTTGTGGGGGAGACAGTGGGGAGCAGTTAGAGTCTGAGGGCAGGAGTACATATTTTAACGTACAGTGCACAATTTTGCTGGCACTCTGCTGCCAGAGTGCCACACTGCCATTGTGACCACACTGACCACCAGTATATATTGTGATTGTCTGCTTAGGAGTACTACTTGCAAGTTGCTGATAGTGTGACCAGTGACCTGACCACCAGTTTAATTAATCACCACCAGTTTAATATATATATATATATATATATATAAAATTGTATATAATATATATATAATTGTATATGTATACCACCTACCCGTGTTTTTTTTTTTTTCTTTCTTCTTGATACATACTACTATAGTAGCTTACTGTAGCAGTCTGCGGTGCTGCTGAGCTGACAGTGTCCAGCAGGTCCGTCATCAGTCATTACATAATAAATATATATACCTGTCCGGCTGCAGTACTAGTGATATTATATATATATATTAATTTCATCTCATTATCATCCAGTCTATATTAGCAGCAGACACAGTACGGTAGTCCACGGCTGTAGCTACCTCTGTGTCGGCAGTCGCTGGTCCATCCATAATTGTATACCACCTACCCGTGTTTTTTTTTTTTCTCTTTCTTCTTGATACATACTACTATAGTAGCTTACTGTAGCAGTCTGCGGTGCTGCTGAGCTGACAGTGTCCAGCAGGTCCGTCATCAGTCATTACATAATAAATATATATACCTGTCCGGCTGCAGTACTAGTGATATTATATATATATATATATATTAATTTCATCTCATTATCATCCAGTCTATATTAGCAGCAGACACAGTACGGTAGTCCACGGCTGTAGCTACCTCTGTGTCGGCAGTCGCTGGTCCATCCATAATTGTATACCACCCACCCGTGGTTTTTTTTTTTCTCTTTCTTCTTGATACATACTACTATAGTAGCTTACTGTAGCAGTCTGCGGTGCTGCTGAGCTGACAGTGTCCAGCAGGTCCATCATCAGTCATTACATAATAAATATATATACCTGTCCGGCTGCAGTACTAGTGATATTATATATATATATATATATATTAATTTCATCTCATTATCATCCAGTCTATATTAGCAGCAGACACAGTACGGTAGTCCACGGCTGTAGCTACCTCTGTGTCGGCAGTCGCTGGTCCATCCATAATTGTATACCACCTACCCGTGGTTTTTTTTTCTCTTTCTTCTTGATACATACTACTATAGTAGCTTACTGTAGCAGTCTGCGGTGCTGCTGAGCTGACAGTGTCCAGCAGGTCCGTCATCAGTCATTACATAATAAATATATATACCTGTCCGGCTGCAGTACTAGTGATATTATATATATATATATATATTAATTTCATCTCATTATCATCCAGTCTATGGCCCTCATTCCGAGTTGATCGGTCGCAAGGCGAATTTAGCAGAGTTACACACGCTAAGCCGCCGCCTACTGGGAGTGAATCTTAGCTTCTTAAAATTGCGACCGATGTATTCGCAATATTGCGATTACTAACTACTTAGCAGTTTCAGAGTAGCTCCAGACTTACTCTGCCTGTGCGATCATTTCAGTGCTTGTCGTTCCTGGTTGACGTCACAAACACACCCAGCGTTCGCCCAGGCACTCCCACCGTTTCTCCGGCCACTCCTGCGTTTTTTCCGGAAACGGTAGCGTTTTCAGCCACACGCCCCTGAAACGCCGTGTTTCCGCCCAGTAACACCCATTTCCTGTCAATCACATTACGATCGCCGGAGCGAAGAAAAAGCCGTGAGTAAAAATACTTTCTTCATAGTAAAGTTACTTGGCGCAGTCGCAGTGCGAACATTGCGCATGCGTACTAAGCGGATTTTCACTGCGATGCGATGAAAAATACCGAGCGAACAACTCGGAATGAGGGCCTATATTAGCAGCAGACACAGTACGGTAGTCCACGGCTGTAGCTACCTCTGTGTCGGCAGTCGCTGGTCCATCCATAATTGTATACCACCTACCCGTGGTTTTTTTTTTTCTCTTTCTTCTTGATACATACTACTATAGTAGCTTACTGTAGCAGTCTGCGGTGCTGCTGAGCTGACAGTGTCCAGCAGGTCCGTCATCAGTCATTACATAATAAATATATATACCTGTCCGGCTGCAGTACTAGTGATATTATATATATATATATATTAATTTCATCTCATTATCATCCAGTCTATATTAGCAGCAGACACAGTACGGTAGTCCACGGCTGTAGCTACCTCTGTGTCGGCAGTCGCTGGTCCATCCATAATTGTATACCACCTACCCGTGTTTTTTTTTTTCTCTTTCTTCTTGATACATACTACTATAGTAGCTTACTGTAGCAGTCTGCGGTGCTGCTGAGCTGACAGTGTCCAGCAGGTCCGTCATCAGTCATTACATAATAAATATATATACCTGTCCGGCTGCAGTACTAGTGATATTATATATATATATATATATATATTAATTGCATCTCATTATCATCCAGTCTATATTAGCAGCAGAAACAGTACGGTAGTCCACGGCTGTAGCTACCTCTGTGTCGGCAGTCGCTGGTCCATCCATAATTGTATACCACCTACCCGTGGTTTTTTTTTTCTCTTTCTTCTTGATACATACTACTATAGTAGCTTACTGTAGCAGTCTGCGGTGCTGCTGAGCTGACAGTGTCCAGCAGGTCCGTCATCAGTCATTACATAATAAATATATATACCTGTCCGGCTGCAGTACTAGTGATATTATATATATATATATATTAATTTCATCTCATTATCATCCAGTCTATATTAGCAGCAGACACAGTATGGTAGTCCACGGCTGTAGCTACCTCTGTGTCGGCAGTCGCTGGTCCATCCATAATTGTATACCACCTACCCGTGTTTTTTTTTTTCTCTTTCTTCTTGATACATACTACTATAGTAGCTTACTGTAGCAGTCTGCGGTGCTGCTGAGCTGACAGTGTCCAGCAGGTCCGTCATCAGTCATTACATAATAAATATATATACCTGTCCGGCTGCAGTACTAGTGATATTATATATATATATATATATATATATATATTAATTTCATCTCATTATCATCCAGTCTATATTAGCAGCAGACACAGTACGGTAGTCCACGGCTGTAGCTACCTCTGTGTCGGCAGTCGCTGGTCCATCCATAATTGTATACCACCTACCCGTGGTTTTTTTTTTTTCTCTTTCTTCTTGATACATACTACTATAGTAGCTTACTGTAGCAGTCTGCGGTGCTGCTGAGCTGACAGTGTCCAGCAGGTCCGTCATCAGTCATTACATAATAAATATATATACCTGTCCGGCTGCAGTACTAGTGATATTATATATATATATTAATTTCATCTCATTATCATCCAGTCTATATTAGCAGCAGACACAGTACGGTAGTCCACGGCTGTAGCTACCTCTGTGTCGGCAGTCGCTGGTCCATCCATAATTGTATACCACCTACTCGTGTTTTTTTTTTTTCTCTTTCTTCTTGATACATACTACTATAGTAGCTTACTGTAGCAGTCTGCGGTGCTGCTGAGCTGACAGTGTCCAGCAGGTCCGTCATCAGTCATTACATAATAAATATATATACCTGTCCGGCTGCAGTACTAGTGATATTATATATATATATATATATATTAATTTCATCTCATTATCATCCAGTCTATATTAGCAGCAGACACAGTACGGTAGTCCACGGCTGTAGCTACCTCTGTGTCGGCAGTCGCTCGTCCATCCATAAGTATACTAGTATCCATCCATCTCCATTGTTTACCTGAGGTGCCTTTTAGTTGTGCCTATTAAAATATGGAGAACAAAAATGTTGAGGTTCCAAAATTAGGGAAAGATCAAGATCCACTTCCACCTCGTGCTGAAGCTGCTACCACTAGTCATGGCCGAGATGATGAAATGCCAGCAACGTCGTCTGCCAAGGCCAATGCCCAATGTCATAGTACAGAGCATGTAAAAACCAAAACACCAAATATCAGTAAAAAAAGGACTCCAAAATCTAAAATAAAATTGTCGGAGGAGAAGCGTAAACTTGCCAATATGCCATTTACCACACGGAGTGGCAAGGAACGGCTGAGGCCCTGGCCTATGTTCATGGCTAGTGGTTCAGCTTCACATGAGGATGGAAGCACTCAGCCTCTCGCTAGAAAAATGAAAAGACTCAAGCTGGCAAAAGCACCGCAAAGAACTGTGCGTTCTTCGAAATCCCAAATCCACAAGGAGAGTCCAATTGTGTCGGTTGCGATGCCTGACCTTCCCAACACTGGACGTGAAGAGCATGCGCCTTCCACCATTTGCACGCCCCCTGCAAGTGCTGGAAGGAGCACCCGCAGTCCAGTTCCTGATAGTCAGATTGAAGATGTCAGTGTTGAAGTACACCAGGATGAGGAGGATATGGGTGTTGCTGGCGCTGGGGAGGAAATTGACAAGGAGGATTCTGATGGTGAGGTGGTTTGTTTAAGTCAGGCACCCGGGGAGACACCTGTTGTCCGTGGGAGGAATAGGGCCGTTGATATGCCTGGTGAAAATACCAAAAAAATCAGCTCTTCCGTGTGGAAGTATTTCAACAGAAATGCGGACAACATTTGTCAAGCCGTGTGTTGCCTTTGTCAAGCTGTAATAAGTAGGGGTAAGGACGTTAACCACCTCGGAACATCCTCCCTTATACGTCACCTGCAGCGCATTCATAATAAGTCAGTGACAAGTTCAAAAACTTTGGGCGACAGCGGAAGCAGTCCACTGACCAGTAAATCCCTTCCTCTTGTAACCAAGCTCACGCAAACCACCCCACCAACTCCCTCAGTGTCAATTTCCTCCTTCCCCAGGAATGCCAATAGTCCTGCAGGCCATGTCACTGGCAATTCTGACGAGTCCTCTCCTGCCTGGGATTCCTCCGATGCATCCTTGCGTGTAACGCCTACTGCTGCTGGCGCTGCTGTTGTTGCTGCTGGGAGTCGATGGTCATCCCAGAGGGGAAGTCGTAAGCCCACTTTTACTACTTCCACCAAGCAATTGACTGTCCAACAGTCCTTTGCGAGGAAGATGAAATATCACAGCAGTCATCCTGTTGCAAAGCGGATAACTGAGGCCTTGACAACTATGTTGGTGTTAGACGTGCGTCCGGTATCCGCCGTTAGTTCACAGGGAACTAGACAATTTCTTGAGGTAGTGTGCCCCCGTTACCAAATACCATCTAGGTTCCACTTCTCTAGGCAGGCGATACCGAGAATGTACACGGACGTCAGAAAAAGACTCACCAGTGTCCTAAAAAATGCAGTTGTACCCAATGTCCACTTAACCACGGACATGTGGACAAGTGGAGCAGGGCAGGGTCAGGACTATAAGACTGTGACAGCCCACTGGGTAGATGTATGGACTCCCGCCGCAAGAACAGCAGCGGCGGCACCAGTAGCAGCATCTCGCAAACGCCAACTCTTTCCTAGGCAGGCTACGCTTTGTATCACCGGTTTCCAGAATACGCACACAGCTGAAAACCTCTTACGGCAACTGAGGAAGATCATCGCGGAATGGCTTACCCCAATTGGACTCTCCTGTGGATTTGTGGCATCGGACAACGCCAGCAATATTGTGTGTGCATTAAATATGGGCAAATTCCAGCACGTCCCATGTTTTGCACATACCTTGAATTTGGTGGTGCAGAATTTTTTAAAAAAACGACAGGGGCGTGCAAGAGATGCTGTCGGTGGCCAGAAGAATTGCGGGACACTTTCGGCGTACAGGCACCACGTACAGAAGACTGGAGCACCACCAAAAACGCCTGAACCTGCCCTGCCATCATCTGAAGCAAGAAGTGGTAACGAGGTGGAATTCAACCCTCTATATGCTTCAGAGGTTGGAGGAGCAGCAAAAGGCCATTCAATCCTATACAATTGAGCACGATATAGGAGGTGGAATGTACCTGTCTCAAGCGCAGTGGAGAATGATTTCAACGTTGTGCAAGGTTCTGCAACCTTTTGAACTTGCCACACGTGAAGTCAGTTCAGACACTGCCAGCCTGAGTCAGGTCATTCCCCTCATCAGGCTTTTGCAGAAGAAGCTGGAGGCATTGAAGGAGGAGCTAAAAGGGAGCGATTCCGCTAGGCATGTGGGACTTGTGGATGGAGCCCTTAATTCGCTTAACAAGGATTCACGGGTGGTCAATCTGTTGAAATCAGAGCACTACATTTTGGCCACCGTGCTCGATCCTAGATTTAAAACCTACCTTGGATCTTTCTTTCCGGCAGACACAAGTCTGCTGGGGTTCAAAGACCTGCTGGTGACAAAATTGTCAAGTCAAGCGGAACGCGACCTGTCAACATCTCCTCCTTCACATTCTCCCGCAACTGGGGGTGCGAGGAAAAGGCTCAGAATTCCGAGCCCACCCGCTGGCGGTGATGCAGGGCAGTCTGGAGCGACTGCTGATGCTGACATCTGGTCCGGACTGAAGGACCTGACAACGATTACGGACATGTCGTCTACTGTCACTGCATATGATTCTCTCACCATTGAAAGAATGGTGGAGGATTATATGAGTGACCGCATCCAAGTAGGCACGTCAGACAGTCCGTACTTATACTGGCAGGAAAAAGAGGCAATTTGGAGGCCCTTGCACAAACTGGCTTTATTCTACCTAAGTTGCCCTCCCACAAGTGTGTACTCCGAAAGAGTGTTTAGTGCCGCCACTCACCTTGTCAGCAATCGGCGTACGAGGTTACTTCCAGAAAATGTGGAGAAGATGATGTTCATTAAAATGAATTATAATCAATTCCTCCGCGGAGACATTGACCAGCAGCAATTGCCTCCACAAAGTACACAGGGAGCTGAGATGGTGGATTCCAGTGGGGACGAATTGATAATCTGTGAGGAGCGGGATGTACACAGTGATATATCGGAGGATGATGATGAGGTGGACATCTTGCCTCTGTAGAGCCAGTTTGTGCAAGGAGAGATTAATTGCTTCTTTTTCGGTGGGGGTCCAAACCAACCCGTCATTTCAGTCACAGTCGTGTGGCAGACCCTGTCACTGAAATGATGGGTTGGTTAAAGTGTGCATGTCCTGTTTATACAACATAAGGGTGGGTGGGAGGGCCCAAGGACAATTCCATCTTGCACCTCTTTTTTCTTTCATTTTTATTTGCGTCATGTGCTGTTTGGGGAGTGTTTTTTGGAAGGGCCATCCTGCGTGACACTGCAGTGCCACCCCTAGATGGGCCAGGTGTTTGTGTCGGCCACTAGGGTCGCTTCGCTTACTCACACAGCTACCTCATTGCGCCTCTTTTTTTCTTCTTTGCGTCATGTGCTGTTTGGGGAGTGTTTTTTGGAAGGGCCATCCTGCGTGACACTGCAGTGCCACTCCTAGATGGGCCAGGTGTTTGTGTCGGCCACTAGGGTCGCTTAGCTTACTCACACAGCTAACTCATTGCGCCTCTTTTTTTCTTCTTTGCGTCATGTGCTGTTTGGGGAGTGTTTTTTGGAAGGGCCATCCTGCGTGACACTGCAGTGCCACTCCTAGATGGGCCTGGTGTTTGTGTCGGCCACTAGGGTCGCTTATCTTACTCACACAGCTACCTCATTGCGCCTCTTTTTTTCTTTGCGTCATGTGCTGTTTGGGGAGTGTTTTTTGGAAGGGCCATCCTGCGTGACACTGCAGTGCCACTCCTAGATGGGCCAGGTGTTTGTGTCGGCCACTAGGGTCGCTTATCTTACTCACACAGCTTCCTCATTGCGCCTCTTTTTTTCTTTGCGTCATGTGCTGTTTGGGGAGTGTTTTTTGGAAGGGCCATCCTGCGTGACACTGCAGTGCCACTCCTAGATGGGCCAGGTGTTTGTGTCGGCCACTAGGGTCGCTTATCTTGTTCACACAGCTACCTCATTGCGCCTCTTTTTTTCTTCTTTGCGTCATGTGCTGTTTGGGGAGTGTTTTTTGGAAGGGCCATCCTGCGTGACACTGCAGTGCCACTCCTAGATGGGCCAGGTGTTTGTGTCGGCCACTAGGGTCGCTTAGCTTACTCACACAGCTACCTCATTGCGCCTCTTTTTTTCTTCTTTGCGTCATGTGCTGTTTGGGGAGTGTTTTTTGGAAGGGCCATCCTGCGTGACAGTGCAGTGCCACTCCTAGATGGGCCAGGTGTTTGTGTCGGCCACTAGGGTCGCTTATCTTACTCACACAGCTACCTCATTGCGCCTCTTTTTTTCTTCTTTGCGTCATGTGCTGTTTGGGGAGTGTTTTTTGGAAGGGCCATCCTGCGTGACACTGCAGTGCCACTCCTAGATGGGCCAGGTGTTTGTGTCGGCCACTAGGGTCGCTTAGCTTACTCACACAGCTACCTCATTGCGCCTCTTTTTTTCTTCTTTGCGTCATGTGCTGTTTGGGGAGTGTTTTTTGGAAGGGCCATCCTGCGTGACACTGCAGTGCCACTCCTAGATGGGCCAGGTGTTTGTGTCGGCCACTAGGGTCGCTTATCTTACTCACACAGCTACCTCATTGCGCCTCTTTTTTTCTTCTTTGCGTCATGTGCTGTTTGGGGAGTGTTTTTTGGAAGGGCCATCCTGCGTGACACTGCAGTGCCACTCCTAGATGGGCCAGGTGTTTGTGTCGGCCACTAGGCTCGCTTATCTTACTCACACAGCTACCTCATTGCGCCTCTTTTTTTCTTTGCGTCATGTGCTGTTTGGGGAGTGTTTTTTGGAAGGGCCATCCTGCGTGACACTGCAGTGCCTCTCCTAGATGGGCCAGGTGTTTGTGTCGGCCACTAGGGTCGCTTAGCTTAGTCATCCAGCGACCTCGGTGCAAATTTTAGGACTAAAAATAATATTGTGAGGTGTGAGGTGTTCAGAATAGACTGAAAATGAGTGGAAATTATGGTTTTTGAGGTTAATAATACTTTGGGATCAAAATGACCCCCAAATTCTATGATTTAAGCTGTTTTTTAGTGTTTTTTGAAAAAAACACCCGAATCCAAAACACACCCGAATCCGACAAAAAAAATTCGGTGAGGTTTTGCCAAAACGCGGTCGAACCCAAAACACGGCCGCGGAACCGAACCCAAAACCAAAGCACAAAACCCGAAAAATTTCAAGTGCACATCTCTAATATAAACCCCAAATGTTTGCAGACTAACTGCCCAAGTATAGTGAGGGGGAGAAGAAATTAGTTAGTGCCCTACACAGGAGCTAGGCTGTTAGTTGTTTTTGTTTCATTTATACTGCCACTAAAGCATTACTTTCATTTATTTACCTGAAGAGCTGTGTTTGGATCCTGATTAAACACCTACACACTGATCTAATGCACCCCTCAGTGTGGCCTTCACCTTTCCTAGTGACGCCACTGAAACCAATCACTATGTGGTAAATCCAGCAATTTTGGGCATAAATGAAAACATCAACTAAAACAAATGTTGAAATATTATTTTTATTACCCCTAAATGGAGCTTAAAAAAACATTTGCAGTATGTATCTTATCCATACATTTTAGCCCAATAGCATTATAGTACGGGAGGCATTTGACATGCCAGCTGTCGGAATCCTGGTGCTCAGCATACTGACAACTATTCTCCCTCTTGGGGGGCCACGACCCCCCTGGAGGGAGAATAAATACTGGCCTCTGCAAGCGGCTCTTTAGAGCTTGCCCCGCTGCCGGCATGCCAGCGGCCGGGATCCCAAGCGCCGTCATACAATAGCAGATCCTTATAGTACAATAGTCCAAATTGATGAATAATGGCCCTCATTCCGAGTTGATCGGTCGCAAGGCGAATTTAGCAGAGTTACACACGCTAAGCCGCCGCCTACTGGGAGTGAATCTTAGCTTCTTAAAATTGCGACCGATGTATTCGCAATATTGCGATTACTAACTACTTAGCAGTTTCAGAGTAGCTCCAGACTTACTCTGCCTGTGCGATCATTTCAGTGCTTGTCGTTCCTGGTTGACGTCACAAACACACCCAGCGTTCGCCCAGGCACTCCCACCGTTTCTCCGGCCACTCCTGCGTTTTTTCCGGAAACGGTAGCGTTTTCAGCCACACGCCCCTGAAACGCCGTGTTTCCGCCCAGTAACACCCATTTCCTGTCAATCACATTACGATCGCCGGAGCGAAGAAAAAGCCGTGAGTAAAAATACTTTCTTCATAGTAAAGTTACTTGGCGCAGTCGCAGTGCGAACATTGCGCATGCGTACTAAGCGGATTTTCACTGCGATGCGATGAAAAATACCGAGCGAACAACTCGGAATGAGGGCCCATGTCTCATGCAGAATAGCAGCCCCAAAGTCCAGCCTAAAAGTCCAGCGTTGCAACTTCAATGTACAGATTAATAGTAGCTAGAAGCTAGTAGTAGAAGGACATTTAAAAAGAAATCAAGTGTTTTGTGCACTGGTGCCTAAAAGTCCAGCATTGCAACTTCAATGTAGAGATTAATAGTAGCTAGAAGCTAGTAGTAGAAGGACATTTAAAAAGAAATCAAGTGTTTTATGCACTGGTGCCTAAGAGGGGGGATGACATTAATTACCCAGGTCCGGGCTTGCTGGTCTGCCATTGTACCTTTCCCCCTTGAGTATACAGTACTTACCTTCATCCTGGAAGCGGGTTCCTCCACCACGGTCGGTGCCATCTAAAGGAAGATGGCACCACACATTAAATGCAAAGACTCTGGTGGAAGTGCTATCTAGTGCACTTGCACCATCTTCCCAAATATCACTGTGAAGATAGTGCCGGCTGAGGTGGGAACCCGCTTTCCGGAGCAAGCATGATAGGAAGCAAGTTGCCCTTCCCTGCATCCATCTATGTCATTTATTCTTAGGGGTTGTGGACACTCCCCCTTTTTGAACACACCTCTATGCCAGTACCTGGGCCTGGCATGGCTCTCTGCGGCCATGGTTGTATGCATTACTCTTGAACACATCATGGCACTGTAATCACCATACATTCCCTAAAAGGACACAAAAAAACGTTGTTAAGCACTAACAAATTCTAAGTGAGACAATCTGTGCAGTGTAATGAGTATAGCACTGGGAACAGCTGCAAAGCTATTTATCTGGAAAGCATGAGTTATTTCATACCTGGCACACTGCTAAATGATGAACATCCACTTTTCTTTGTGGGAATAACACGGGATGTGATAGGTGATGGGGACCAATATGAACCAGTTTCCTAGTATGTTCCAAAGCTTAACACAGGGCTTTTTCCCCACATACAATGGGTGTGGGCTCCAGTTGAGTGAGTCACATACTGTATGCCTAACAATGTACATGATGCTCTACTCTCAGCTTGCCTGGTTTATATAGAATCAAATAATCTTTCCCATGAGGCATCAGGCAGTAAGAGGAGATGATGGGAGGTAGGGTTCTGTGAGCCCTTGGCAAATGATTTATTTGACCTGCCTAAACAACAGCTCATTACCTCCATCATATTTCAAATATTTTTCATCTTAACATGTTTGTTTAACCAATAAAACATTGTTTCAAAGTTGTGTTATATTCTAGTCATGCTAACAAGGGTCTTCCTGAAGATCCACTATTGTAAAGAGGGGACTGAGCCCAACTCTACACTCTACATACCAGTGACGTGCGGTGAGGTCATAGGCTGGGGAGGCACTGATTTTATAAATATATATATATATATATATATATATATTTATATATATATACATATATATATATATATATATATATATATTTAAAATCAATGCAATATCCAGCCCAGCGGCCCACCTCTCTCGCCTACGTGTCCAGTGTAGGCGCTACTGCTGGCTGGGAGGGCAGAGGAAGGAGAGGGAAGAACGCTGGCCTCCGCCGCCGCACTCACTCTGGGCTTCTCACCACCACCGCTTCACTGCTCCATCGCGGCTGTAGTCGGCCAGCTCCAACACAAATCACCGCCGGGATGCGCCGCCACTTCCGCCCGCCGTGCCGCGTATGAGTGATTGGACAGCGGATCCAGCACTGGATCTGCTGTGAAATCACAGCTGCCTCGCTGACATGGGCGTGTTGTCCCTGTCAACAAGGTACTTATAGAAGTGCCGCTTACAGCATCTTTTTTAATGGGCTTTTGCAGCCCAGTGCTTAGCCCCATCCCCTGCTCTGTCCCCATTCCCATTATCTACGGGAGGCACTGCTATCAGTGCCTCCCAAACTAATTAAATGAGTTAAAATTATTCAAATAAAATAAAGAAGATACTTATGACACAGAGTATGTGTCATAAGTATCTTCTTTGTATTATTTTAATAATTAATCACAGTGGAGGCACTGCCTTCCCTGACTGCACGTGCTTGCTACATACCAAATTGCTTCCTACACCTAAGGCACAATACTTCTGGAGAAGTAGTTACAGTAGGAATAACCTCCAAGAAAAAACTAGTGAATTATTGTTTTAAGAAGTACCCTCACACTAACAGGCCTATTTATCAAAGGCAAAAAATCCTCTGCTGGTGAAAGCTATCGATAATCTTCATCCAGCATTGCTTCCCCTTTACAGTACTTTTGCTGTCCTCCAATTACTAACACCACGTCAGGAAGAACTAAACCTGGGTACACATCTGAAAGATGCACTAAACAGCTGACGGTCCATCTGATGGTGTGTTCTTGTTTCCAGGGGTGCACACTGTTCAAGCATCATCAACGACACTTGTATGTACTCCACATCGCACATATCATTGTCCCATCTGATAGATTGATACAATGAAAGAGGTGTATAAAAAGTTGGAATTATATGTGTACAGGCTTGAAGATATACAGTAGCAAAATTTCTGTACACACCAGTGGTCACAGGTACAGTACCATGATTGCATGACAACTGGTGTAGTATGAAACCAGATTTAACCAGGAGTGCTCATGGAAAAAGTGCTTAATTTAAAAATGAAACATATCTCTGTGGGGATTTTTTTTATATTTTTCTACTTTAAAATAAAATAATGTTTATTTTTATTATTTTTTTGTGAAACTGAAATGAGAAGTCCTGAGTTGAGCTTCCGTTTCCAATGTATATGCAGAAGCAAGTAAGCTAGCTCATGCATGTACTGATGTACAAATAAGTCTAGTGTCGCCAGGAAAATATACACTCTTCAGCAACCCTGCTGTCTTTTCTTGATTAATTGCTGTAAAAGAGATATTCTGTCTCATTGTAGTGAGAAGATCTTAATAAATACACACCTAAAAGTACATTGTTAAATTGTAGATTATGTTAGTTGGTAATATATCTACCAAAGTGTAATACACACTAATACCCCTTTAAGCCTCTGACCTGTGATATTGCTGGGGCAACATGGGCCTTGGCTTGGTGCGAAAGGGTCAACCTGGGTTTGGTTATTCCTGGGACATATATATATATATATATATATATATATATACACACAGAGTAAAAACCACAGCACTCACCGCACCAGAAGCGGGGCACAGCTATGCACTTACCACTCACAGGGTGGGGTGCATGTAACACTGCACTCTCCACCACAGAAGCGGGGTACACAGCTGTACTTACCACTCACAGGGCGGGGTGCATGTAGCCCATGACCACATCGCTCTAATAAATACAAACAGAGAACCCAGCACTCACCAAAGTAAACTCACTTATCCTCAACAATTCAATAAATAAATGATTGATGGGGGTTTAGTTGGTGGATTGGCCAATGCACGGAAGCCTGTATACCGATTCAAGGTACCCCACCTTGAATCGGTATACAGGCTTCCGTGCATTGGCCAATCCACCAACTAAACCCCCATCATTTATTTATTGAATTGTTGAGGATAAGTGAGTTTACTTTGGTGAGTGCTGGGTTCTCTGTTTATATATATATATATATATATATATAATCAATGCAATATCCAGCCCAGCGGCCCACCTCTCTCACCTACGTGTCCAGTGTAGGCGCTACTGCTAGCTGGGAGGGCAGAGGAAGGAGAGGGAAGAACGCTGGCCTCCACCGCCGCACGCACTCTGGGCTTCTCCCCGCCACCGCTTCACTGCTCCACTGCTGCTGTAGTCGGCCAGCTCCAACACAAATCACCGCCGGGATGCGCCGCCACTTCCGCCCGCCGTGCCGCGTATGAGTGATTGGACAGGGGATCCAGCACTGGATCTGCTGTCCAATCACAGCTGTCTCCCCTGACTGCACGTGCCTGCTACATACCAAATTTCTTCCTACACCTAAGGCACAATACTTCTGGAGAAGTAGTTACAGTAGGAATAACCTCCAAGAAAAAACTAGTGAATTATTGTTTTAAGACGTACCCTCACACTAACAGGCCTATTTATCAAAGGCAAAAAATCCTCTGCTGGTGAAAGCTATCGATAATCTTCATCCAGCATTGCTTCCCCTTTACAGTACTTTTGCTGTCCTCCAATTACTAATTCCCGGGACCTATCCTTCTTGACTTTGGTGTGAAAGCATGACCCGGGTCATTTGACCCAGGCC
The DNA here is from genome assembly GCF_028390025.1 of Pseudophryne corroboree. Classification (NCBI taxonomy): domain Eukaryota; kingdom Metazoa; phylum Chordata; class Amphibia; order Anura; family Myobatrachidae; genus Pseudophryne; species Pseudophryne corroboree. The sequence continues at coordinate 338,780,695 of NC_086448.1, read as the reverse complement.
ATGCCTAAAATTATGTGCTCAAGAGCACTTGGAGAAGACATCATCTCAAGAACAAATGTCTAAATAAAAAAAAGGAGGCAGAGGAAATCTGAAGAAGAGAAATCATCATCACAGAATGAGGGGAAAATAGGGACGACCATTGAGACTAATATGGGAAACACTAAGGAACATAAAACCAAGATTTATAACCTAAGCAGTCACCAGTTGACTGAACATGAAATGTGTATACTAGAAAAAGGCCTCAAATTTGCCCCATCAAATAAATGCGATAAATTTGATGTCTTTGTTGATATTGAGAGATTTATTAGAAGATTGACATTAAAACACTTTTTTGAAGATGCCCCTGAGAAAGGAAATATAGAAGGAAGTCCAGGGAACCTTAGATTCAAAAGAAAGTCTACCTTTTACCCCAGATATAAAAAGGGTTGTTTTGTAGAAGCCTTCGAGAAATCCATTAAGGATGATCTAGAAACACTTCAATTTAAACCTAATAGGAAAAAGAATTTGAGTAAAGAACAGGAAGCGATAAGTCATTGAGTAGTGATAAAAAACAATATAATAAAGCCTGCAGACAAGGGAGGTAATTGTATGATCATGAATATGGAGGATTACAATTCAGGAAATTATGAGACAATTGTTGGATCAAGGGATATATAAGAAGTTAAGAAGTAATCCTAGTGTGGGCATCATGAAAAAATGTGAAACCTTTTTGGCATTGTATATTTCTAAAAAAATTATAACAGAGGAGGAAAATTTTTTTATGATAATTGAAAAACCATCAATCCCTGTTATTTACGTATTGCCCAAAATCCACAAGTGTAAAGAGAAACCGCCAGGTCGACCGATTGTGGTGGATACTAATTCCTGCTTATCCAACCTGTCTCTGTTTATAGCTCACCTATTACAACCCCTTGTCAAGTCCACTCCATCTTATCTTAAGGATACTATTGATACGATAAATAAGATTAATGGTGTCCCATGGACAGAAGGTTGTCTCTTAGTAACACCGGATGTAGCATCGCTATATACCATCATCAACCATGAAACTGGTTTAGATGCTACTGAAACTTTTCTGAGACAGGGAGACATGTCAGAGGATAAAATACAATTTATCCTAGAGGGTATCGCCCTCATTCTTCGGAATATTTTCTTTTGGTTTGACGATCATTTTTAAATACAATTGACTGGTACGGCGATGGGCACCAGGCTGGCACCAAGCTATGCAAACCTGTTCATGGCCCATTGGGAGGACAGGTTTGTATGAAACGAACATGGGTTTGGTGCCAGTCTGGTGTCATGGTATCGCTATATAGACGATATTTTGTTTATATGGAGGGGAGATAGGGCATGACTTGATCAATTTTGCAAATATTTAAATACCAATCAGGATAATATAGTTCTAACATTCACTATTAGTGATAGTCAAGTTGACTTTTTAGATTTGAATATATATGTGGAGGATAACTGCCTTAAAACTAAGAACTTTATAAAACCTACGGATTGCAATTAATTTATAGAATATACTAGCAACCATCATGAGAATTGGCTGAGAAGTATTCCTATCAGCCAATTCCAAAGGATAAGACGGAATTGCACCAATGTTGATAAATACCAGGAGCAGGCTGCTATCTTAAGTAATCAATTTATGGAAAAAGGTTACAAAAAACATGAAATTGAAAAAGTAAATGATGAGACACTAAAGTTGGATAGGTAGAGTATGCAAAATTAAGAAGTCTAATAATAGTACAAAGGAAGTTATTCCCTTCATTACTGGCTTTAGTAGCCAACATTAGCAAATAGAAGCGCTATAAGGTAACACTGGGGGGTACTCACTAAGTATCCTCTATTGAAACCATATATTCTGGAGTACCCTAGGTTTGTCTATAGAAAGGCATGTAATTTAAAAGATCGTATGGTAAAAAGTGCAATACCTGCACCTAAGGTCATGACGAGAATCAAATCTAAAGGTTTTTTTAGGTGCGGTATGTGCCGTATATGTAAGAGCAAAGAGAGTAAGATCATAGAATATAGATCGACACATACAGGGAAGGTTTATCCCATAAATGATTTTATTACATGCAATACGAAAGATTGTATATATCTTTTAGAATGTACATGTAAGGCTCAGTATATTGGTAAGAGATCCCGTATGTTAAAAGTATGGTTAGCAGATCATGTTTGGAACATAAAAAGAGGCTTAGATACCCACAATATGTCTTTGCACTTTAAAGAGAAGCACAATTGTGATATCAATAATATGATACATTTTTGCGGAATAAAAGTAGTTAAGTCCAATTGGAGAACCGATAATAAGGAAGTAATTCTAGCTAAGGAAGAAATGAGAAGTATCTATGAGTTGAGAACCCTTGTGCCCAAGGGACTCAACGTTGAATTTGAGACCAAGTGGTTTTTATAGTCTCCTTATCTCACAAGGACCATAGATGTAGGAATATTATGTTTCATTTATGGTTCAGTATGGTTATAAATTGTATATTGTACTTATTCTTTAAAATTCTGTGTCATTTTGGTTATTATTGATGGAGTTCTTTTTTGTTTTCATATTTGTACAGTACATCCCCGGAGCCAGTGCTATATGCGTTGCTATACCATGCGCTCCATGAACAGGAAATGACGCTACAGGACCTCTGATACTGAAATGTAAGCGGAAGACTACATCAATGACCACTTCCGCTGATGGGCGTGACATTACCGTGGTGATTTATGTTTACCCGTCTACGTGGGAGAAACAAAGACTTATGGGTTTGGGAACCTCGCTAATAGAAGGATCATAAATGATGGAGGAGCAGGCTTGTATTTGATTAAGAGAAGTGTGGGATTCACTGCTCCTTCATTCTGTGTCACTTTTTCTGTTTAACCAATTAATATGAACATCGTGTAAATAGGTTTTTTTATCATTATATTATGGATATTGTGACGTGTGCAATATAGGGGTTGTGTTTGTTAATACGTATTGACAAATAATTTGGGAGTATTATTAAATCTGTCACGATTGGTGGAAATTGTCATGTGACTTGTGTGTAGGGTTTATAAGGCCCTTGATATTTGTTCCATTTTACACCCTGAGGAAGGAAGGCATTCCGAAACGCTTTGGTGTTTTGGTATCCTGGAGGTTGGCATCCACTCACATGTTTACCTATTGGCTCGTTTTTGTAAGGTTTGCATATTTTTCTTTTTTACTATCTAAGGAGGTACTTTTTCCCAAACTGATTTTTCCCGGGAACAGTGAGGTGAGGAAGTCCCATATCCTATATGCACTCCTTCATGCCTTAGGTTAGACTGGAACAAAAACCTAGTACCATGCCAGGAACCAGTATGTTTTTTTAAAAATATTGTGTACTTTTTTAACTTTTTTTTTTATATATATGGACTTTTGTATGGAATAAATTTTATCAACCAATACTTCCTGGAGTCATTGTGGGAATCGTATTACAAATTGGGTCCAACTGAAATAACTGTGGATGATACCAGTGACAGAAAAGAAACCTTTTGATGCATGTAGGGTCATATGACCTAGGTGAGTGTTATTCTATGTGTGAATCTCCTGTTTGGAAGAGGGCGAATAGTAATCCATAAAAGAAACCTTTATGTTAATGCATCTCACTTTATTAGGGTGAGTCTAAAGGTTCCAATCTTTGGTGATTACGATTGGCATTTACGATTGGATAATCTGTGTCCTCTTGGTCTTCTTCCATATATACCACCTGTATAGGTCACTGTCAACTAGACTTATTTGAGAGAATCTAGCAGCACTTGAGAACCGCTCTCGTTTAGTCTGTTTGATCATCTGTTGGCGTCCACTTTAGATGACTGGCAGACACGGGTCCAGTGTGAAATAACCTGGGTCCATCCTGCAGTTTGAAAGTGGTAATTACATCTGAAACTCGTCTTCAAACCATGTTCAAAATCCCGGTTCAGAGTTCAGACACAGGATTTTGGTCTGAAAGCAGTATTAGTTGTTATAAAGGAACAGTGCCTGAAAGCAGTAATCTACAGATAGATTTCTTATATTGTTACCTATATTCCATGGCAACTGCCAGATACAGCAAAAATGACTGCAATTAATTGACATACTGGTGTTGATTTGAAGTTGGACGAATCTCTATTAATGGACACAAATGGCAAGATTTAGCATACAGTGCATGCGAAGATGCAGATTTATGCATTTTGTATATTGCTGTCAAATACTTAGATACCTTAGAAACCGGTCAGAAGGATACCTGTGCATCATCAAGGATACATGTGGATATCACCTATTTGCTCTAATCACCTCAATTGCTCCAGCGGGACATCGCACCAGGCATGCAGCCGCCTCTGTAGTGAACCGCCATATATCACCAAATAAGAGCATTGAGCCACCGAGCTTCACAGCCGGGAGACATAATACGGCACAGTGAGAGCACGCCACTCTCCTTGAGCCTCAGACAACTCCAGCGAATAAGAGAAACAGCACCTGTGAGCAGGGACTCTGCAGCATTGGATGCCGTATGGGTAAGATCTCTACACAATACACACGCTGTTTATTCAAAGCGTACTTGCAATTAAGCCCTCAATGGACAGTATTACTAAGCAGAGCTTATTAACAGAGACTGTACTTATTTAAATAAAACATCTTGGTTGGGGGCGTGGCTTGGCAGCCATTGGGACAGGACGTGCTTCCTGAGCGCTGCAGCCACAGAAGCCCTAAAAAGTGTCTTCCTTGGTCAGATTTCGCACACCTCTGCTCCCTGCTTGCCCATCTGGTGCCTGGGCACCTTGCGCACCGCTGGAGGCAGGTTTGCAGAGCCGGGAGGGTCTCCTACATCTCTGTGGGTTGCGGCCTGTCTCCCCTGCCCAAGCCGGGGACTAGATTCTCCTTGCCACCCCGCAGCTGGCACCTCCCACACTCATTATGTAGACTGATGCCTTCTCCCGGAGACTGCTGCATGCCCGGCACTGACCGGCCCTGACACCCGCCGACTGCCACGCCTTGGACCCGCGTGGCCACCCACGGGCACTACACTGGACGGCTTCCACAGCATCCACAACTGACGCAGCTCCCCCTAGACTGGCCGCTTGGCCCCCGGCACCCTTACCACCACCCACAGTCAACACTCCCTAACCAAGAGTGCAGAAGTGCCCACTTGCTGCGGCCTCCCTCTCCTTACCACACTAGTGGCGCCATCTTCTATTGAATCTGAGGTGAGCAACCACAACTTGACACTGAAAACAGGCTAATAAGCGGTGTTTTTTCCCCATATTACTGCTGACCCTAAAGTACAGGATCCAGCTGGGAGTTCCTCTATTTTTGCTGTACATGGGGGCACTTTCTACCACTGTGGTCCCCTCCAGGATATCTCTGTGCCAGGGTCTAGTTGCTCTTTCATACTTGCTTTTCACTATATTGCAATAGACTCTCCTTGTGAAGTGTATTTTTTGGGTTGGAGCTCCCTCTTGTGTTTCTTTTGCATACATTGATTCACCTTACCACTTTATCACTCTCAGTTGTATATACATATTGGAAGGATATATGGGCCATTGCGGGACTCTGCTGTGCATTGGTGGTATGGTAGCTGCCCCATATCCATCTCTTTCCTCACGGGGAGAGAGGAGACCCGTCACTGATATGTTTTCCCTGTCCTGGCAACTGATACTTGCCTAATGCTATGCTAATGCCATTCCACTGGGAGTCACCACATTGACGGCACTTACCAGCAATCTGTGCAGTTTTCTTGAAGCTAGGCTCTGCGCCTTGTGACCTCACTTTTATATATGGTCTAAATTCAGTTTGGTCAGATCCAGGAAAAAGAAAGGGAACACAACGCAGCCTAAAGAGACTGCGTTCCAGATGGGGATGAGATCCTTCCTATACCTGCTAAATCCTCCGGAGACTTCTCTCCTCCCAGTCCTTCCTGTCACTCCACCTCGCCTACCTCCCCCCTACTGATGGATCAGCCATTACCACATACTCAGGGTTATACAGCCCTTCAAGACATATTAACTTATGAAAACTCTACCTACCAAACAGGACCTACATGATACCATGCGCAGAGAGCTGGCATCTAATAAACATTACATTTCTCAGCTTTCTGACAGAGTGTGCACACTGGAGGAACACCGTGATTCTACTGATATGTTCCTGAAATCCCTCACTGATGTTATTGCAGCTCAATCGGATGAAATCCGGTCGCTGCAGTTTCGTGTGTTGGATCTGAACAACAGAGGTAGGCAGAATAATATATGGGTGAGAGGTATTCCTGAAGATGTCCCTCAAACAGGCCTGGTGGATGCTCTGACTAAAATCTTCAACGAGGTTCTGGAAAAGGACCTGGCTAACACTATAATGTTTGACAGGGCTCACCGCGCCCCCAAACTGAGAGGGTTCCCTACATCCTGCCCCCGTGATGTCATATGCCATTCTGCACTACTACTCTCAAAAAGAGGAGATCATGGGTAAAGTGCGTAGACTGGATGGCGTGGACTTTAACAGCGAACCAGTTGCCATTTTCCAAGATCTTTCCTGGCACAGTCTCCAACAATGGAAAGCTCTTCGGCCCCTCACGGAGGAACTCCCCAAATGTCAGCTGAAATACCGGTGGGGCTTTCCTTTTAATCTTCAGATCTCATCGTCTGGGAAAATCCACACCCTGCACACCCCCTCTAACATCCCTACATTCTGCTCTGGTCTCAGTCTCTCGTCCATCAAGATCCCTGATTGGGACTTTTCTCCCCCTGACCTGCATCTGCCACAGTCTTCTGGAAATGATGCACCCTGGCGAGTAGTGCATACATCTAAAGGGAAGTTCTCTACAACTCCTGCTGCTGACCCAGGCTCTTCCTTTACCTGATTTCCTTCTTCCCAGCTGACCTGAGAATGGAACTTTTTCCTCCTGTTCGTGGTCTTGAACTGTCCAGGTGTTGTATGACGGGTGAGATACACCTTGCGTTACCCTATTTAGCTATTACCCCATCTCACTCACCCCACTTCTGGTTTCTCATCTCTGCCTGGACTTTTCTATGGTGCTTATGTCAATGTACAACCTGTAGTTACTAACAGTTTCAGTTTTTCCCATGTTACTAGTTCATATTGTGCCTAAAGTGGTGACTTCTTTGCCCCGTTCCCACATATGGTCATAGTGCCCTATGGAACTTCTGGTTTGTACACATACCAGTCCTCCCATGGCGGGTCTCTTCTTGTTATTGATGTTTTTTCTTTCTGTGATTTGTCTTTTTTTCCTTTTCTCTTTTCTGTCCTTTATCTTTCTTTTCTTTAGTGACCTATCCGAGTTCCCAGCTCAAATGCAGTATTATATGTTTAATGGGGGTCATTCCGAGTTGATCGCACGCTGCCGATTTTTGCAGTGCAGCGATCAGGTTACTACTGCGCATGCGTATGCACCGCAATGCGCACCGCATTTGCACAACCGATCGCAAGGAGATTGACAGGAAGAGGGTGTTTATGGGTGTCAACTGACCATTTTCTGGGAGTGGTAGGGAAAACGCAGGCGGGTCCAAGTGTTTGCAGGGCGGGTGTCTGACGTCAATTCCGGGACTGAACAGGCTAAAGTGATCGCAAGGGCAGGGTGTGGATTTTCCCGGACGATGAGATCTGAAGATTAAAAGGAAAGCCCCACCAGTATTTCAGCTGTCAACATTAGAGAGTGTACAGAGAAGGGCAACTAAAATGGTGCATGGCCTACATCACAAAACTTACCCGGAAAGGCTAAAAGATCTTAACATGTATAGTTTGGAGGAGAGAAGGGAAAGGGGGGACAGGATAGAAACTTTCAAATATATCAAGGGTCTTAAAGTTCAGGAGGGAAACATTCTTCAAAGGAAGAGAAGTATTAGAACTCGAGTACATACACTGAGACTGGAGGGGGGGAGGTTCAGGGGAAATGTAAGGAACAAAATTACTTCACAGAAAGGGTAGTGGATAAGTGGAATAGCCTCCCATCAGAGGTGGTAGAGGCTAAGACTGTAGAGCAATTTAAACATGCTTGGGATAGGCATATTAATATCCTTACAAAGAATTAAGGTTCAAAAAGGGTTGAGATTGCCTAAAGGATAAAAAAAGGGGCAGACTAGATGGGCCAAGTGGTTCTTATCTGCCGTCAAATTCTAAGGGCTGAGTAAATTCAGACCTACTCAGAAACTGAAAGAAACTTTTTCATCCCGCTCGGCTGCACAAGCATTCGCCCACTTGCAAAGCGAAAATACACTCCCCCAGAGGCGGCGACTATCTGATCGCTGCTCTGCAAAAAATAACTAGCGAACGATCAACTCGGAATGAGGGCCAATGTCTGTTTCTGGTAGGCTCAAGATAGCCTCAATAAATGCAAAAGGCCTCAATGTCCCTGAAAAAGGTCCCATCTATTTAGGTCATTGTGGTTAGACAGGGTGGGTGTTGCTTTAATACAGGAGATGCACTTTAAAATCTCTGCCCACCACCCTTCGCTTACTAATCATAGATTTCCCCTTGCATTTTATTCCAACAACCCTGAGAGTAAATCCAAGGGGGTCGCTATACTCTTTTCTAAATCCTTGCAGGTCACCGATGTCTCTGTCCATAAATTGATTCCTGGTAGATTATTGGTGGTTAACTGTACTATATTTTCCCAAACCGGCACACTCACCAAACCTAGCGATCTACGCCCCTAACCAGGCCCAACCATCTTTTTTCCGCTCGTATCTCGCCCGTCTTGAATCTCTTTTTTATAGGCATTGTTGTTTTGGGGGGTGACTTAAATTGGGCCATGGACCATTCCATTGACACCTCCCCTATCACTCTGAAATTTTCCAAACAAAAACAGACAGGTTAAGAGGGTGTTTCAAGAGCTTCAACTTGCTGACTCATGGAGGATCATGTACCATTTTCGATCGAGAATTTTCCTTTTACTCTCACCCACAGCAGATTTTACTCTAACTTAGACTACTTATTTTTGAGCCATAGACACCTACCTCTGTTAATAGACACCTCAATTGGCTCCATAACTTGGTCGGACCATGCCCCGGTATTTCTATCCCTCTCGACTCTATCTCAGCCCCCTGGCCAATGGACTTGGCACCTTAATGAATCCCTCCTTCACGACAAATACTGTAAGGTTGAACTAGATAAGACGCTGTCTGATTATTTCACCAGAAATGATACTCAGGAGATCTCAAAACTGACTCTATGGGAGGCACATAAGTGTATTCTCCGGGGCAAACTGATACAATTAGAAGGCGGTTTCTTTCATTCCCTCTCTGAAAAATAGTACAGGATCTCTTTGTTTCAAAACACCTGAGATAGCAGCTTGTTTCAAACATTATTATTCTAGAATTATAGAAAATTACCAGGTGGGCGCTCAATACCAATTGATGGACACAACAATAAAAATAAAACAATTTATTACATAAATTAACAACATATAACAATATAAAAATAAACAAGACCATGATGCAGTAATCATATAAAACTGAGGTTCCGGAAACCTCTAAATTGTACAATAGTAAAAACTAATTAAATGTACTCAGAAGGCAGTCGCAATACCTAAGTGTTAAAAGATTATTATTCTACCCTTTATAATTTAGGTGACCCCACTTCTTCCCACGATCCCCTTTCTAATATACTGAAAAGGTGGCGTACCCTAAATTGGCCCGCTCCGACAGGGACTCTTTGGAAAAACACTTTACTTTGCAAGGTGCATGTTATATCTTCTACACCCTCAGGTAAAAGTCCAGGCCCAGGCGGCTTCACAGCCATTTATTACAAAATATTTAAAGACGTTCTCGCCCCCAGGCTCTTACAGGCCTTTAACTCCATCTCGGCTGATACTCATTTTTCCAATCAATCCCTGGAAGCCCAAATCACGGTGATTCCCAAACAGGGGAAGGACCTTTCAGTGTGCTCTAGTACAGGCCCATTTCCCTGCTTACAGTAATGTGGATCTTAAGTTTTTCGCGAAAATTGATGGCTCTAAGGCTGAATGAATTTCTCCCTTCCCTTATTCACCATGATCAAGTGGGATTTGTCCCAGGCCATGAAGCAAAAGAAAATACCACTAAGATCCTCAACCTTATACACTTAGCTTCTAAGAGTCGGATCCCCACCATATTGTTATCAACAGACACCGAAAAGGCCTTTGATAGCATCAACTGGGATTTTATGAGGGCTGTACTGGAGCACATTGGGTTGAGTCTGCAAGCTCTTCATAGAGTGTTGTCTCTTTACGCATGGCCGTCAGCTCGAGTTCGGGTTAATGGGGTTCTGTCTGACGGTTTTCTTAGAAGCAATGGGACAAGGCAGGGATGCCCCTTATCCCACCTGATATTTGTACTTTGTATTGAGGTTTTGGCTAGGGCTATTAGGGCTAACGAACACATGACAGCCCTACGCATGGGTGATACTAACTATAAACTAGCCTTATTCTCCGACAATTTGTTGACAATTCTCACACGTCCCTCTCAAATCCTCCCACATCTCATGCGTGAACTGGACACTTTCAGCTCACTTTCTAACTTTAAGGTCAATCAGTCCAACTCATACGCCCTTAATATTTCCACTCCTTCCTCTAGGTTAGTCACTTTAAAAACTGCTTACTTGTTCATATGAAGAGACTCCCATATAACAAATTTAGAGGTCCAACTCCCCAGCGACTTGTCGCGTTTATTATCCCTGAACTTTTATCCTTTCCTCCAATTGGTTGAAAAAGATTACTGCAGATGGCAATATAACAGTATATCCTGGTTGGGTAGAATTAACGTTGTGAAGATGAACACCCTGCCCAAACTACGCTATCTTCTCCCAGCATTACCAATCCGTATCCTGGAAGCTTGGTTCCGCTCCATATGATCCTTGATCCAACAATTCATATGGTTTCAAAAGAGACCCAGGATTAATAGATCCGTCTTGTCACGCTCGCCTCAATGGGGCGGATTCCAACTCTCAGATATCAAAATGTATTATCACACAGTTTTGTTGGGCAGGATATTGGGGCAGTACGGACGGTGTAATGGTTAGCATTACTGCCTCACAGCACTGAGGTCATGGGTTCGATTCCCACCATGGCTCTACCTGTGCGGAGTTGGTATATTCGCCCCGTACTTGCGTGGGTTTTCTCCGGGTACTCCGGTTTCCTCCCACAATCCAAAAATATACTGGTAGGTCAATTGGATCCCAACACAAATTAACCCTAGTATGAATGTGCGCTTGTGTAAATGTAGTAGGAAATATAGATTGTAAGCTCCACTGGGGCAGGGACTGATGTGAATGGCCAAATATTCTCTGTAAAGCGCTGCAGGATATGTGTGCGCTATATAAATAACTGGTAATAAATAAATAATAAATAAATCTTGAACTGGACTAGGCACCGGGAAGGCAAGCAGTGGGTGGTTTTGGAGGGATTGTGTGTCCAGCAATACCCTGAAATCTTCCCGTGGCTCCTGACCTTACCCAAACTCCCAACCCCTCATCCAACTATCTGTCCTACACTTTCCTTTTGGAAATGGCGGAGCCCAAGTGTTTCTTCAGATTTTGGCCCCCTCACCTCCTTTTTGGGTAACCCTGCCTTTGCACCCGTCCTTACCCTCTCTTCCTATCAAAACTGGGCCCTAGAGGGACTTTTTAGAGTGGGTTAGTTGGCACAATCATCAGGAGCTAAGCAATTTTCAGATATACGGACGAATTGGGATGTCCCACAGGTGGCTTTCTGGAAGTACTTACCAGTACGGCACTTCCTCTATACGGGTAATACTTACCGACAGGCTTCTAGGGAACTAACTCTGTTAGCTTTAACTAGTGCCTGACTCCCAATCCCCCTTCTCTTTGCTCAAAAATGGGAACGCGATTTGAATCACTCACTTTCAGATAGGGAGTGGGAATCTATTTTTCTCAAGACTCATGCCAGTTCTATCTGTGTACAAATAAGAGATACGCAATACAAAATATTGATGAGATGGTACAGACATCCCTCTCTTCTTCATGCTAATTCCCCCACTTGTTGGAGATGCCATAATGCCTTGGGCTCTTTACTGCACATATGATGGACCTGCCCACTCATTAAAGTTCTCTGGGATGACGTGATATCTATTTCAGGAGATATCCTCCATACTCCTGTCCCCTCTGACCCAGCCTTTTGGTTATTAACTCATTCTTATTTACCCCTGTCCGCCCATAAGACATCACTACTGCAACATCTTAGTAATGCTGCCCATACAGTGATCCCGGCTCTGTGGAAATCCGATAGCTCCCTTACTCGGAACGCTTGGTTTTCCAGACTTGATTACTATATAAATATGGAGGATATTCTCCTGAGCTCCAGGGACAGACTGACCGAATTTATGACTACGTGGTTGCCCTGGGTGGAATATAAATCCTCTGGGACCTATAAGGATTATACTCTTCCTTGAAACGTTGGGGTTGTCGATTTGTTACTGATACATGCATTTGGATGTTTATCCTAAGCATTCTCGGCTCTAGGTCTTGTTCTCCTCTCTTTTTCCTTTCTCTCTCTTTTTTTCTTACTCTTTGGTTTGATATGTGTTAATGCAGATTTATGTGATGCTGGACATGTCAATTTGATTATATATGCACTAGTGCATGTTGTTGTGTATGATTTTTCCCTACATGTTTGATACTGTCTTTTTTCCTTGATTTTGTACCGATTTATATCTGTATTTTCTTCAATAAACACAGATTATATAAAAAAAAAATCTTGGTCTCCACACTGGTTGGATTTCTTAAAGGATGCATACCATTAACCATCACTTCAGTACAGGGGACATTGCACTTTCCTATTTCTACTTCATTTTTAATTTTTAATTTTTTACTCTCATTTTTATCTTTATGTACATTTTTTTGTTTAATTTTTCTGTTTTCTTTTTCAGGCATTTGCCTTGGATACTCATTGTTACAACAGACATTTTGTGATTAATTATTTATACAGCTGTATTGTCTGCGTTTTAGATATCTGTTTTATGTATTGAATTACAGCTATTTAAGAAGAAAACTTTTTTACTAACTATGAGTGGTGTATGTTGACGCATACCTGGGTCGTATTTAGGTCATAATTAGCATGGACATCTCACTTTTTTCTTTTGTGTTTACCACTGGTGACTCTTTGTTTACCGCCATAGGGTATTATTAGGTGCATATACACGTATGCATTTTTTTCTGCTGCTGAGAAAGTACTTAACTTTTATAACAGTCTAAAATATTGAAAAATGATTAGCGCCTGAATTATTAAGTGCTTTAATGATACAGAACCGCCATGACTTGTGGGAGTGTCATGGGCATGCACTGTACTGTAGCTCGGAAGGGAAAGTCTGTTTCTGATGGGTCTTTTGAATACTGATGATGGTGGTTGCAGGGCTGATAAAAAAAAAAGGGGTAGTGGCAAGGCTAATCAAAGTTTTGCATTAGCATAAGGAAGTAATTGTGGCCTCGGCAGCTAACCCACAAATACAGCCACTTTTAATCTGACTCAGAATCAGCCCCACTGTGCGTAGGTGGAATTTCTTACTTAGTTGTGGGTGACATAAGCAGTAAGAAATGATCCTTGCATGATATGCAGCTGCACATACTTCTGGGTATTCAGTGGCAACACTGTGGTTGGTGTCACCCAATGTGTCTCTGGACTACTTTTGGCACACACAAAAGGGGCTGTTGTCTCATGCTCAGGAAACCGTGCCTCTGATGTATGACATTTTGGAGGCATGATCATGTGTCATGTCCCTGTTCTCGTCATGCTGGGATCTTGCCTAGAGTCCCAGGAGCTGCTGAACAGCTACCAGCCTTCCCCAGCACAGTGCAATGATTTAACCACTGCTCAGTGGCACCATCTGAGGGGGTGACACCAAAATAGCAGAGCAGCTCTGCTACTTTGGTGTCAGCCCCTCAGATAGAGATCACTGGTGGCGGCCCACACACCATAGAGTGACACTATTGTGGGTATTACAGCTAATAAAACATTATTTACTTATGATCGCACCTCTAAGGGGAACTGGCAAATACAAACAATTTTTCTTACCTGCAATATCATGCAGAGTCTCATCTTGATTGAATCATCCCCTTAGAAGCAGAGGGGGCATCTTTCTTCAGGTGATCTCCTGTTAGGCCACTAGCTGCTTATTACCAGGGTTATTTCTCTAGCATCCATAAGGGATATTGGGGACAAAATTAGTACAATGGGGGTATAGAGTAGACGGGTCCAAAGGAGCCAGTGCACTTAAAATTTCTTCAACTGGGTGTGCTGGCTCCTCCCCTCTATGCCTCCTCCCACAGGCAGTTTAGAAAAAAAGTGCCCTCAGAAGAGGATGCACACACTGCAGCTCCAGAGTTTTTCTTCAATTTCTTTTAAACTTTTATTTCTTTCGGTATGCTGTTTAGGGAACAGCATACCTGCACCATGGGAGTTAGGGGGGAAACGGTCACCAGCCTCTAGAGGTGCAGAGCCACTTCTACGCTGCAGGACCACCGTCCTGAGGGGCTGTTTGTTCAGCGGGGCATGGCGCCTTGGCTGTCGTAGCCGCAGCATGGCGCACACCCCTAACGCTGCCTGAAGGTGATCATTGGTGGTGAGTACGAGCCAGGGACCCCGCTAGAGGGGTTCCCCAGTTCACTGTGCGGCAAAAGCACGGGTGAGGTGTGCGGGTGCCTCCTGGGGTGGACTCGCTTTGACCCCTGCGTGAGACTGGCTTATTACATGGTACCAAGCATTTATGTGAGGTTACTAACATTTAGGAGACCTGGCCAGTATAAAAAATACACAGTAGCTCCAGCGCCATAGCAGGGGGACAGAGCTACATCAGAGTGGGCTCAGTGGTATTTTGGCACCTTCCTCTGCATAAGCAGCAGCAGCCTCACACAGCTCCTCCATAACGGTCACACGCTGGATCACTGGTACAGGGTGTAGAGGGGGAGAGCCGCTATTTGGTGCACAAATATCATCCCTCTGAGGGATTTGTCATTAGATAGACTCAATGTTTATATTTTTGTATAAAACGCTGACAGCCTCACTGGGGCTGTGCAGCGCTGGGTGCGCTGGTGTCCTCTCTCCTGTGTCTCTTCTCACATGCAATAGAGCAGGCTTGTATTGTGTTTCAGGCTGTGTTGTATGTGTTTTGTACCTGTTTTTCTTTTCACAATGGTAAAACAGAAGTTATGCAGTGTGTGTAATGCTAGATTTTCCCCTAGCTCATCTGACTCAATATCATGTGAGCAATGTAGTCAGTCATCACAAAATGCTGATAACAATGTGGGGGAGAGTCCAGAGCCCTCCTGGCTGGGGGCTATCAAAACTATGATATCTGATATGTCATCTCAACTCACTGTTAATTCAGGAACTGCAACAAGCAGTGGCAAATCTAGCTGCTAAACATCCTCCCCTGTCCACTACAGGTGCACAAAAATGTGCTTTACCTGCACTTCTATCAGATACTGATGATGATATACAGGATGATGGGAATGATGTGGACCCCATAAGCGGGGACTCCACCCCTACACAGGGTATTGAACCCTTCATATTGGCTATACGGGATGTGTTAAAGCTCCCCCTGGAGGATGCTACTAATCAGCAGTCATTTTTCCTCCCACAAGACAAACGGTCTGTCACCTTCTCTGATTCTAAAGAATTGGATGATTTATTTAAATTAGCCTGGAAAATCCAGATAAAAAATATCAGGTATCCAAAAGGTTTTTAAATACCTTCCCATTTGCCCCTGAAGGCAGGAAATCATGGAAAGATTCTCCAGCAGTAGATTTCTCAGTCTCTCGCCTTTCTAAAAAGGTGTTGCTCCCTGCTCCGGGCTCTTTTACGGTAAAGGACCCGGGGGAAAGAAAAATAGAGATCACTCTAAAATCTATCTACACTGCTGCAGGTGTAGCTTAAAGGCCGGTCATTGCAGGTTGCTGGATGACACATACCATTCATACATGGGCTACTCAGATTCAGGAGGGCCTTTCAGGGGATATGACCTTGGTTACTACTGTAACTTTCCTAAAACACAGGACAGGCAAGAGTCCTCTGTGACTCCCTTCAAGACATTGGCAATATTAATGCTAGGACCACTGCTATGGCTGTGTCTGCACGCAGAGCCATATGGTTGTGTCAGTGGATTGCAGACGCTGACTCCAAACGTAATGTGAAATCTCTTCCCTTCACAGGTGGCTGTGAATGGCTTTTCGGAGGTGAATTGGACACATGGATCTCCAAAGCTACTACTGGGAAATCCATGTTTCTCCCTTCAGGGTCTCCGCCTGCTAGATGTACCTACCCGGGACATCTACTCAGTCCTTTCGGTCCTCCAGATTTCGACCTAGGGCCTGGGGTGCCTCCAATGCAGCTAGAGGCTCCAGAGGTAAGCCTAAGAAACCAGCCGTTGCTGGCTCTCAGGACCAGATCACCATTTTAGCTTCTGGTAAGACTTCAGCATGACGGTGCCCACCCTGAGGGGATCTCGCAGTGGGAGCTCAATTACATCACTACAGCCACATCTGGGACTGTTCCTGCCAAGATGCCTGGGTAAGGGACCTTATCTCTTTGGGTTACAAGCTGGAGTTTGACGGTGCTCCTCCCCAACGATTTTTCATATCAGGCTTGCCAGCTTTGGATAATATGCGTGTTACACTACTACTGGCCATCGACAAGTTGGTCCAGTCCCAGGTCATTGTTCCAGTACCCCTGCTACAACAAGGACAAGGTTACTACTGCAGTCTGTTTGTAGTGCCAAAACCAGATGGGTCTGTGAGACCCATTTTGAATCTGAAGTCCTTGAATCCTTACCTGAAGGTTTTCAAATTCAAGATGGAATCTTTGAGAGTGGTGATCATGGGACTGGAACAACAGGAATTCCTCGTGTCCCTGGATATCAAGTACGCCTACCTACATATCCCGATTTGGCCTCCTCATCAGGCCTATCTATGATTCACCCTACTGAACGATCACTACCAATTTTAGGCATTGCCCGTCAGCCTGTCTACAGCTCTGAGGGTGTTCACGAAGGTGATGGCGGAAATGATGTCCCTTACCTGGATGATCTCCTCATAGAACCATCTCAATGGCTCACGTTTCTGGGTATGATACTGGATACTGTAGCTCAAAGAGTGTTTCTCCCAGAAGACAAGGTGCAAACACTTCAAGAGATGGTTCGCATGGTTCTCCGTCCTGCTCGGGTTTCCATTCATCTTTGCATAAAGTTGTTGGGAAAAATGGTGGCCTCGTACGAGGCGATACAGTTTGGCAGGTTCCATGCCAGACCTTTCCAATTGGACATCCTAAACAAGTGGTCCGGTTTACATCTCCTGATGCACCGAATGATTCAGCTGTCACCCCAGGCCAGGATTTCGCTCCTGTGGTGGTTGCAGTCTTCCAACCTGCTGAAAGGTCAACGTTTCGGGATTCAGGATTGGACCCTCCTCATGACGGGTGCCAGTCTATGAGGATGGGGAGCTGTCACCCAGGGGGCGCAGTTCCAGGGCAGGTGGTCTGCCCAAGAGGCAATACTCTCAATCAACATTCTGAAACTATGGGCGATATACAATGCTCTTCTTCAGGCCTCCTCTCTGCTCAGGGATCGGTTGATCTAGGTTCAGTCGGACAACGCCACGGCAGTGGCATACATCAATCGACAAGGAGGGACAAAAAGCAAGGTCTGCATGCGAGAAGTGTCAAAAATACTTCTCTGGGTGGAAAGAAATGCAAGAGCACTGTCCGCAATTTTCATTCCAGGAGTGGACACCTGGGAAGCAGACTTCCTGAGTCGCCACGACCTCCACCCAGGGGAGTGGGGATTACATCCTCAGGTGTTTCAACAGATTGTCGACAGATGGGGATACCCACAGATTGGCATGCTGGCGTCTTGTCTCAACAAGAAGCTTTGTTTCTAGTGCTCGCAAACCAGGGACCCTCAGGTGAGTGCAGTGGATGCACTGACGTCACCTTGGCCTTACTGGCTAGTCTACCTATTCCCTCCGATCCCGTTGATCCTAAGGGTGCTTCAACAGATCAGACATCACAGAATCAAAGCAATTGTGATTGCACCGGATTGGCCCCGAAGGGCGTGGTATGCAACTCTTCTAGACATGTCCATAGAAGACCCTTGGCCTCTGCTGCTAAGAATGGATCTTCTTCAGCAAGGACCGTTCGTCTACCCGGACTTACGCTGGCTTTGTTTGATGGCTTGGAAGTTGAGCGGCATATCCTAGCTCTCAAAGGGTTTTCCAAAAAGGTCATTACCACTATGGTGCTAGCCAGAAAACCTGTCACGTCAAAACATTATCATCATATCTGGAGGAGATTTGTCGCTAGGTGCGAGGAACACACGTATCCGCCTGCAGAGTTTCACTTGGGACGTTTACTACGTTTCCTGCAGGCTGGTGTGAATAAAGGCTTACATCTGGGGGGTCATTCTGAGTTGTTCGCTCGGTATTTTTTTCTCGCAACGGAGCGATTAGTCGCTAATGCGCATGCGCAATGTCCGCAGTGCGACTGCGCCAATTAAATTTGCTATGCAGTTAGGAATTTTACTCACGGCATTACGAGGTTTTTTCTTCGTTCTGGTGATCGTAATGTGATTGACAGGAAGTGGGTGTTTCTGGGCGGAAACAGGCCGTTTTATGGGTGTGTGCGAAAAAACGCTACCGTTTCTGGGAAAAACGCGGGAGTGGCTGGAGAAACGGAGGAGTGTCTGGGCGAACGCTGGGTGTGTTTGTGACGTCAAACCAGGAACGACAAGCACTGAACTGATCGCAGATGCCGAGTAAGTCTGGAGCTACTCAGAAACTGCTAAGAGGTGTGTGGTCGCAATTTAGAGAATCTTTCGTTCGCAATTTTAAGAAGCTAAGATTCACTCCCAGTAGGCGGCGGCTTAGCGTGTGTAAAGCTGCTAAAAGCAGCTTGCGTGCGAACAACTCGGAATGACCCCCTTAGTTCTGTTAAGATCCAGATTTCAGCTGTTTCAATTTTCTTTCAAAAGAAATTGGCTATGTTGCTGGAAGTTCAGACCTTCTTACAAGGGGTGTCCACATGCAACCTCCCTTTGTGCCACCTATGGCACCCTGGGCTTTGGATGTTGTGATGCAATTTCTACAGTCCTCCAGGTTGAAGCCTCTGATGACAATAGAAGACAAGTACCTCACGTGGAAGACAGTGATGTTGTTGGCCCTGGTTTCTGCTAGACACATTTCAGAATTGGGGGCCTTATCATGTAAAAGTCCCTACTTGGTCTTTTACGAGGACAGAGCGGAGCTCTGGACTTGACAGCAGTTCCTGCCGAAGGTTGTCTCCGCATTCCATCTGAATCAACCTATTGTGGTTCCATCTTGCTCTGACGCTTTAGCTCTTCCAGAGTCTTTAGATGTGGTGCGCGCTTTGAAGATCTATGTCAAACGCACAGCTCGGGTCAGGAAGACGGATTCCTTGTTCGTGCTCTATGAGGTGCAGAAAAAGGGTTGTCCTGCTTCAAAGCAGTCCATTGCTCGTTGGATTATGCTTACTATCCAGCAGGCTTACAGTATGTGTCGGCAGCCTTATCTGTTCCTAAGTCTCTGAAGGCCCACTCTAAAAGATCGGTGGGCTCTTCCTGGGCGGCTGCCCGTGGAGTCTCGGCCTTACAACTGTGCCGAGCTGCTACGTGGTCTGGTAAGAACACTTTTGTGAAATTCTACAAATTTGATACCCTGGCCAAGGAGGATACCCAGTTTGGGCAGGCGGTGCTGCAGCAGTCTCCGCACGTTCCTGCCCATTCTGGAAACTTTGGGACAGCCCCATCGTACTAATTTTGTCCTCAATATCCCTTATGGATGCTAGAGAAAATAGGATTTTAAATACCTACCGGTAAATCCTTTTCTCGTAGTCCATAAGGGATATTGGCCCTCATTCCAAGTTGTTCGCTGCTATTTTTAGCAGAATTGCTAATAGGCTAAAATCCGGCAGTTCTGCGCATGCGTATGCACCGCAGGGCGCACACGCTAAGCAATTTCACACAAAACTATGCTATGTTACTCATGGGCGAACAAAGCTTTTTTGTCGCTCTGTTGATCGGAGAATGATTGACAGGAAGTAGGTGTTTCTGGGTGGTAACTGGGCGTTTTCCGGGAGTGTGCTAAAAAACGCAGGCGTGCCAGCAGAAAACGCAGGAGTGGCTGGAGAAACGGGGGAGTGGCTGGCCGGACGCTGGGCGTGTTTGTGACGTCAAACCAGGAACTAAACGGAATGAGGTGATCGCAATCTAGGAGTAGGTCTGGAGCTACTCAGAAACTGCAAGGAAATACTTAATAGCAGAATTGCTAATCTTTCGTTAGCAATTCTGCTTTGCTAACATACACTCCCAGAGGGCGGCGGCTTTGCGTTTGCATTGCTGCTAAAAGTAGCTAACGAGCGAACAACTCGGAATGACCACCATTGGGCGCCTGCCTCTGTGCGGTTACTTTCTGCAGGTTCTCTGTTCTGTGTTACCTGTTCAGCTGTTGCTGTTACTGTTGCTAGATGTTGTTGGCCTGGTTATGTTTTGGTGTGCTGGTGTATAATTCTCACCACCTTTATTGTTGTTATGTTCCTTCTCTCAAGTATGTCATTCTCCTTCGGGCACTGTTTTACCTATAACTGACCTGTAGGAGGGGGCATAGAGGGGAGGAGCCAGCACACCCAGTTGAAGAAATTTAAAGTGCACTGGCTCCTATGGACCATCTATACCCTCATCGTACTAATTCTGTCCCCAATATCCCTTATGGACTACAAGAAAAGGATTTACCGGTAGGAATTTAAAATCCTATGTTTATGGTATCTCTTGGCATGCATAGGTATGCTGCACTGGCACTGGGTTGTCAGTCACTCAGTTACAATGCAGCCATTACATCTACTGAAATATCAGTATGTAAGAATGTGCAAAGTTATAACCACATAAAGAAAGGCATTCCATCATTGCTTGATAGTTTAACTTAATTGTAACAAATAATGGTAATATGATGAAAATACATGATTACTGTATAAATGTATTCATTTTTTCACTTTATTTTTTACAAAAAAAATTAAAGCAAGGCATGGTACTGCAAATTATAATTTATTAGCTGTTAAAGTTGTTGATTAATTACATGATATATAGTATAATATTTGGTAAGTTGGCAAACAATGTTAGCGTCGCAACATGTACAGTAAAGGTTTTTTCAGTGGTGTCACACGGCTTATAACTAGCGCTTTTCCAGCTTCAGACGCCCTAATATCTAATCTTGAAAGCATTTTTATTGGTGCTAGCAAAATTCAGAGCAAACCTCATAGCTTTTAATAAACGCTTCAAATGTTCTGTATTAAAGTTTGTGCTCAAATATAATGAATAATAAACTTGTCTAAAACACTGTGGCGTTTTTTAAAATAATTCAAGTGAAAAAAAAAACCTTGTATGAGAACCTCTCCATTTTACTCAGAGAAATTCATTATTTGAATTAGGAGTAGTTGGATGCTGAACTTTAAATGTGAACGAAAATGGGTGAAAAAATGAGTTCTCCAGCAGCGAGTATAGGGGGGAAGGAGGTGATACCTCTGTATGGACAGTGGAGATTATGTTCTGGGTTCACGGTGTGCAGTGCAGGGCCCCTTTGACCTATGGGTTCATCTGTGCCACACATCCTGCACTCATTATAGATATGCCACGGTGGGTGCTACTACCCATAAGCCTCTGATAATTGCACTTCTGTGTGCTATAAGCCAGACCCTATGGAATCATGAAAGATCCAGGGAAAGTCCGAAATGTTAGTGAGGTGAGTTTGTTAGAGCTAGGTGTAATTGCAGACCATATACTGGAGGGTATCAGCATTACCAAACAGTTTCTAAAGTAAAAAGATGGAGTGAGCATTGTGCATTATTAGCAGGATGAACTAAGGGCAGAAATGCTGCCAAATACAGAAAATCCAATTTTATGGATGCATTCCCATGTGTACCAAGCTCCAGAGTGCGATACATTCCAGAGCTTGGACCCAGTGGGTTGGCGTTACCCAGTATAAGTCTATGGGCTTCTTTTAACATTGTAATTTAAAGGGGTCTAATTGGATTCCTGCCAGCATTCGTTGCAATGGCGTGCGTCAGTCTGCACATGCGCAGAAGGACTCCCGGGTCCTAAACCTATTGGGAGAGCTGTCCTTTGCTATTTTATTTGCATTTCTAGGTATATTTAGGGGTTTTTAACTCTAGTATATACCCAATAAGTGTCGGGATGTAACACATTGCGGATGCAGTGCTTTGTACATCCCGCTGTATGTGAGATGGGGATAAGCTGTGTGCCTGCATTTGCATACTGGGTGTCATGTTTATCTATTCTGTCTGCTTGCACAGTACACTAGACATAAAAACAACAACATTTTCAAACCCAGTCCTTGAAATTTTTACCTCACTCCACATGTAGTTGCATAATTTTTCACAGAGAAATGTGGCTTCTCTTTTCCCATACTTAGCCTAACCACAACACACAGCAGAAATAGTTTAAGTGAACCTCATCTATATTCGTATATATGAATTCAGTTCTTTATGATGTGCCACCACAATGTCCGTCTGCGCATATTACCACTTATTATGATAAGCAATATTTGTTAATTTTCCTGTGCACCTCTATAGGATGTGAGAAAATATGATCCAAGGTACATTACCTCAAGGAACTGAACTGTCCCTATAGAGTATATACTGTAAGTAACTGGATGTCTTACCATTTTCACACATCTCATCCCTGGACATTATACAGACCTCAAATTCTGCCAAATGTAGCAGATGCCTGTTTTATGAATAACTAATGCATGTACTGTGTTTTGAATGATATGTTGCAAAAAAACGCCATCTAAACCTATGTGAATTGGTCAACAATATTTGTTGAAGTACAATGTGAATATCATTTTTCCTATACTTTTTTGGTCCAGTGCAGGGAAATATGTTGTATTTTCTTCATTCTTCCCCTCTGGTCAACTGGTCTGTACTTTGCCATGCTTTCATCTGTTTTCTTCTGGAAGCTGGGCAGGTGAGTAGTTGTACAGTAAGTCGGCCTCTTAAAATATCTCAACTGGGGTTTGAGTACTGAAACACAAAGGAATATTATGGTAATATTGCAGAGTAAATATATAGAGGTAAAGAATTATATACAGGTAAAGAATTTCTAATATATTGTCATTTTTGGGGCAATGCATCAAGTTGGCTAGCACTGGTTACATATAACTGTGGGGTAGATGTAAAACCAGCTCTCGGTGCAGTAAAACTGCCGTTTTGAAGACATTATGCAGGTTTGCCACACATTTGTAGAGTATATACATGTCTTAATATAAATTTGACATTAACAAGCTTACACAACATGCACTGCCATGTGTAATGTTGGCTCAAGTGAACTTAAGCTAGGTGCACATGAGAACAATTTTACTCACAATCCGAGTCTTTACTTTTTCTGGGGCATATCCAAGACCTGATAATTATAATTTCTTAGTGCTGCCATTTGAGACAATAAGAAATTAAGGGGTACATTTACTAAACAGTGATAAGAGTGGAGAAGTGAGCCAGTGGAGAAGTTGCCCATGGCAACCAATCAGCACTGAAGTAACATCTATAATTTGCATACTATAAAATTATACAGAGCTGCTGATTGGTTGATGGGGAAATTTCTCCACTGGCTCACTTCTCCGCTCTTATCACTGCTTAGTAAATGTACCTCTAAAGGTCTATTTACTAAGACATGGACGGAGATAAAGTGGATGGAGATAAAGTACCAGCCAATCAGCTCCTAACTGACATTTTTCAAACCCAGCCTGTAACATGGCAGTTAGGAGTCTATTGGCTGTGGCTTTATCTCCGTTGACTTTATCTCCATCCAAGGCTTAGTAAATAGACCCCTAAGGGGTCTATTTACTAAGCCTTGGATGAAGATAAAGTCGCTGGAGATAAAGTACCAGCCAGTGGGCTCCTGTCATTTTTCAAACACAACCTGTGGCAAAGCAGTTAGGAGCCGATTGGCCTATACTTTATCTCCAGTGACTTTATCTCCATCCAAGGCTTAGTAAATAGACCCCTAAGTACACATGCAGTGCAAGGGGCTCCAATAGGACGTTGTCCCATTTATGTGTAAAAGAATGTAATTGCATTAGCAATCACCCTGAAGGGCCGTATTCATGGCCCGATTTGGGGAGAGATGTGTGCTGAGCGAACCGCTCAGCACACATCTCCCCCCCCCCCCCCGCTCAGCACAGCGCGATGTGTGCTGAGCGTGCGGGGGTGGGGGGGGGAAGACGGGGGGGGGGCGCTCATTTCACCCAGCAGGTGAAATGAGTGACCTGCTAGATTGAGCACCAATCTAGCACCAGCAATAGCGCTGCGCGGGGCTGCGCATCCCTATCACTGTGGGGGGTACACACGGAGTGATCACTGCGTAAAATCTAAGCAATCTAGTCAGATTGCTTGGATTTTAAGCAGCGATCGCTCCGTGAGTACCCCCCTTTACTTTCACTTCCCAGAGGCCACTGCAGTCTGACCGTACATGCCCGAATGGGGAATACTGGGGAGGAATCCTCACATAATGGCAGTGCAAGTCCTGGGTTTTCAGATATACACCATCTTCAAGTGTGGGCAAGGCAGTAACTATTCAACTGTACCCCATTAACATAGGTACATAGTTGTTGAGGTTGAAAAAAGACAAATGTCCATCGAGTTCAACCTATTGTACATTACATTATTATTATTATTATTATTATTATTATTATTTATATATTTTTTTTTTAAATATTAATTAAATGCTGTATCCCTGGATATTTTTTTCAGCTAGGAATTTATCTAATCCATTTTTAAACTTAGTGATTGAGTCCACCATTACTACCTTCTCTGGCAGAGAATTCCAAATCCTTACTGCTCTTACTGTGAAGAATCTTTTTCTCCGTTGGGTATGGAATTTTTTCTCCTCTAACCTCAGGGGGTGTCCTCGTGTCCTATGTAGTGTTTTTTTGGTAAACAAATCGTTTGATAGATCCTTGTATTGTCCCTTAATGTATTTATAAATATTAATGATGTCCCCTCTCAGTCGCCTCTTTTCCAGTGTGAACATATCAAGCCTTTTAAGTCTTTCCTCATAGTCCAGTGTCTCTAACCCCTTAACCAGTTTAGTGGCTCACCTCTGAACCCTTTCGAGTTCCAAGATATCTTTTTTATAATATGGTGCCCAAAACTGTACACAATATTCCAGGTGTGGTTGCACCAATGATTTATACAGAGGCAGGATTACACTCTCATCCCTTGTCTCCATACCCCGTTTTATGCATGATAACACCTTATTAGCCTTTGCTGCTGCATTTTGACATTGCGTACTGCTACCAAGTTTATTATCGATGAGCACACCCAGATCCTTTTCAACTACCGTTATCCCTACATTTTCCCCATTTAGTTTATAGGCTGCCTGATTGTTCTTAATCCCAAGGTGCATAACTTTACATTTGTCGATATTGAACCTCATTCTCCATTTGTCTGCCCAGGCCTCCAGTCTAGATAAGTAATTCTGTAGAGACTCAACATCCTTGTCTGAATTAATTATTGTACATAATTTAGTATCATCTGCGAAAATTGGCACTGTGGTTTCCACTCGCACACCTAGGTCATTAATGAATATATTAAACAGCAATGGCCCGAGTACTGAGCCCTGCAGTATTCCACTGAGTACTGAAGCCCATTCAGAGTACATCCCATTAACCCCCACTCGCTGTTCCCTATTAAACAGCCAATTACTCACCCAAGTACAGATAATGTTTCCTACCCGAAGCTCTCTTAGTTTGAGAATTAGTCTCCTGTGTGGAACTTTGTCAAAAGCCTTAGAGAAGTCTAAAAAGATCACATCCACTGCTTGACCCTTATCAATATTATCACTCACTTTCTTGTAGAAGCTTATTAAGTTCGTTTGACATGACCTGTCCTTCACAAATCCATGTTGATTCCTAGTGATAACCTTGGAGGTATCCAAGTACTCTAGAATGCTATCCCTTAATATACCTTCTAGTATTTTCCCCACTTTAGATGTCAAGCTAACCGGTCTATAGTTCCCGGGGAGCATTTTAATACCCTTCTTAAACATTGGAACTACCTCTGCTATACGCTAGTCCTTTGGTAGCATTCCTGATCTAATTGACTTGCTGAAGATCAAATATAGATTTCAAAATCTCTACGTTGAGTTCCATAAGAACCCTGGGGTGGAGTCCATCCGGCCCAGGAGATTTATTTATCTTAATTTTACTTAGTCTCTCCCGGATTACTCCCTCGTTTAAGCAAGTCATCATTAATGGGTCATCATTATTATTATTTATGTTATGCTCTACTTTCGTCAACTTGTCCTCTTTCGTGAATACTGATGAAAATAATTTATTAAATAAATCTGCTTTCTCCCTATCATCATTAATCAAGACATCCAGCTTACCCATTAAGGGCCCAATATTCTCCCTTTTCAACCTTTTACCGTTTATATACTTAAAGAACTTTTCGGGGGTTTTTTACTCTCCTTTGCGATTTGTTTTTAATTTTCTATTTTAGCTGCTCTAATCGCTTTTTTGCATTTTTTGTTACATTCCTTGTAGAACTGGAATGATTTCACCTTTCCGTCAGACTTAAATGCTTTGAAAGCACGCCTCTTTTTATCCATTTCTTCCTTGACCTTTTTATTAAGCCACATCGGTTTGGATTTCCTACTTCTGTTTTTGTTGACTTTGGGAATATATAAATTAGTGTACTTATTGAGCGCAGTTGTAAAAACGTCCCACATTTCAGCAGTATTCTTACCATGAAATACAATTTCCCAATTAATCTCTGTGACGACATGTGATGACACAGCTGGCGCGTCGTGTCGCTCAGTGGTAAAAGACACGTGGTTACTTTCCTAGCCCTGGTCCTACACATGGACTTCACCAATTGCCAATATGTTATTAGTTATATGTTAGGCAATATTGTATTGTATTGTGTGGTTATTATATTGTACAGTTATATTTTATCTGTTATATTTTGTATATGTAGTTTATTTGGTTATTATATATTCAATGTAATTGTTAACTGAATAAGTCTAGGCCAGAGTGTTAGTAACATAGTTAAATCAGTTCATTGTAATGTAAGTCCCCTAGCTGTACACTCAGATGTGATTAGGATGAGTAGGTTATGTAGTAAACAGGTTCTGTATGGAGATGCAGGTAATCTGCTCCTGTGCACTCCATTGTGTACAAGAGTCCAGACACCTCGTCTCCACTCCTGACTGACCAGCTTGTGTGATGAATAGACAGGGGAGGGATAACAAGAGGAGTGAGCTCTGCTGGGGGAGAGAGATCTGACACAGAGAGAGAGAGAGGCAGGAGACTGACTAAGAAGTAATGTTCTGTCAGGAGCTCCAGGAGGGATTGTCGTGTAGAATTGGATCACAGAAGTGTGCTGAACTGTGTTATAACCTATTCTGTTAATAAACCACTGTTGGTTTTTCATCTACCACCGTGACTGAGTGATTTTGAACCCAATATCCTCACATTTGGCGGCAGCGGTGGGATCACTCAAGACACCAGCAGAAAGGTATAAACCACAGCAGGCAATGGATTCCGCCCCGCTATGCTACCGTTACAGCAAGAAGGATCAACTACAGGACCTCTGTCGAGCAAGACGGATTGAGTTTAATACAGTGGATACCAAGGAATCCCTAATTGGAAAACTGGCTCAATGGGACGTTGAGCACCCTTGTGATAAGGAGGCAGAGGAGGATATGGTCGAGGCCTCAGCGGAGGAGACCAGTAATGGAACCAGGGCAGTGGAGCTTGTGGTTGGAAGTTTGTCAGCATATCGGCAGGCTGAGAAGCCGGATCTTTTATTTATAGTTTCCAAAATGCAGTACATTTGGGAGTACTGGAATGAAGCTCAGTGGGAAATCAGCAGGTGGAGAGTATCCAGCATACAGGACAAGTTGTGTCATCTGGGGAATGCGTTCATGCACTGCAGAAGTGAAGCAGCCACATGGAATCTGCTGGGGGAGCCAGAGTTTGAGGAATTCAGGGAGGAAGTGATCGCCACAGTGGCCCAAATGACACAAAGGATACAATATACAGAGACGGAAGGGCAAGTGCAGAGTAAATTGCCTTCCCGGACAGAGCCAGAAGAAGTGGCATTGGATCGGGGGCCCCTGGATACCCCAGCATGGCGAGGCCAGTGTTACAGGGTGGATGTGGAAAGGCACCACCTGCAACAGCTTCTCCCATACCCAAGGGAAGAAGTTGCCCAGTGGTCTATACGGAAGGAAGCACACGAAGTGAAGACAGCAGTGAGCACAATCCAGGCACCCCAGGAGGAACTGCACTACAACTTCCCTTTTGCTGAGATGGAGGATGAGGACTTGGTGAGAGAGTGTCAAGAACTGTCTGCCCAGTATGTTACACTGGAAAAGGATGACCTTGACCAGGTGGATGCAAGGAAGCACTGTCTGCAACCCGTTCTCTTGTCCCTGGGGGAATGTCGCAGTAAAACACTTGGTGACCAGTCTGAGCTGTGTTACAAGTGGCCATTTGCGGGTTTGGAGGATATAGAAACCATCGCAGAGTGCCAGCGAGACATTGAGGAAGAAGTCGCTACTATCACCCGACCACCACTTCAGCAACAGAGCCTCCAAGGGAATCCTTCAGGTGAGCACCAACCAGTCCTGGCTATTGAGCCATTTACAGTGTTGTGTTTGGGGGAGGCTACTGAAAATGAGAAGGAAGTGGGGTCTGTCATCCAAACACCCCAGGAGAAGATGCACTATACCTTCCTATTGGCAGAGGTGGAAGAGGAGATCTCTGCGAGGGCAGCAGTAGGTGGTAATGTCCCAACTATAAGCATGGCTAGTGCAGACAGGGTCGCACTTCAGGCTGATCAGCATATTCGGCTGAGGGAGGCCAATTGTGAAGCTATGTTCATGGCTGCCCCAGTTATTTTATCAGAAAAGGATGTTCAGGAAGGGCCCAGTGTACCCCCAGCTATTGTATCTCTCCCAGAAGATTCTGGAGGTCTGTTCCCATTCAGTAAACTTGATGGTAAGGAGCTGCAGTCTGAATGCCAGAATCTTCCCTGTGACTCAGAGAAAATCCAGGTATCAGACCTGGTGAAAATAGCATCAGCTCAGGAACTGGAAGGGAACATGTTGCTCTACTCTAGGGCACCTGAATGTGTTTTGGACTGGCATCATGTGCAAGGTGAAATGACTGACTCTAACCAGGACAATGGTGTTCGGCCAGGACATGTAGCAGTGAATGGAGAAGGTAATGCCACTGTCCCTGTGAACCTACATCCATGTTTCAGTACAACGATGGTCGAGTTGGTGGCTACACACAAGGAAGCTGAGCAGATTGTACTCCAGGCCACAGCATACAAGACTCAGAGTAGGATCCCACAAGTTACCCAGCCAGCCAGGCTGGAGGAAGCATTTACACAGGATAGCACAGAAGAAACTTCTGGCATGAAGGAATCCCCATTGTGCCCTGACAATTACCATACCCGTGGTTCATGTTTGGGGAAGGGAAGCCACTGTCCTGATGCACCAGAGGTGATGGAGGTGGGGTTCCCAGGGAATACATTGTTGGGGAGGGAGAGTGAGGGCCCCAGAGATCAGATTTTGTTTATGGAGGAAAATTGTGACTATCTGAACTATGAGGTTACCCAGTTGGGTGTAGGGGAATTATTAAGTCCCCAGGTGCAGTTATTGGACTTACTGAATTATACTGTAGCACATGCTGTTACCCCAACCCAGCGGCTGTCTACAAAGGGGACTTTGATTAATGTGTTTGGATGGGACACCGGGGGAAAATACAAGAACTATGGACTGCTGATCACGTTTCCACCGGACCCTGGTAAGACTGTATTGATTTATGTACTGTGGGCCACGCACCCACCAGACCGGGGAAAGAAATTCCCACACAAGCCTCATGACAATTACCACAGACTTTGGACATGGGACGCTGGTGGGCTCCGTACAAACTGTAAAATGCTATTCACAAAACCACCAGACCCACAAGAGACTCATCATTGTTATGATGGGGCACAGACTGTCTGATGTAGAAGAGCATCACTGCGCTCAGCAAGCTTAAGCTACTTAGGACACAGGGCGAGAAAGTAGGGGAAGATAATGTGACGACATGTGATGACACAGCTGGCGCGTCGTGTCGCTCAGTGGTAAAAGACACGTGGTTACTTTCCTAGCCCTGGTCCTACACATGGACTTCACCAATTGCCAATATGTTATTAGTTATATGTTAGGCAATATTGTATTGTATTGTGTGGTTATTATATTGTACAGTTATATTTTATCTGTTATATTTGGTATATGTAGTTTATTTGGTTATTATATATTCAATGTAATTGTTAACTGAATAAGTCTAGGCCAGAGTGTTAGTAACATAGTTAAATCAGTTCATTGTAATGTAAGTCCCCTAGCTGTACACTCAGATGTGATTAGGATGAGTAGGTTATGTAGTAAACAGGTTCTGTATGGAGATGCAGGTAATCTGCTCCTGTGCACTCCATTGTGTACAAGAGTCCAGACACCTCGTCTCCACTCCTGACTGACCAGCTTGTGTGATGAATAGACAGGGGAGGGATAACAAGAGGAGTGAGCTCTGCTGGGGGAGAGAGATCTGACACAGAGAGAGAGAGAGGCAGGAGACTGACTAAGAAGTAATGTTCTGTCAGGAGCTCCAGGAGGGATTGTCGTGTAGAATTGGATCACAGAAGTGTGCTGAACTGTGTTATAACCTATTCTGTTAATAAACCACTGTTGGTTTTTCATCTACCACCGTGACTGAGTGATTTTGAACCCAATATCCTCACAATCTCCTTCATTGCTTGTTTCAGCAGTGTGAAATTTGCTTTCCTAAAATTAAAAATCTTGGTTAAACCCTTATATTGTTGTTTTTGAAAGCTCATATTGAATGTGATCATATTGTGATCGCTATTTCCTAGGGTCTCCCCTACTTTAGTATTTGTTATTATTTCCTCATTATTAGTTAGTACTAGGTCCAGTATAGCCCCTTGCCTAGTTGGCTCCTCAATTACCGGGGACAAGTAATGAGCTTTTAGCATGTTTAAGAACCTGTTACCCCTAGCTGAATTTACTGTTTCGGTGTTCCAGTTTATGTTCGGGTAATTGAAGTCCCCAACAATAATGACGTCCCCCATACCTGCAGCTTTTTAGATTTGCTGCAAGAGTTGTAATTTGTCAGCCACACTAATATCTGGCGGTTTATAACATGTCCCTATTAAAAGTTTTTTGTATCTTTATCCCCACTCAAAATCTCAACCCATAATGACGTTATCTCCAGTCCCCTCGTAACTGATCTCCTTTAAATATGGTTTTAATGGTTTAAATATGGTCTATATGATGGCAGGACAGCACAATGGAATATGCTGCGCTCTATAAGAAACTGTTATTAAACAAATAAATAAATACAGTAGTATGTTGTCTCCGCTCAATATTGCTTATTTTATCACTTCACTATATGAATATGCACAATCAATTTTATATGTGTAGAGAAAGAAATAGAAAGTTGTTTTTAGTGAAATGGGCATATTGGAAGGCAGCGCCTTAACAGGGCGGCAGTGCGTCTGTACCGACCCTACCTCCTAAACGCATGATGTCATGTGTTTAGGTGGCAGGGCCACCGGCTCAGAAAAGTAGATCTCTACCTGAACTGTCCTAAGAACGTGCTGCGCAACTCCACAGACTGCAGGATGCCTGCACGGAGCTGACTGCTCTGCAGTAGAGTACTGTCTGCAACGTTGTGTTTAAGACATCCTGCAAGTCAGATGCAGGTGCAGTAGGACAGCAATGGTGCCACCCCCAGAGTCCTGTGCCCTGTGCAATGCCACTGCTCGCACACCCCTAGTTACAACCCTTCTGGCTGGTCATAACGATTAAACAGCTTAGTGTATATGAAAGGGTTAAGGGTAAAATGTTGTGTTGTTTTTCAACTAATTCATACAAAACACAATTAGACATTTGCCTTAGTTAGTTCTTTTTCACTAGGTTGATAAATGTAATATTAGATTGGCTGAAATGAGTTCTGCTCGTTTTAGGATAACAGCACTATGTTATACACAAGTTGGCATTATATAGTTATATACCCCTTTATATCACATCTTTATGATGTTACATGTTTGGCATTCTTACCAGGCAATTTCAGCAGATATGGAGAATCAACAGTGCAGGTCGAATCGTTAACGTTGTCTATAAATAAAAAAATATATTAAATACCAGTTAGAATAAATTGCAGTGTCATGGTACTGCCAATCAGGGGCAGATTTAGGGGTCAGGCCGCCCCTAGGCACAACATCAAGGCTTCCACCCATAATTTCACTACCACATTCATGTAAGGGCCAGTACCGATGCCCCAAGACTGCCAAAGCAGGCCCAACATCACCCCCTTCATCCTGCACCACAATTTGCTGCCCATTGCCCCAACCACACACACACGCACACACACACACACACACACACACACACACACACACATGCACACACATATCTGTCGATGGGGGAAAAAATCAGAATGACAAATAAAACAGAATTGCCCAGTGGACTAGTAGGGTTCTGATACAGGGGAGTCTGCTGTGCCGCCCCTAATCAAATGGTGTCCCTAGACACGTGCCTCACATGAGAAATCCACCACTGCTGCCAATGAGACAAATACTAAGAGAAAGGGGCATGCTAAGATTACAAAATAGCATCATGAAATGACATACTGTATACTGCCTTTTTTTAGAAGTGATGGAGGAATGTTATGTAACTATAGGGTTTATATATCAAATAGTGAAAAGGGTGGAGAAGTTACCCACAGCAATCAATCAGCATCTACCTTTCATTTTATAGCATGTACTTGATAAATGCTTCCTTGAAGCTGATTGGTTGCTACAGTAACTACTCCACTGATTCACTTCTCCAATCCTTTCACTAATTCACTTAATACATCATCCCCTACAGTATGTATACTGTACTGTACACAAATCACTTGTGTTAAAGATATAAGAAGCATCACAGAACCCATTGGCATCATCCATTTCCTTTCTGCACATAAGCCAGACAATGCCAGCCAAGTAATCATATGCTGCAAATCTGTGAGTATGTAGCAAATAAATTGCAGGGAGATGTACGAGGGGGTACCCAAAAGAAACAGGAATTAATGATTTAATAATTAATTTGAAACTTCAGACACCCTCAAAGTACTCTCCACTTGAATCAATACATTTGTCCTAACGTTTTTTCCATTGCTCAAAACATTTTTTAAACTCATATTCTTTAATGCCTTTTAGTATTCTTGTTTTTTTGTGTTTCACCTGAATGTGCTGGGTGAAGAAAAGGTGTTATGTCATTTTTGGTTAAAAATTGCTTAACACTTAGCGCTGTGTGGGCAGGTGCGTTGTCATGATGGAAGAACCAGTCACCTGTACTCCACAAATTGGGTTTTTTCCCCCTCAAATCCTGATGCAACCTTTTCAAACCTTCCAAATAAAGACTTTGGTTGACAGTTTGACCCTGGGGTACAAATTCTGTGTGCACAAACCCCCTTACATAAAAAAAAAAGAGATCATTGTTTTCACATTTGACATTAAAAATAGGTGAAAGAGGGAATAACTCGTTGTGAAAAAAAAAATCACTGCAATAAACACTACCTTCCCCTGCAACGTCATCAGTGTTACTAGCTCAGAAGGGTTCTGCAAACATTCACCTAGCGGCGGAAGCCCGTACTACAAGCGCCCTGCCCTCTAGAACACGCTTCCTGTTTCTATTGGGTACCCCCTCGTACTAAGCCTTAGAAACACAAAGTGGAGAGAGATAAAGTATCATCCAATCAGCACCTAACTGCCATGTTACCGGCTGTGTTTGAAAAAATGACAGTTAGGAGTTGATTGTTTGGCAGTGTATCTCTCTCCACTTTATCACTCTCCAAAGCTTATTACATGTGCCCTGGGGATTTTGTTCATATAGTATTGTTAGTGCCAATAGCAAAAGTCTTTCTGTTTTGTATACATATTGTATATGGAGGGGCATATTTTACCTAAGGACTGCAGTGACTTTGCATTGGAAGTGCTACCTGCCAATCACCGCCAGGGTTCCGGAAGCCGGCAAATTGACTGCATCTCTTCTGCAGAACTTATGCAACCACTCTATTTTAAGAAATGATTATCATACCTGAGATTTGCACTACTCTGTTTTATCTCATTCTTTACTAGGTGCTATGCTAAGCAAATTATTTTTAATCGATGTGTAGTGCCAGGATCTCCTTCAATTGCTCAGTACTGTTTTTTTAATTGTTATGCAAGAACTTAAGGCAATTACCCTACTCTACAGAATGTAATGGGATGAACAGTTAACTGCTGGTTGAAACAGAATAAAGACATGTTTTTCTTTTCTCTGGTTGACTGCTCTAATGAGATAAAATGGTGAAAATCACAGTTGGTTTTCTCTGTAAATGATGCACTTCAGACACTTACATTGGCCAGTGCAGCCCTATGAATGAATGAGTCTATAGCAGCCGTGGCCAACCTGTGGCTCCTGAGCCGCATGCGGCTCTTTCTTTATTTAAATGTGGCTCCCGACACTCAGTCACCTGACCACAACAGATCCTGGAAACTGGTTAACTCCAACCAGACACACAGCAGCACCATACTTGCCTACTCTCCCGGAATGGCCGGGAGGCTCCCGAAAATCGGGTGACCCTCCCGGCCCCACGGAAGAGCAGGCAAGTCTCCCGGTTTTTCAGTACCCCCCTGCCCGGCCGCCCACTTTGAGAGTAAAGTGGGCCGTCCGGACAGTAGATGATGCGATTCTTGTTGAATCGCGTCATCATAGTCACGCCCCCTGCTGTAAAATGCCGGTTATAGCGGCATTACAGAGCGGGGGGCGTGGCTTAAGCAGTGTCCCACTGTAACCCCGCCCTCGTTCTGCCTCTGCCCCTCCTCCGCCACACCCCGTTACGCCTCCTCCTCTCATCATTGTTCAGCCCAGCCCCTCCACTGAGCCGTCCTGGCAGCTCTCTCCCGGAGAGAGCTGCCAAAAAGTAGGTAAGTATGAGCAGCACTACGGTGACTGAAAACTGAGGGAGCCAGATACTGGGCTGTAGTGACATATGAGGGTGGGCTGGAGTGACACAAGGGGGAGCTGGCTGGAGTGACAGAAGGATCCTGGCAGGAGAGACATAATGGGGGAGCTGACTGGAGTGATACAGGAGGGTGCTGGCTGGAGTGACAAAGGAGAATCCTGGCAGGAGAGACACAATGGGGAGCTGACTGGAGTGACACAAGAGGGAGCTGGCTGGAGTGACACATTGACACATGGGGGAGCTGAAGTGTATAATGTGAATATGGCTTTTTCAATATATTTTATGTGGATCTGGATTTTTAAATAATTTTATGTGGAAGTGTCTTTTTCAGTGTATTTTATGTTGATTCTGGCTTTAAAATGTATTTTATATGGATCTGGCATTTTCATTGTATTTTATACCATGGGGTGTGGCCTAGCAGGCACAAGGTCACACCCCATTTTTGCACACGCTCCTTCGGCTTGATGTCGGCTCTTTGACGTACCTAACAATATTTTTTGGCTCTTTGTCTCTGACTGGTCTATAGCCTGGTACCTAGGCCAGCCATAACTAAAGTGTGAAGTACCAGCAGTGAAGTATTACAATGAAAACAAGGAAGACATTGCAGACAACTCATTTGTGTCTATTAAAATAAATAATATTTTGAGTGAAAAACATAAAAGTGTCACATAATGCCAAGCAACATTCTGCATACTGTTTATCTCTAAAAAAATAATAATAATATTTTT
This sequence comes from Pseudophryne corroboree, assembly GCF_028390025.1. Classification (NCBI taxonomy): domain Eukaryota; kingdom Metazoa; phylum Chordata; class Amphibia; order Anura; family Myobatrachidae; genus Pseudophryne; species Pseudophryne corroboree. The sequence continues at coordinate 338,744,902 of NC_086448.1, read as the reverse complement.
GTCTAGAAACAGGTTAGCATATTGTGTGAGCCTGGCTCAGCTTTTTCTGTGTTCCAAATGATATCCTGATTGTAACACTATTATAAACAGATTTAGTTAAAACAGCCAGTCAGAAAAAGAAATGTATTTAATTCTATATGAGACGTGTAACTATATCTGACATTCAGTGGAGCCTATACATTAAAATGTGCAAATATCCTCAAAATGGAGATTGTAAAAGACCTTTGTTGTGACAGATCACTTACAGTATACATACTAAGTATTTCTTACATTCCGTCTTCTGCCTTTAAATGACTCTAGACACAACAGAGAACCCTAAGGGAAGATTTAGCAAAACTTTGGGGCATTTTCATCATGATAGTTATCTGGCGCCGGGCGGCACCCAATAATTAACATTCTGACTGCGCCAGAGATGGCTGATGCGAAAATCAGCTGTCTTCACAAATCTTTTCACTGCTACTTTAGTAGCAGTAAAAAAAATCTGCCAGGGTTCACGCAGGCGCACAAACCCCTGGCATCCAACGGAAGTAGGGGGAGGGATCCTGGAGAATCTCTGATCGCAAGCCGGACCTGCTTCCCATAGGTAAGCAGCGGGGGCAAGGGAGCATTTGCCATCTGTAGATGGCAAGTGTTCCTGCAGGCAAGCTCCAAAAATATTGTATTTTCGGAGTTTGATGAATGAGGTCCCCAAACTAGTGTATGGGGACGCCAAGACAGCTCGGGAGAAAAGGTAAGCAGGAGATATCTGTGATATCTCCTGCGTTACTTTCATGATGAATGGCCACAAAACTTAATTTTTGCAAGATTATGTGAAAATGTTACATTTCACCTACTTTTGTAAAATTTAAGTGATGAATATGCCCATTGGAGAGGGATAAGGTGGAGAGACAAAACGTACTAGCCAAGCTGATTGGTTAGAACTTTATCTCTCTCCACTTTATTTTTCTCCAAGCTTTTTTTCTCCAAGCTTTGCTAAATCTACCCCAGTCTTAAAAGTGATAAAGCTTTCCACTGTCACTCACAAATCCCACTGTTTCAGGTTGCTAATTGTCCCTGGTTAGGATCCATTACATAAAGATGTTCAGGGAGGGAGAACTACAGGACAGTGTAGTGACAGGGTGAGGAAGAACTATAGGACAGTGGGGTATCCCTCAGCAGTACAGCTTGCAGTCAATGTACAGTGTGACCTTGTGTAAGTAGAGCTGTTGGTACAAGCCTGCTGCAGTATTGCCCATAATGACTTTCATTAAAGGCCCCACACTCTCTGTGCACAGTACCACTTTTATATAATACTGTGGCCCTATTTTTCAACAAGTTTAAAGTTCCTGTAAACTCGTTGCTAGTGTTAATAAGTACTGCTGCCATTTATTAAAATATTAATGTGATTTGCGCTATTCTAATGCAGCGCTATTGTTTTCATATATCCATTAGAATTTGCTGGGTGCTCTTATTTAACAACAAACGGTATTTGTCACTTACAGTACAGCTCGTTGTGTTATTTTTTTTCCCCATGGTAAGGAATCAGTTATTGTGCACGGCAGGATGTGCGGGCCTGTCGGGCAGCTCCGGCATCCCATGGAGGCAACCTGTGTGTGTCCGAGAAGCCCTGCACCCATACTAACCCACACAGATACACACTGCCCCATTGGAACACACCCTGCCCCACTGAGAGACACACACTGCCCCACTGAGACACACACTGCCCCACTGAGAGACACACATTGCCAAACTGAGGCACACGCTGCCCCACTGAGAAAGAGACACACACACACATACTGCCCCACTGAGAGACACACACTGCCCCACTGAGGCACACACTGTTCCACTGAGAGAGACACACACAGTGCCCCACTGAGAGAGACACAAACACACTGCCCCACTGAGAGACACACACACTGCCCCACTGAGGGACACACACACTGCCCCAGTGAGAGAGAGACACACACACACAAACACACTGCCCCACTGAGAGACACACACTCTGCCGCACTGAGAGACACACACTGCCCCACTGAGAGAGACACACTGCTCCACTGAGAGACACACATTGCCAAACTGAGGCACACGCTGCCCCACTGAGAGAGAGACACACACACACACACACACACACACACACACACACACACACACACACACACATACTGCCCCACTGAGAGACAAACACTGACCCACTGAGAGACACACACACAGTGCCCCACTGAGAGAGACACAAACACACTGCCCCACTGAGAGACACACATACTGACCCACTGAGAGACACACACACTGCCCCATTGAGAGAGACACACACACTCTGCCCCACTGAGAGACACACACTGCCCCACTGAGGCACACACTGCCCCACTGTGAGAGACACACTGCTCCACTGAGGCACACACTGCTCCACTGAGAGACACACACACTGCCCCATTGAGACACATACTGCTCCACTGAGAGACACACATTGCCCCACTGAGAGAGACACACTGTCCCACTTAGGTAGACACACACTGACCCACTGGGAGAATGAATGAACACACATACATCCTCTCTTCAACACCAGATGAGGGGCATCGGTGGGAATGTGACCCCCCCAAGGAGAGCCATGCGCCCACTGCACCGCAAGCCTATGCTGCCATATACCACCTGCTGCTATTGCCAACTGGTGAGAGGGTCTTCCACCAAACCCTTATCCAGCTTGTGCATGGTGAGCAAGAGTGCTGGGGGGGTTGGGTTATCGCAGGTGTCAGCGGGGTGGGGGGTGTGCACAGTGATCGCGGGTGCTGGGGGGAGTGACAGTGAGACTGGCATGCAGGCAGCAACTCCGGTCCTTCTCACACTCTGATGCCAAAAATGCCTGGCTGACTGGGGCAACCCAGCAGTGATGGACTGGCGCAGCTGCTTCTGATCCTCTCCTACAACTCCGCCACTGTCCGCCTCCTTATGATTAGTTGGGAAAAATCAAATGTTTCATTTTCCTAACTAGTTGGAACAATCGATTTCTGCCATTTTTCAGTGTGTGCTTCCACACATTGGGCCTAATTCTGAGTTGATTGCAGCAGGAATTCTGTTAGCAATTGGGCAAAACCATGTGCACTGCAGGGGAGGCAGATATAACATGTGCAGAGAGAGTTAGATTTGGGTGTGGTGTGTTCAATCTGCAATCTAATTTGCAGTGTAAAAATATAGCAGCCAGTATTTACCCAGCACAGAAATAAAATAACCTACCCAAATCTAACTTTCTCTGCAAATGTTATATCTGCCACACCTGCAGTGCACATGGTTTTGCCCAACTGCTAAAAAATTTCCTGCTGCGATCAACTTGGAATTACCCCCAATATCTTTCTGATGTATGGCCCACACAAGATGCTAGCAAGTCCAGTACAGACACCAGTAAACAACACATCAACTATGGCGAATGTGTAGACCACTAGAAGTTGCTGGGTCTCTGCTACCAGTTCTTGTAGTCGCCCACCCCATTTTGCAGCCAACTAATAGACCAATTCATTAGAGGGGGCCTGACTGTATTGGTTTATTCTAACCTGATTATTATCCACCACTGGTGATAATGTTTTGTTTAGTAGTGTATTATCGTAATCTGTGTACAGTTGGCCAAGTTATGTGCGTATATGTATTAGTAGGTGGAGCAGCATTCTTTTCAACAAGCTGAGTAATGTGGAGAACATGTGAGTTTAACTAGGTGGAGCTGCGTGTGTGATTGCATCTAATATTATAACATATAACATATAACATGACCAAAAATTATATTAATCTTAATGCTCAATTCAACGTTTAATACATTTTGATATAATATCCCCCTATTTTTTTTCTAAAACAAACTTCCACCTAACTCCTGTGTCAGTGGCACTGGTAATCTGGAATGGTATAACAGGCCACTCCTCTTAAGACCCATACACATAAGGCCCCTACCAATGCCGATATTGGCAGCATGCAGGGATCCGATGGGGTGCCGGCATCGGTAAATGCATACACACTTGCTGATGCCAGTGGGGTAGGGAGAAACGGCGGGGGGAGGTGTCGGGGGGAACGATGCCCAAGCTGCAGCATGGCTGTCGTTAACGAGGACTTCCCTCATCTGTACATGTTCAGATGAAGGAGGGTGTTGTTAACGATGCACGGGAGCGCGCATCGTTAACGATATTGAGTGTACACACTAGACGAGATTGTAAAAGATCTTGCTCAGAATGGCCCTTCTGAGCGGTATCTTTTATTCTCTCATCTAGTGTGTATGGGCCGTTACTCCCACATTTCCTGCACACATTGTTGCATCAAGGGCCTAATTCAGATCCGATCGCTGCAACGGCAGCAGTCGCAGCCTGAAGCCCTTTGTGTAGTGCGCCTGCGCACACAGTGAGATGTGAAAGCATCTCACTGTTGCGATCGCCTCTGCGTGATTGACAGGCAGAGGCGGTCGCGTGGCGGGAGGGGGGTGCCAGCAGTGTTAGTATGCCGTTGGGGGGGTGCGGTCTGGACATCGCAGGTGTGTCCGGACCGTTGCTGGGGTGGGCCACACACGCAGCCGATGCGACCCAAAACATGGCGGGTAGACGCCAGCCACAGCAGCTAGGCTGCGTAGGCAGGGAGTTACTTGCCAAGTGCGTAAGCATCACCGCCAGGCAATGCTATCGCACATTTGTGCGGCGGGTGTAGTAGGGCTTCACATGTCAGAGAATCTGATCGTAGATGTGCTAATATTAGCACATCTATGATCAGCTCTGAATCGGCCACCATATTTGAACTCTCAGTGCAAATCTCCATGTACTATGGCATTGGAGAGGTACAACAGTTTTGACCACAAAGACACTCACTGCTGCAGCATCCCTGAATCGTCAGCACAAATCATTAGTCACAGTGACACTGGTTCTCTGAACTGGTGTAACAGCACCCCCCATACATGGGGCCTGATTCAGAGCCTGACAGATCTATGGCATGAGACGAAAAGTACCGAAGGCCAGTGCTTTGCGCATGTGCAGGACCCTTACTGCTTATGTGCAGTATGGATAATGTGTCGGCAGATGCACTACTGCTACAGATATCTGTTTCACAGTCTGCAGCCATTTGGAGGTGGAGAGGGCTCAGTGATGGCCTGTTTCCCAAAATGGAGGCGAATTGAATACGTTTTGGGGGTAATGCCAATGCCAGGATCTTTGTTGGAAGAAAAAACATTTCCTGGCCACTTGCTAGGAGATGCATCAGCTGTAGTAGGAGATGTGTCAGGTTACTTTCATGACCCCATGGGTCACGCAGCTGGTCGATGCTGATGCAGATGATCCTATACTGCATGCTTGGATACAACACTGGATCACGCATGCATGCAGGAAGCGTCTACTACAAGATGCTTCCTGCTGCATTACCATATGTGAGCATCACTGCTACTTCCAAGTAAGCATCATCCCTGAACCACCAGCATAACTATCTAAACACAGTGGCAGGGATTTGCCAACATCTGATAAATGACAGAGGTGAATAGAATCCATGCAGGTACAGTAGTTTGAGGACTGTGATGCAATAGATAAGGAAGCTGATAGGGCTCCTTGTTGTTTGTTCGTGAGATCCAAAAATAGGCTTTTAAAATGGCTTAGACTGGTACAAGTACATTACAGGAAATATTTTATTATTTATATAAAAATGTTTTACTTAAAACCATCTATTAGGAGCCACTGAATTTGAAGCTAAATTAAAAGAAAGTATCAAGGAAATATAATAAACATATAAAGGTAAGTCCATGTCGCCATTTTTCAGTGCTGGTGTATTTCAAATAGCGTAAGATGTCTTAAGGTGTTTAAAATAGACTTTATGAATATAGTATACAGCATTGTTACAAAAATTCACATAGATGCAATTAAAATTTGGTGCAAGTCAAAAAGAAGCACTACAACTGTCATAGTGACAGTGCCAAGTAAAATTAGGGATTATTCACAAACATGGAATAAGTGCTGAGATATTTAGCAAACATACAGCTCCTAAATTGATTAATGCCAAGCTATGCAAGCTGGGAAGGGAGGAGATGAACATGATTTTCACATAATTAAAGTTGGAAATAATGTCAAATTTAGTCATATCTTAGGAATGTTGAACCATGGAAAAATTACAGCTGAAAAATAACGAGAGTTATGGTAGACATACCTTTGTTAACTCTCTTTCTTCGAGGTTCATAGGGAGAACATCATGGTTGTAGGTGGTGGATGAGAGTCTGGGCACCAGTTAAGCTTTCTGGCTTCCCAGAATGCTTGGCTCCTCTCCCCTATAACCCCGCCTCCATGCTCAGGCAGGTACGTTTTCTTAACAAGCCCAAAGCAGGAAGTGGATAGGAGAGAAGTAAGATATAGTACACATAAGAACACAATCTGCACATTCTCGCAGACTGGAGAAAGGAACTAGTGACTAATGCCACAAAAACCCAGAGAGGACAGGTGTGTCAGGGTGGGCGCCCTGTGGACCCTATGAACCTTGAAGAAAGAGAGTTAACAAAGGTAAGTCTACCATAACTCTCATTTTCTTCTTCAGGATTCATGGGGCTCCACAGGGAGAACATCGGGGGATGTCCTAAAGCAGTATTTTTAAGGGAGGGGACGCGCCTGAGAGGATAACAGAAACCTGTGTCCAAAGGAAGTATCCTGGGATGCAAAGGTATCAAATGAGTAGAATTTTAGAAATGAATGTGTGAATAGAAGATCACGTAGCAGCCTTACATAATTGCTCAGGAGATGCCCCATGACGTGCCTTCCATGAGAGACCTACAGATCTAGTTAAATGGGCAGAAATTGACATTGGTACAGGCAAATCAGCTTAATTGTATGCTTGTGCAATAACCATTCTAATCAGTCTGGCCAGCATCTGTTAGCTGGTCAGCCACGCTTGTGAAATCCATAAAGTATGAATAGAGTCGGATCTTCTGATAGAACAGGTCAGGTCTATGTAGATATGTAGGGCACATATTATATCCAAAGACCGTTCTTTTGCTGAAATATATGGTGAGACAAATGCCGGGACTATAATTTCCTGATTAAGGTGAAACCTAGAGACCACTTTAGGAAGGTACCCAGCCCTTTCATGATGAAAAATCAGGAAAGGTGGACTACAGGAGAGAGCTCCTAAGTCTGAGACCCTCTTGGCAGAAGCAATAGCCAGCAAAAATATTGTCTTAGCCGTCAACCATTTGAGGTTTACTGACTCTAAGGGTTCAAAAGGGGGCTCTTGAAGTGCTTCCAATACTACAGAGAGGTCCCATGGAGCTACCACGGATACATATGGGGGTTGTACATGTATGACCCCTTGAAAAGAAGTACATATATCTGGTAGTGTAGCAATGTTTCTCTGAAACCATACTTATAGCGGAAAAATGTGTACTTTCAGATTAGCAAGGCGTAAACCTAGATTCAATCCTGTTTGAAGAAAAGCCAGTATTCTTCATATTTTAAATATAGTTGTATCATAGCACTTAGAAGCGCACCTTGTGAAATAGGTATGCCATATTCTATAATATATACGTGCTGAAGCAGACTTGCATGCATTTAGCATCATTTGAATTACAGAGGTTGAAAATCCTTTTGCTCTTAAAATGGATGATTCAAGAGACACGCCATCAAAGACAGATGTTTCAGGTCCGGATGTAGACATGGCCCTTGAAATAGAAGGTCCTGTTGCTGAGGAAGTTGAAGGGGTTTCCCTACTGAAAGGCTCTGCAGGTGGGAGAACCAGTGCTGTCTGGACCACGCTGGGGTTATCAGAATGAGGTTTCCTCATACTTGTTTGAATGTCGTTATTACCCTTGGCAGAAGGGCTATTAGGGGTAATATGTATGGTAGATGAAAGGTCTATTGTACTGCTAAAGCATCCACGAATGCTGCTTGTGGATCCAGTGACCTGGAACCATATACTGGGACCTTGTGGTTGTGACATGATGCCATCAGATTCACGTCTGGCCGGCCCCACCTGCCCACTAGTAGTTAGAACACTTCTGGATGGAGAGCCCATTCGCCCGTGTGCACATCATGATGACTAAGTAAGTCTGCTTCCCAGTTGAGGTGGCCTGGTATGAACACTTCTGATATGGCTGTAAGTTGACGTTCGGCCCACTTTAGTATTTTGGCTACCTCTTGAATTGCCCTTTTGCTGCGAGTGCTGCCATGGTGATTTATATATGCCACTGTTGTAACGTTGTCGGATTGAATTTACACAGACCAGCATTGGAGAATGCTGAATGCCAGTGTCAGTGCTTTCTATACTGCTCTCAGTTCCAGTACACTGATTGGTAACTTAGACTCTGTCAGGCTCCATCTCCCTTGAAACGAGTGTTGCTCTGTTACAGCTACCCAACCGCGAAGGCTGGCATCTGTAGTGAGAAGCACCCAATTCGAGATCCAGAAGGGGTGACCCCTGTCAAGGTGATTGCTGTGGAGCCACCAAGTTAATGATAGGCGAACCTCCGGAGTCAGAGTTATTATATGCCGTTTGATCTGATGAGGCTAGCCATTCCATTTGGCTAGAATCAACCTTTGTAAAGGGCAAGAGTGAAATTAGACAAATTAGATCATGTCAAACGTAGATACCATCAGGTCGAGGACTTGCATGGCCGAGTGAATTGACATCTGAAAATGGTTAAGGAACTGCTGTATTTTGTCTCTTAATTTCGATATTTGTTCATTGTTAGAAACAGTCGTTGATTTTGATAGTCTAGCAGGGCTCCCAGATATACCATTCTTTGGAACAGTATGAGTGAGGACTTTTTCCAGTTGATAAGCCAACCATAACTTTGTAGGAAGACTATCGTTATTTGTAATTTGCTGTGAAATACCTAATGTGAACTGGCCAGGAGCAGTATGTCATCCAAATAAGGAAGTATCCTGATTACCTGACGATGCTGGTGTGCTACCATGACTGCCATGACTTTTGTAAATATTCTGGGCGCTGTAGCCAGGTAAAATGGCAGCGCCTGGAACTGATAGTGTTGGTTTAGGATAGCAAACCTCACGTATTGTTGATGTGACAGTGCAATAGGTATATGCAGATATGCATCTTGTATGTCCAATGACACCATGAAATCCCACGGTTCAATTGCTAGAACTATAGAGCATAGGGTTTCCATGCAAAACCTGGAAACTTTCACAACTCTGTTGAGAGATTTGAGATTGAGAATAGGTCTGTATGTCCCATTTGGCTTTGGTACAAGGAACTTGAACGTATAATAGCCCCTTCCTTTTTGAGCCTGAAGAACTGGCACTATTACTCCTGACTGGAGAAGTGATTGAACCACTTCTTGTAGTATTCAAGACTTTTCTGTGTCTGATGGAAGGCTTGTGCAAAAATATTGCTATGAGGAACGTCTTTTGAAAGAGATGGCGTACCTGGGAGAGACTACCTCTTGCACCTAAACATCTGAAGGGGTTTTGATCCAGACTTGTGCGAAGTGAAGAAGTCGGCCTCGCACCCTGAGGTCCCCTAGCTGCCCATGGCTGCTTAGTCTTAGGCTTAGTAGACTTTGAGGCATTTACAGTAATTGCCTAGGAAACGCTTGTCCTTTCTCTTTTCCTTGTGGGTGAAAGGTAAGAAAATTTGAGCTCTCAGGCCGTGGTGTAAAAGCTGAAGGGAGAAAAGCAAGCTGTTTCGGCAGCCACTAAGGATGCCACTATTTTGTTTAGTACAGAACATCTCCCGTACGGTAGTACTTCCAGAGTTTTCTTGGAGTTTAAATACGCTTTCCAAGAGCGTAACCAAATAATGCGTCTAGTAAGCACTGATGTTGCCAACGCTTTTGCTGCCAACACACCAGCATCAGATAGTGCTTCCCCAATGTTAGAAGTCGCTTTCTTGATACAATCCAAATATATTCTGCACTCTTCTCATATAACTAGAGTCAATTCCTCCTCTATTGCCTTCAACCAAGATTCAATAGCTTTTGCTGCCCATGAGGCTGCTATTGTAGGACTATTTACAGCACCCATCAGTGAAAAGATAGACTTAAGGCAATTTTCAATGCATCTATCTGTGGGTTCCTTTAATGATGCAATGGCTGTGATAGACAAGGTAGATTTTTTTACCAAACAAGTGATATGAGAATCCACTGGATGAGGAGTCTTCCACCTTGCACTATCCTCCAAAGGGATAGGATAGAGAGATAAGAGTCAGTTAGACAAAGGAAACTTTTTAGAAATAACAACAGAAGTGGGTGCTAGTGTACTGGCTGTGGGACACTTATTAATACAATTATAGATACTTAACAATGACTGCAGCTTCAGGGGTTGAACCTCAAACTATAATATGTAGAAATAAAAACAAAGAAAAAGAATCGCTGTCCATGAAAGTATCATATAATTTACAATTTATTAGAAATAAATTATCATAATCACATTTACCACAATAAAACAAACAACAATAAAATATAGACAAATAAAAAACAATATAAAATCACATTCTTTTTAGAGCTTTTATATAATCTGCAGACCCAGCACCGCAGATACATTCATTGTATCCTTTTACTGAAGAAGGAACAAATTCTATCCAGGTATTAAAACTCTCCTTGTTATTTTGTACCAATATTTTGTAAAGCGTTTTTTCATCCTCAGATGCTGTATTTCTACAGATAGCTGGAATGAATAAACTCCACAAGAAACTGGAATAAATACAAAGTCTATTGACTAATAAATTCTTGCAAGTTTCTTGTCAGTTAAAAAGTTCCCCGTTTGGTCAGTAATATGTTGTGTCAATTATAAAACCTAATGCTCCATTGTAGAACACCGGAATATGACAGACCAATATTTTGAGGTTATAATGGGGCAACTTAGTGCAGGACACAATCGTAGTATCAGCTGTTAATTTCGCTGTATTCCACTATCAATCGGCAATCTGTGGATGAACAGCGCTTAGCCCAGCCTCTATTTGTGAGCGGTCTGTAGGAACTTCCTTCCTAACACCGGGTGCCGGCTACCCGGGTAGTTCAGAGCGGTGGATTGGAGCTAGCGGGAAAAGAGCTGACCTCCACTTGTGGCAGCTAGCAATGTGTATAGGTCTGCAGGCGATGCCTGGCAGTGCTTGATGGCGGTGCATGATGCATTTCTCAGCCGCTGATGAAACAGCCCCGGGTCAGCGGCTGAGAGATGCGTCAAGCACCGCCAGGAATCGCTGTATGCTGAATCCTACAGACCTATCCACATTGTTAGCTGTCACAAGCGGAGGTCAGCTAGTTAATCTAGAATGCTGTTTGTTCCCTGGCAACATCTTTTGTAAAACTACAGATGTCTGTGCCAGACTTTGAACTGAACTCGCCAGTTTCCAACCATGGTGGATTTGTATCTGGGGCTGGTATTGACATAGGGGGACCCATGGCTGGTGAAAGTCTGTCCACCAGGGTACCCAATAACTGTGTAAAGGAAGCCCAAGGAGGTTCCTGTGTAGGTACAGAAGTAGTTGACTGACCAGGAGGTATATAACATTTATTACATAGTCCATCTTGTACAACATTCTGTGCAGATAACCCCACAGAGCACATTTTACATGAAAGCAAGAATGGGGTTTCTGACTGTTTGCAACCTTTTGCCTTGCTAGACATAACTGCAAAAGTTGTGTGTCGCACTCACACTTTTATGGCAACAGTAACTGTATAATTAAGTGTAGTATGTGACAAAAGTCAGCAATTTAACTGCCGCTCAGAATAATTCTGAAAGCACCTGTCTCACAGGGTATAAAGAAAAGTGATAGCATATAAATAAATATATATATATATATATATATATATATCAGACAAAAAGATAAATCAGACAGCAGAACTAGCACAAGTCACATACAATGCAGATAAATACACAATAATATCACTTCAATGAGCACTTGCATCAACTACTCCGCCAGTTTTTTAAAGCAGGTAGGATATAAGTGTTTTTAAAAACCTGGCTCCTTAGAGACGATTTTACAGTTAGATGAAGACAAGCGTTCCCGGAGACCTTGCTTGCTGCATGCTGAAGATGGATGCCCTGGTCTCGGAGGAAAGGAGGGAGTGTAGTTTACAGCTCAAGGGCTGGAAATCTGCAGTAGACTGACATCCAAAGCTGGGGGAGGGGCTACAGGGAAAGTGCCGCCTCCTCCTGCTGGTCTTCGCCACAGGTACTAAAGGCCTTTATAAATTTAGTGTATACACTAAAACCTGGGCCTTATATGCCCTGGTGGTGTAGTGTAATCCCTGATTGAAGCCAGTGTCCACACCAGCTCCGCCGTCCGTCTACTGGGACATGCGTGGACCGTGATTTAAATGCGGGTCCTTTAAGATGGGACCCTCTTACCTGCCCCCATATTCCAGCCACGCAGTCCTGGGATCCCCGCAGTGAGCGTTGCTTGACACGGTGTGCAGCTGCAAGTACCCGTCTTGGCATTGGCCATGCAGGAGTTTCTGAGCCAGCGGGGGGTTATGGAACTGTAGTGCTGAAGTCTAAAAGACTTACAACGCTGACAAGTTCAGAGAAAAAAAACTTTTACAATTGAAAGCATGGGGCTGCTATAGCAGCCCCCTGTAAAGGTGCACCCCAGCTTCCAGCTGGTACCAACAAAAAACTGACCTGCCTGAGCATGGAGGTGGGGTTATAGGGGAGAGAAGCCAAGCATTCTGGAAAGCCCGAAAACTTACTGTAACTGTTTACATAGAAACATAGAATTTGACGGCAGATAAGAACCTCTTTGCCCATCTAGTCTGCCCCCTTTTTTTTACCATATTTTTATCTCAAACCTTTTTTGATACTTATTTCTTTGTAAGGATATCCTTATGTCTATCCCATGCATGTTTAAATTGCTCTACTATCTTAGCCTCTGCCATCTCTGATGGGAGGCTATTCCACTTGTCCACTACCCTTTCTGTGAAGTCATTTTTCCTCAAATTTCCCCTGAACCTCTCCCCCTCCAGTCCTTGGTGCCCGGACTCTCATCCACCACCTACAACTCCAATGTTCTCCCTGTGGAGCCCTATGAATCAGCACAAAAAAACAGCACAATTTAGTTGCTGTCATTTGTAGTTACCTATGCTCGTTTCTTTGTAATTACTGTTAATAATCATACTCAATCATCTAGCCTATAAAGGAAATATAGATTTATTAATTTATCTCTTAGAACGAAATTTACTAGGAGTATATATTAAATTTACACTTGTGGTTAATTATTTACAGTAAGTGTTTTTCTCATGTATTTATAATCTAAATATATATATTTGCATATAAACCAGTTTCTCATTTTATTTTTATATTTCTAATATAGGGGGTCATTCTGAGTTGTTCACTCGCTAGCTGTTTTTTTCGGCCGTGCAAACGCTATGTCGCCTCCCACTGGGAGTGTACTTTAGCTTAGCAGAAGTGCGAACGAAAGGATCGCAGAGCGGCTACAAAATAATTTTGTGCAGTTTCAGAGTATCTTCAGACCTACTCAGCGCTTGCGATCACTTCAGACTATTCAGTTCCTGTTTTGACGTCACGAACACGCCCTGCGTTCGGCCAGCCACGCCTAAGTTTTTCCTGGCACGCCTGCGTTTTTCCGAACACTCCCTGAAAACGGCAAGTTGACACCCAGAAACGCCTACTTCATGTCAATCACTCTGCGGCCACCAGTAGGACTGAAAAGCTTCTCTAGACCTTGTGTGAAACTACATCGGTCGTTGTGACAGTACGTCGCGTGTGCGCATTATGCCTCATACGCATGCGCAGAAGTGCCATTTTTTTGCATCATCGTAGCGCAGCGATCATTTTCAGCTAGCGATCAACTCGGAATGAACCCTATAGTCCGAAAGAAAATATCACAACTACAGTATGTGTTTTTATAGTACTTGTTTTACAAACTGTTTTTGAAGACTAAAATGAGTGAGACAATAGGAAACGGCTAACACAATTAACACATAATAATATGTCATGGAAATCTAACCCAATTATATGACAGCTTATTAACTTTCCTACAGATAGGTTCATGGTCATCTATTCTGCGAACCGGTCACACCAACAGCCGCAATGCAATTGTGTCTAGCTGCTCCCAGGTGTGACCCGTTTGTGGGAGCGTACACACCCATGTGATCATATGGATTGTGCGAGCCTGCACAGTGCACCCACACAGCCGCAGAAATGCTAGTCGCTGCAATCTACTCATGACTGCCGCGGCTAGTGGCCAAGCTGACCATCTGTATATAGTGGGAGAGGCAACTTGTGATTCTTCAGCTAGCAGAGCATGCTGGGAGCTGTAGGTCAACAACAGCTAAAGAGACAAATATTGCCTATGCCTGCTATTTAGCATTCCTGGTGGGTTCGCCATCTACAACATTTCATAGATAGGCCCCATTGAAGGTCAGGGAACACTTACAGCAGTACTAAATGCAGCAATGCCAATGTGTTGTCATTTATTGATAGCTCTCCACAACACGTGCACCTCCCTTTGGTTAGTATTAGTTTGCACTATGGGCTATCATATATGAAAGCATTTCAAATGAACACAGATCACATTCTCTGGGGAAACAAGTGTGATACAGTAAATTGTGATAATTAGTTGAAGACGAATATATAAAAATAATAGGATCTAAAGCTAAAAACAGGTTTAGTCCATTATGTCCATTTAATTAACAGCTTTGCTTCTTTCCTTACTTTCAACAGTGCATTGGCAAAAGTATAAATATGAGATGCAGGAAATAGCATTTTCCCAGCATGCTGTGCCTTAGAAACCAATATTTATGGAAGACCTAGAAATAATAACCTGTAAATGTAGCCTTTACCATTTTAAACATTGAATGAGACATTACAGGAGTTGCTAGATTTTTTTTTTTTACTAAACACATATTATGAAAATAATAAAATATAAGCCATTGGTGATAAAATTAACTCTAACATATCCGTCAAACATAAATAAACACACTCAAATAGACAGTGTTTAACCCTGTGAAGCAAGTGTCAAGCCATGGTGTGCAGTTCTGTTTAAGTGCAGGATGATAATCCCTTGTTTTGGCTTAAACAAGCACATGCGCAAACACACTTTTGACTTTTGGGACAAATGACATTAACGTTCCAAAATGATTGTGGTAGTGCAGGTTTCAAGATAATTTCCATGTGACTGTTCATTGAGTTCAATGAAGGCTTCCTAAACCCCAACGTAATGAGCAAAGCTTTAAAGTTCCCCTACTAATTTTGTCTGTTGTGTAAAAAGCCAAGTCAGTTTTTTTTTTGTGTTTCAAGAAAAAAAGGAGAGCATTAAAAAAAATACACAAAAAAAAAGTCTTTAACTGTAAAGGAGCCAGTGGATGTCTTGCTTATAAAGCTAGTGCCTTTTATTCCCAAGAGACTTGTCTTTGTGGAAGTAGGAACAAAATGAAGAAGCTCAGCTAAAATGATGACATTTATTGGCATTCTTTTTTACTCTTCTTTATCTGGAAAAGAAAAAGAAAAAAAGGAGAGTCATTTGTGAAATTTTAGTCCCACCGATCGTCCATGCTGAGAAAGCTGCTGGGAACAGAAATCAAGCAATGTGTATGAAAAAGTATAATAAAGCTGCACCTTTGTAAATAAAATACTATAGGTAATACTGTATATGAGGACTTCATATATTAAGGCCAATAAAAAGAGTTAGCATAGCACCAATGTTTTAGCAGCATAGGCAAATGCTCTGGTTGCCTGGAAACACCCCAGCTCACACAGTGACCACAATAGCAATAATATAGCCTCATCTGTCATACACACATGTTGTTGCATCTAATGCATACTTGCCTACTTTTGAAAAAGCATATCAGGGAGATTGTAAAAGTGATGCCTCTCAGCGCGGAGGTGTACTGCTACATCTGAGAGACGTGTCATAAAAATAATTTACATCCATATGTAAATGAGACCCAAAGTTATTAAGATCTACTTGTTGAAGAAAAGACACATATATTTTGCAGGATTTGTTTGTGTATTGTGTTTTACATATACACAAACATATACTGTAAGTGGCCACGAGAATCCTTATTTAAAATGCATGTAGCCATAGGGATCATTGTGCCTTATAACCAATGCAGGGAATGGAACTGATGATCCGATTTAAATATATCTATCTCTAATTTATTTTTCTCCCCCAAGAATGTAACAGCTACATAATGGGGATAAGGTGAAATCAGGGAGATTGCTGGACTATTCAGGGAGTGAGGGAGATTGCTGCTATTTCAGGGAGTCTCCTGCAGAATGAGGGAGGGTAGGCAACTATGATCTAATGGCTTACTGTGATTGGTGGTCTTGTAAGTGTCTGAAGCATTACATACACTGCAATTTGTACAGTATGAGGAAACAATAGCTGGTTAAGTGCTAATTACGTCCTCTTCATGGGATGGCTCCAATTGATCTAAAATCAAGCATTTGGAAACCCCACTCTAGAAATCCTGTGTTGCCCCTGAGTAGGGATTATCTGCATCAGAGTATTTGGCTGAATCAGGGGCATTTTAAGAGAGGAGGAGGCCCAGGTGCAGCCTCCTCCGTTCAGGGCCCCTCCTCTCTGCCAGCAGCGCTGAGAGTCTGAGCACTAGAACGCTCAGACTCTACTGCGCATGCGCAGATCTCCGGGAAAATGGCGCAGCGGCCATTTTCCCCGAGATTTCTCTACTGCTCATGCGCAGAACTCCGTGAAAATGTCCGCTGGGCCATGTTCACGGAGTTTTAACACTGCCGTGGACGTCACCGCGGGACTCCGGAGGGATGAGCATTCAGAAAATAGGTGCACTGTGTGCGGTGGGGGCCCCCTCTGGACTCAGGGGCCTGTGTGCACTGCACACACTGCACCCATTATAGAAACGCCAGTGGGCTGAATATTATATTAATTGCAGTAGGTGTGGGCTTGCCTTTTTGGGTGAACTGGTGGGTCACAGCAGGTACTGTTTAATGTCTGTCACAACAAGGCTAGGTAGCACTCCAGTAAACATAACAAAGTGATAAGGGAGTAAATACATTTGAAAATGTTATTGCCTGGGTCACATTAAACCAAATATACCACCATTGCTTATACTGTAAGTGTACTTAAATGATAGACAAGAATGATGCACATCAAGTGTTGTTTGTACAGTTTGTTTCTGGCCAAAAGAAATGTTTTGGAACCAACCAGTCTGTGTACATTTGTTTGTGTGGTCATTGGCTAACCACTGACCATCTATCTAATCAGGGGCGTTTCAACAGAAGAGGGGGCCTGTGTGCACCTCCGAGTGGGCCCCCTCCTCTGCACGGCGCAGTAGTGTCCGGCATATGCCAGAGTCTACTGTGCATGCGCAGGTCTTCGCAAACATGGCGCCAGCTGTGTTCCGGAGATCAATTTAACTACTGCACATGTGCAGCAGCCATTTTGGCAGTGTTTTTGCCGTGATTGCAGCGCCCAATGCTGGACAACGGAAAGGTAAGTATTCAAATATGGGTGCGGTGTGGGCCCCCTCTGGATCCACTGCACCCATTATAGAAATGCCAATATATCTAATATAAAAACTAGTGTGAGTATTGAACACATATTCATTGCAAAAGAAGTGAGTAATTATATGTTTCAAGTGAGTAATAATAAGTAGTCATTCTGCAATCAGACCGAGCATGCGGATTGAAAATAACTTTGTACATTACTGAAGGGAAAACACATATTACTATTATTCTGGCGTCAACACAGAATAGTGATATCACAGCAATGTGTATAGTCCTGCTGTTATTATTACCCCACTGTGGATGCCACTGGATGGATGAAATACCTGTTTTCAATGGAGAGTGTCTCTGAATCTCCAAGGTTCCTTGAGGTTTGTTTATCAATTAACATAATTTTGTGTTATTATTTACGGCAGCAATACAAAATGTGTTTCCGCTGCAACTTATTATTACTCACTTCTTTTTGTCTTTGCTGGAAGTGAAATGCTTCACTGAAAAGCAGCTTCATTTTAAAATACCAATACACATGCTCAGGCTGGACGGGTAGTGTGTGCACATTAAACACAGTGAAGCATGGCAAAAGGTCTACTGTAAGTTAAGCATGGCAAAGGTACTAAATCCCTGATCAAAGAATAGGCAAAGAAATCTAAACATTATTCTGTCATAGGAGAAGCGCTGCAAGTATGGCGGTACGGGGCGGTACTGCATACCGGTAGGAAATTGGCAGCCGGTACGCAGTACCATCGGGCCACCACCTTGCAGCCACTGTGTCAGGGAGAGCGCAGCATGTCAGTCCGGTCTCTCTTCTCTTCCTTCAGCGGCAGTTTGTATCACAATCAAATGCCGTTTCGTGAGCCAATCAGAGCTCACAGACCTGAGGCCAATACGGAGCCACCACTGCCGAACCGCGAGCTATGATTGGCTCACTAACCGTTTTTTTACCTCTTTTGTTACATTACAACCTGTCATTTATTTTTTATATCTGAAATTTATGTGATGGATCTGTACAAAATAGTCTAAGTTGATGAAGTGGAATGAGAAAAATTTATACAAAAAATTATTTTTATAAATAAAAATCTGAAAATTGGCATGTGCATATGTATTCACCCCTTTGCTATGAAGTCCCTCAAAAGTTCTCGTGCAACCAATTACCTTCAGAAGTCACATAATTAGTGAAATGAAGTCCACCTGTGTGCAATCTAAGGGTCACATGATCTGTCAATATAAACACACCTTTTCTGAAAGGCCCCAGAGGCTGCAACACCACTAAGCAAGAGGCATCACACCATGAAGACCAAGGAGCTCTCCAAACAAGTCAGGGACAAAGTTGTTGAGAAGTACAAGTCAGGGTTGGGTTATACAAAAATATCCAAATCTTTGATGATCCCCCGGAGCACCATCAAATCCATCATCTTCAAATGGAAAGTACTTGGTACCACAACAAACCTGCCACGAGAGGGCCGGCCACCAAAATTCACAGACAGAGATAATCAGAGAGGCAGCACAGAGACCAAAGGTAACACTGAAGGAGCTGCAGAGTTCCACAGCAGAGACTGGTGAATCTACGCATGTAACCACTATTAGCCGTACACTCCATAGAGCTGGGCTTTATGGAAGAGTGGCCAGAAAAAAGCCATTACTTAGTGTTAAAAATAAGAAGGCACGTTTTGAGTTTGCCAAAAGGCATGTGGACGACTCCCCAAATGTATGGAGGAAGGTGCTCTGGTCAGATGAGACTAAAATTGAGCTGGTGCAAACCCAACACATCCCATCACCCCAAGAATACCATCCCCACAGCGAAACATGGTAGTGGCAGCATCATGCTGTGGGGATGTTTTCCAGCAGCAGGGACTGGGAAACTGTTTAGAGTTGAGGGAAAGATGGATGGTGCTAAATACAGGGATATTCTTGAGCTAAACCTGTTTCAGTCTGCCTGTAATTTGAGACTGGGACGGAGGTTCACCTTCCAGCAGGACAATGAACTGAAGCAAACTGCTAAAGCAACACTCAAGTGGTTTAAGGGGAAACATTTAAATGTGTTGGAATGGCCTACTCAAAGCCCAGATCTCAATCCAATTGAGAATCTGTGGTTAGACTTGAAGATTGCTGTTCACAACCATAAATCAGTCAACATGAAGTAGCTGGAGCAGTTTTGGCTTGAGGAATAGGCAAAAATCCCAGTGGCAAGATGTGGCATGCTCATAGAGACTTATCCAAAGCGACTTGCAGCTGTAACTGCCACAATAGGTGGCTCTGCAAAGTTCTGACTTTAGGGGGGTGAATAGTTATGCACGCTGAAGTTTTCTGTTATTATGTCCTATTTGTTGTTTGCTTCACAATAAAAAAAAAATCTTCAAAGTTGTAGCCATGTTCTGTGAATGAAATGATGCAAACCTTCAAACAATCCATTTTAATTCCAGGTTGTGAGGCAACAAAACATGAAAAATGCAAAGGGGGTTGAAGATACTGATGCTGTATGTATCTGGTACTGTGGGGGCATATCTGGCACTGTGGGGGCATATGTGTATCTGGCACTGTGGAGGCATATCTGGCACTGTGGGGGCATATGTGTATCTGGTACTGTGGAGGCATATCTGGCACTGTGGGGGCATATGTGTATCTGGTACTGTGGGGGCATATCTGGCACTGTGGGGGCATATGTGTATTTGCCATTGTTTGGGGAATATGTGTATCTGACACTACACTATTGGGTGCATATGTGTATCACCACCCCCCCTCCCCCCCACAGTGTATCATGCCCCCATTTTCATTGCATCTTCTCTCTACTGACTACTTTACAGGTATAATCCCTGCCTGAGATGGTGTACTGTGTTCTAAATATATTGAGATAAACTTATCACAGTTTAATAAATTTTGTTCAGATTGCAGACCACACAGGAGACTATAGTGACTCAAAGTGTCCACACTGAATGAAAGGGACTACATGAGAAATAATTGATTTCTCTGTGGGAACCCTGTTCTTAAATAGCACAAAGCAGAGGCAGAATCTTTTGCCTTCAAAAAATGCAATTGAAAGGGGTTATAACCACTGGATAAAAAGACCCCTCTAACTCTTACTGACAAGTAGGTGCACATTCTTACTGTATGTGATTATTACAGAAATGCATCATGTGATCACATTAAAACACATTTGTGGATAATATTCACTTGTTCTTAGGATGAAAAACAGTCTAAGAAGACAGACTATGGAGAACAGTAATCATTATGTTATACTGAGCACTACATACAGTATATCTCACAGAAACACAGAATGTGACGGCAGATAAGAACCACTTGGCCCATCTAATCTGCTCATGTACATACACCCACTTACATGCTAGGGTTAATTGTTGCTGGGAGCCAATTAACCAACCAGTATATTTTTGGATTGTGGGAGGAAACCGGATTACCCCGGAGGAAACTCATGCAAGCACGGGGAGAATATACAAACTCTACACAGTTAAGGCCATGTTGGGATCGAACCCATGACCTCATTGCTGCAAGGCAGTAATGCTATTACATGACTTCAATGAAGACACCTTTCCTTAACGCCTTAGATGGTTTAGCTACATAACTGACATCATTTCTCCACTCTAATAAAGGCATAGCTTTAACTTTCAAAAGCCCATTGTAATATTTCCACAATATCACCAATGCCCCGCAGAGCACAATATTATAGACAGAAATCATTACTCTGCACATTCATATCAATTTTAAACAATGAACACCCTTTGTATAGTATTTATATTGTTTCATTCTCTCTAAGGGCCTAATTCAGACCCTGTTGCTGATGTGCAAAAATCGCTATGAAGTGATGTTTGCACATGCGCGTACGCCGGTACTCTAGTGTGCACAGTCCTGAACAGCGTTTTTTCCAAACGCAGTTTAAGACCTGGAGGTGAACAGAAATGGGGTGTTGACGCAGCGTTTTGATGGCGTCAACGCTCCATTTAAGGGGCGCAGTCCAGACAACCGAGGTATGTCTGGACCACCCAGCGACGGTCCTTTCTTCATAGGCTCCTACATGCCTTAATGGATCTGGACCAAACTTGGTAAACATACCCTTCATTATCCAACTTAAAATACTGGTGGGGTTTCAAGTGAAAAAAATCCACCCCTTTAGGGGTCAGGGACCCAATCATGAAAATGCACATGGAAAATGCATTGGTCTGTTTGTTTGTTTGTTTGTTTGTTTGTTTGTGTGTGTGTCTGGTCTGTCTGTATGTGAGGTCATGCTGTGATGTCATAATGCTAGCAACTGCCTATACCAGGACTTTGCTGCTGCTACTCTGTCTCATACTCCTCCAGAACCGGGGCAACACACAGCTCACCAGCAGTAGGCGATATTACAGGAAAAGCTATTAACATAAGGTTAGTGACTGGACAAATATAACGGCAGCTTAGTGCAATGTGGCGGCGGCAGACTTGGAGCGTGATTAACGAGACTCAGAGGAATATAGAAATTATTGACAATCACACATACCCTTCATTATTCAATTTAAAATACTGGTAGGGTTTCAATTAAAAAAGTCCACCCCTTTTCGGGGCCAGGGCCATATATCTATATGTCAAAGTATGTATGTATGTATGTATGTATGTATGTATGTATGTATGTACTGTATGTTTGACCTTCATCATACAGATGTGTCCATACACATCTTTCCTGCAATGCGTTTGCATTGCAGTTTGCTATCCCGGCATGGTATACTGTAGCGGAAGCGTGTATACACATGCTCACACTACTCACTTCGGGAAACATACGCATGCTCCCGCGAATATTAGCACACCAATAAAGGGCTGCTGGAGGTACACTATGCCATGTTGGTATGCATCACAGCGCCGTGCAGCACTTTTTAGCAAAGAAGTGTGAGGACACATAGGCTCCTACATGGCTTGATAGACCTGGACCAAACTTGGTACACATGGCTTTCATACTTAAAATGCTGGTGGGTTTTCAAGTGAATAAATCCATCACTTTCAGGGCCATCCATATGACTGGGTGACTTTGGCACTCACTAAGAAGGGATTTTTCAAAATTCCACGCACAAAGGGGTTAAAAGGGGTAAGATAATTCCCCTCAAACAGAGGAGAGTTAAGGCAGCCCACCCAGCCGTGCCGGCGATACCAAGTCGTGGTGGGGGGAGGAACTGACACAATGTACGGAGCACAGAGTTATCAAGAACATCTCTATACTTCTCAGAGTTAATGTGACCATGCATTACAACTAGTGGACCCATGCCAAACTAGTTGCCCCACAGCATAACACCACTTCCTCCATGCTTTACTGTAGGTATCTCCAAGCTATCTTTGTTCTCCAACAGTGACGCACACAGGGGGAGTTTCTGAGTACCCAGAAACCCCATCTGAGCCATGAGATGATTTACTTTCCCTTCAATGGTCAGGAAAGCAGGGACCATGTTATTAGGTCCAGTAGAATCACATCATTTGTCCCTGCCTCCTCACGATAGATCCACAAATCGCTGCAATTTGCCATGAGAGGGGGGACTAATGAAATGATACCTAGTCCTGCCCCCATTTACAACCTGCAGCATGGTAAGTGTGTAGCGTATGTGTGACATATAGTATGTGCTAAATAAAATATATAGCTATATTACACATATGTTCACATGGAAATCCCCTGGTAAAAATCCTGCTTTTGCCCATGTCCAACCATCATTTTTATAAAATGATGATTGCTCAATTAATATAGTCCAGTGCAAATATTGATTAAGAGCATGATTAAAATAAATTTTTCTTAATTCTGGGATAACAAGAAAATGTTATAGCATATATGCGATGGGGAACTAAGAACTAATGATAGGCACGAGTCAAATAAGTTCTTTATAAAGAGGAATAGGATAGGTCTATTATACTGTAAATTAGAGATGTGCACTTGAAATTTTTCGGGTTTTGTGTTTTGGTTTTGGGTTCGGTTCCGCGGCCGTGTTTTGGGTTCGACCGCGTTTTGGCAAAACCTCACCGAATTTTTTTTGTCGGATTCGGGTGTGTTTTGGATTCGGGTGTTTTTTTTAAAAAACACTAAAAAACAGCTTAAATCATAGAATTTGGGGGTCATTTTGATCCCAAAGTATTATTAACCTCAAAAACCATAATTTCCACTCATTTTCAGTCTATTCTGAATACCTCACACCTCACAATATTATTTTTAGTCCTAAAATTTGCACCGAGGTTGCTGGATGACTAAGCTAAGCGACCCTAGTGGCCGACACAAACACCTGGCCCATCTTGGAGTGGCACTGCAGTGTCACGCAGGATGGCCCTTCCAAAAAACACTCCCCAAACAGCACATGACGCAAAGAAAAAAAGAGGCGCAATGAGGTAGCTGTGTGAGTAAGATAAGCGACCCTAGTGGCCGACACAAACACCTGGCCCATCTAGGAGTGGCACTGCAGTGTCACGCAGGATGGCCCTTCCAAAAAACACTCCCCAAACAGCACATGACGCAAAGAAAAAAAGAGGCGCAATGAGGTAGCTGTGTGAGTAAGATAAGCGACCCTAGTGGCCGACACAAACACCTGGCCCATCTAGGAGTGGCACTGCAGTGTCACGCAGGATGGCCCTTCCAAAAAACACTCCCCAAACAGCACATGACGCAAAGAAAAAAAGAGGCGCAATGAGGTAGCTGTGTGAGTAAGATAAGCGACCCTAGTGGCCGACACAAACACCTGGCCCATCTAGGAGTGGCACTGCAGTGTCACGCAGGATGGCCCTTCCAAAAAACACTCCCCAAACAGCACATGACGCAAAGAAGAAAAAAAGAGGCGCAATGAGGTAGCTGTGTGAGTAAGCTAAGCGACCCTAGTGGCCGACACAAACACCTGGCCCATCTAGGAGTGGCACTGCAGTGTCACGCAGGATGGCCCTTCCAAAAAACACTCCCCAAACAGCACATGATGCAAAGAAAAAAAGAGGCGCAATGAGGTAGCTGTGTGAGTAAGCTAAGCGACCCTAGTGGCCGACACAAACACCTGGCCCATCTAGGAGTGGCACTGCAGTGTCACGCAGGATGGCCCTTCCAAAAAACACTCCCCAAACAGCACATGACGCAAAGAAGAAAAAAAGAGGCGCAATGAGGTAGCTGTGTGAGTAAGCTAAGCGACCCTAGTGGCCGACACAAACACCTGGCCCATCTAGGAGTGGCACTGCAGTGTCACGCAGGATGGCCCTTCCAAAAAACACTCCCCAAACAGCACATGACGCAAAGAAAAAAAGAGGCGCAATGAGGTAGCTGTGTGAGTAAGATAAGCGACCCTAGTGGCCGACACAAACACCTGGCCCATCTAGGAGTGGCACTGCAGTGTCACGCAGGATGGCCCTTCCAAAAAACACTCCCCAAACAGCACATGACGCAAAGAAAAAAAGAGGCGCAATGAGGTAGCTGTGTGAGTAAGCTAAGCAACCCTAGTGGCCGACACAAACACCTGGCCCATCTAGGAGTGGCACTGCAGTGTCACGCAGGATGGCCCTTCCAAAAAATACTCCCCAAACAGCACATGACGCAAAGAAAAATTAAAGAAAAAAGAGGTGCAAGATGGAATTGTCCTTGGGCCCTCCCACCCACCGGGCCCTCCCACCCACCCTTATGTTGTATAAACAGGACATGCACACTTTAACCAACCCATCATTTCAGTGACAGGGTCTGCCACACGACTGTGACTGAAATGACGGGTTGGTTTGGACCCCCACCAAAAAAAAAGCAATTAATCTCTCCTTGCACAAACTGGCTCTACAGAGGCAAGATGTCCACCTCATCATCATCCTCCGATATATCACTGTGTACATCCCCCTCCTCACAGATTATCAATTCGTCCCCACTGGAATCCACCATCTCAGCAACCTGTGTACTTTGTGGAGGCAATTGCTGCTGTTCAATGTCTCCACGGAGGAATTGATTATAATTCATTTTAATGAACATCATCTTCTCCACATTTTCTGGATGTAACCTTGTACGCCGATTGCTGACAAGGTGAGCGGCGGCACTAAACACTCTTTCGGAGTACACACTTGTGGGAGGGCAACTTAGGTAGAATAAAGCCAGTTTGTGCAAGGGCCTCCAAATTGCCTCTTTTTCCTGCCAGTATAAGTACGGACTGTCTGACGTGCCTACTTGGATGCGGTCACTCATATAATCCTCCACCATTCTTTCAATGGGGAGAGAATCATATGCAGTGACAGTAGACGACATGTCCGTAATCGTTGTCAGGTCCTTCAGTCCGGACCAGATGTCAGCATCAGCAGTCGCTCCAGACTGCCCTGCATCACCGCCAGCGGGTGGGCTCGGAATTCTGAGCCTTTTCCTCGCACCCCCAGTTGCGGGAGAATGTGAAGGAGGAGATGTTGACAGGTCGCGTTCCGCTTGACTTGACAATTTTCTCACCAGCAGGTCTTTGAACCCCAGCAGACTTGTGTGTGCCGGAAAGAGAGATCCAAGGTAGGTTTTAAATCTAGGATCGAGCACGGTGGCCAAAATGTAGTGCTCTGATTTCAACAGATTGACCACCCGTGAATCCTTGTTAAGCGAATTAAGGGCTCCATCCACAAGTCCCACATGCCTAGCGGAATCGCTCCGTGTTAGCTCCTCCTTCAATGTCTCCAGCTTCTTCTGCAAAAGCCTGATGAGGGGAATGACCTGACTCAGGCTGGCAGTGTCTGAACTGACTTCACGTGTGGCAAGTTCAAAGGGCAGCAGAACCTTGCACAACGTTGAAATCATTCTCCACTGCGCTTGAGACAGGTGCATTCCACCTCCTATATCGTGCTGAATTGTATAGGCTTGAATGGCCTTTTGCAGCTCCTCCAACCTCTGAAGCATATATAGGGTTGAATTCCACCTCGTTACCACTTCTTGCTTCAGATGATGGCAGGGCAGGTTCAGGCGTTTTTGGTGTTGCTCCAGTCTTCTGTACGTGGTGCCTGTACGCCGAAAGTGTCCCGCAATTCTTCTGGCCACCGACAGCATCTCTTGCACGCCCCTGTCGTTTTTTTAAAAATTCTGCACCACCAAATTCAAGGTATGTGCAAAACATGGGACGTGCTGGAATTTGCCCATATTTAATGCACACACAATATTGCTGGCATTGTCCGATGCCACAAATCCACAGGAGAGTCCAATTGGGGTAAGCCATTCCGCGATGATCTTCCTCAGTTGCAGTAAGAGGTTTTCAGCTGTGTGCGTATTCTGGAAACTGGTGATACAAAGCGTAGCCTGCCTAGGAAAGAGTTGGCGTTTGCGAGATGCTGCTACTGGTGCCGCCGCTGCTGTTCTTGCGGCGGGAGTCCATACATCTACCCAGTGGGCTGTCACAGTCATATAGTCCTGACCCTGCCCTGCTCCACTTGTCCACATGTCCGTGGTTAAGTGGACATTGGGTACAACTGCATTTTTTAGGACACTGGTGAGTCTTTTTCTGACGTCCGTGTACATTCTCGGTATCGCCTGCCTAGAGAAGTGGAACCTAGATGGTATTTGGTAACGGGGGCACACTACCTCAAGAAATTGTCTAGTTCCCTGTGAACTAACGGCGGATACCGGACGCACGTCTAACACCAACATAGTTGTCAAGGCCTCAGTTATCCGCTTTGCAACAGGATGACTGCTGTGATATTTCATCTTCCTCGCAAAGGACTGTTGGACAGTCAATTGCTTGGTGGAAGTAGTAAAAGTGGGCTTACGACTTCCCCTCTGGGATGACCATCGACTCCCAGCAGCAACAACAGCAGCGCCAGCAGCAGTAGGCGTTACACGCAAGGATGCATCGGAGGAATCCCAGGTAGGAGAGGACTCGTCAGAATTGCCAGTGACATGGCCTGCAGGACTATTGGCATTCCTGGGGAAGGAGGAAATTGACACTGAGGGAGTTGGTGGGGTGGTTTGCGTGAGCTTGGTTACAAGAGGAAGGGATTTACTAGTCAGTGGACTGCTTCCGCTGTCGCCCAAAGTTTTTGAACTTGTCACTGACTTATTATGAATGCGCTGCAGGTGACGTATAAGGGAGGATGTTCCGAGGTGGTTAACGTCCTTACCCCTACTTATTACAGCTTGACAAAGGCAACACACGGCTTGACAAATGTTGTCCGCATTTCTGTTGAAATACTTCCACACCGAAGAGCTGATTTTTTTGGTATTTTCACCAGGCATGTCAACGGCCATATTCCTCCCACGGACAACAGGTGTCTCCCCGGGTGCCTGACTTAAACAAACCACCTCACCATCAGAATCCTTCTTGTCAATTTCCTCCCCAGCGCCAGCAACACCCATATCCTCCTCATCCTGGTGTACTTCAACACTGACATCTTCAATCTGACTATCAGGAACTGGACTGCGGGTGCTCCTTCCAGCACTTGCAGGGGGCGTGCAAATGGTGGAAGGCGCATGCTCTTCACATCCAGTGTTGGGAAGGTCAGGCATCGCAACCGACACAATTGGACTCTCCTTGTGGATTTGGGATTTCGAAGAACGCACAGTTCTTTGCGGTGCTTTTGCCAGCTTGAGTCTTTTCATTTTTCTAGCGAGAGGCTGAGTGCTTCCATCCTCATGTGAAGCTGAACCACTAGCCATGAACATAGGCCAGGGCCTCAGCCGTTCCTTGCCACTCCGTGTGGTAAATGGCATATTGGCAAGTTTACGCTTCTCCTCCGACAATTTTATTTTAGATTTTGGAGTCCTTTTTTTACTGATATTTGGTGTTTTGGATTTTACATGCTCTGTACTAAGACATTGGGCATCGGCCTTGGCAGACGACGTTGATGGCATTTCATCGTCTCGGCCATGACTAGTGGCAGCAGCTTCAGCACGAGGTGGAAGTGGATCTTGATCTTTCCCTATTTTTGGAACCTCAACATTTTTGTTCTCCATATTTTAATAGGCACAACTAAAAGGCACCTCAGGTAAACAATGGAGATGGATGGATACTAGTATACTTATGGATGGACGAGCGACTGCCGACACAGAGGTAGCTACAGCCGTGGACTACCGTACTGTGTCTGCTGCTAATATAGACTGGATGATAATGAGATGAAATTAATATATATATATATAATATCACTAGTACTGCAGCCGGACAGGTATATATATTTATTATGTAATGACGGACCTGCTGGACACTGTCAGCTCAGCACCGCAGACTGCTACAGTAAGCTACTATAGTAGTATGTATCAAGAAGAAAGAAAAAAAAAACACGGGTAGGTGGTATACAATTATGGATGGACGAGCGACTGCCGACACAGAGGTAGCTACAGCCGTGGACTACCGTACTGTGTCTGCTGCTAATATAGACTGGATGATAATGAGATGAAATTAATATATATATATATAATATCACTAGTACTGCAGCCGGACAGGTATATATATTTATTATGTAATGACTGATGATGGACCTGCTGGACACTGTCAGCTCAGCACCGCAGACTGCTACAGTAAGCTACTATAGTAGTATGTATCAAGAAGAAAGAAAAAAAAAAAACCACGGGTAGGTGGTATACAATTATGGATGGACAAGCGACTGCCGACACAGAGGTAGCTACAGCCGTGGACTACCGTACTGTGTCTGCTGCTAATATAGACTGGATGATAATGAGATGAAATTAATATATATATATATAATATCACTAGTACTGCAGCCGGACAGGTATATATATTTATTATGTAATGACGGACCTGCTGGACACTGTCAGCTCAGCACCGCTGACTGCTACAGTAAGCTACTATAGTAGTATATATCAAGAAGAAAGAAAAAAAAAAACCACGGGTAGGTGGTATACAATTATGGATGGACGAGCGACTGCCGACACAGAGGTAGCTACAGCCGTGGACTACCGTACTGTGTCTGCTGCTAATATAGACTGGATGATAATGAGATGAAATTAATATATATATATATATAATATCACTAGTACTGCAGCCGGACAGGTATATATATTTATTATGTAATGACTGATGATGGACCTGCTGGACACTGTCAGCTCAGCACCGCAGACTGCTACAGTAAGCTACTATAGTAGTATGTATCAAGAAGAAAGAAAAAAAAAAAAACCACGGGTAGGTGGTATACAATTATGGATGGACGAGCGACTGCCGACACAGAGGTAGCTACAGCCGTGGACTACCGTACTGTGTCTGCTGCTAATATAGACTGGATGATAATGAGATGAAATTAATATATATATATATAATATCACTAGTACTGCAGCCGGACAGGTATATATATTTATTATGTAATGACGGACCTGCTGGACACTGTCAGCTCAGCACCGCAGACTGCTACAGTAAGCTACTATAGTAGTATATATCAAGAAGAAAGAAAAAAAAAAAAACCACGGGTAGGTGGTATACAATTATGGATGGACGAGCGACTGCCGACACAGAGGTAGCTACAGCCGTGGACTACCGTACTGTGTCTGCTGCTAATATAGACTGGATGATAATGAGATGAAATTAATATATATATATATATATATATAATATCACTAGTACTGCAGCCGGACAGGTATATATATTTATTATGTAATGACTGATGACGGACCTGCTGGACACTGTCAGCTCAGCACCGCAGACTGCTACAGTAAGCTACTATAGTAGTATGTATCAAGAAGAAAGAAAAAAAAAACCACGGGTAGGTGGTATACAATTATGGATGGACGAGCGACTGCCGACACAGAGGTAGCTACAGCCGTGGACTACCGTACTGTGTCTGCTGCTAATATAGACTGGATGATAATGAGATGAAATTAATATATATATATATAATATCACTAGTACTGCAGCCGGACAGGTATATATATTTATTATGTAATGACGGACCTGCTGGACACTGTCAGCTCAGCACCGCAGACTGCTACAGTAAGCTACTATAGTAGTATGTATCAAGAAGAAAGAAAAAAAAAAAACACGGGTAGGTGGTATACAATTATGGATGGACGAGCGACTGCCGACACAGAGGTAGCTACAGCCGTGGACTACCGTACTGTGTCTGCTGCTAATATAGACTGGATGATAATGAGATGAAATTAATATATATATATATATAATATCACTAGTACTGCAGCCGGACAGGTATATATATTTATTATGTAATGACTGATGACGGACCTGCTGGACACTGTCAGCTCAGCACCGCAGACTGCTACAGTAAGCTACTATAGTAGTATGTATCAAGAAGAAAGAAAAAAAAAAACCACGGGTAGGTGGTATACAATTATGGATGGACGAGCGACTGCCGACACAGAGGTAGCTACAGCCGTGGACTACCGTACAGTGTCTGCTGCTAATATAGACTGGATGATAATGAGATGAAATTAATATATATATATATAATATCACTAGTACTGCAGCCGGACAGGTATATATATTTATTATGTAATGACGGACCTGCTGGACACTGTCAGCTCAGCACCGCAGACTGCTACAGTAAGCTACTATAGTAGTATATATCAAGAAGAAAGAAAAAAAAAAAACACGGGTAGGTGGTATACAATTATGGATGGACGAGCGACTGCCGACACAGAGGTAGCTACAGCCGTGGACTACCGTACTGTGTCTGCTGCTAATATAGACTGGATGATAATGAGATGAAATTAATATATATATATATAATATCACTAGTACTGCAGCCGGACAGGTATATATATTTATTATGTAATGACGGACCTGCTGGACACTGTCAGCTCAGCACCGCAGACTGCTACAGTAAGCTACTATAGTAGTATGTATCAAGAAGAAAGAAAAAAAAAAAAACACGGGTAGGTGGTATACAATTATGGATGGACGAGCGACTGCCGACACAGAGGTAGCTACAGCCGTGGACTACCGTACTGTGTCTGCTGCTAATATAGACTGGATGATAATGAGATGAAATTAATATATATATATATAATATCACTAGTACTGCAGCCGGACAGGTATATATATTTATTATGTAATGACGGACCTGCTGGACACTGTCAGCTCAGCACCACAGACTGCTACAGTAAGCTACTATAGTAGTATGTATCAAGAAGAAAAAAAAAAACAAACCACGGGTAGGTGGTATACAATTATGGATGGACGAGCGACTGCCGACACAGAGGTAGCTACAGCCGTGGACTACCGTACTGTGTCTGCTGCTAATATAGACTGGATGATAATGAGATGAAATTAATATATATATATATATATATATAATATCACTAGTACTGCAGCCGGACAGGTATATATATTTATTATGTAATGACTGATGACGGACCTGCTGGACACTGTCAGCTCAGCACCGCAGACTGCTACAGTAAGCTACTATAGTAGTATGTATCAAGAAGAAAGGAAAAAAAAAACCACGGGTAGGTGGTATACAATTATGGATGGACGAGCGACTGCCGACACAGAGGTAGCTACAGCCGTGGACTACCGTACTGTGTCTGCTGCTAATATAGACTGGATGATAATGAGATGAAATTAATATATATATATATAATATCACTAGTACTGCAGCCGGACAGGTATATATATTTATTATGTAATGACTGATGACGGACCTGCTGGACACTGTCAGCTCAGCACCGCAGACTGCTACAGTAAGCTACTATAGTATGTATCAAGAAGAAAGAAAAAAAAAAAAACACGGGTAGGTGGTATACAATTATATATATATACAATTATATATATATATTAAACTGGTGGTGATTAATTAAACTGGTGGTCAGGTCACTGGTCACACTATCAGCAACTTGCAAGTAGTACTCCTAAGCAGACAATCACAATATACTGGTGGTCAGTGTGGTCACAATGGCAGTGTGGCACTCTGGCAGCAAAAGTGTGCACTGTACGTTAAAATATGTACTCCTGCTCTCAGACTCTAACTGCTCCCCACTGTCTCCCCCACAAGTCAGATATACATATACAGTCACACTACACTTCAGCAAGTAGTAGTACTCCTAAAAATGCTCCCCAAAATTACTAAATACTGTGTCTCTCTCTACTCTAGTCTCTTCTCTATAAACGGAGAGGACGCCAGCCACGTCCTCTCCCTATCAATCTCAATGCACGTGTGAAAATGGCGGCGACGCGCGGCTCCTTATATAGAATCCGAGTCTCGCGAGAATCCGACAGCGGGATGATGACGTTCGGGCGCGCTCGGGTTAACCGAGCAAGGCGGGAGGATCCGAGTCGCTCGGACCCGTGAGAAAAAAGCTGAAGTTCGGGCGGGTTCGGATTCCGAGGAACCGAACCCGCTCATCTCTACTGTAAATAATAGCTCTGTAAAATGTTCCTCGGCGTGTCATATTTGGGTTTGCTTATCTATATATTTGAGGGCAAATAACCTTTGTGATGTGATGGAAATACTACAAAGTGTCACATCTTACTGCAGTTCTTTTGAAATATGTAAAACTTAGTGAAGATGCTGGTTAATGTATTCATTATATATCTATGTACATGTTAAATGTAAATAAGTCGAGGCTATTCAGCCAAGTTCCTCTAGATTTGGCAGCCATGCTTCTGTTTAGTTCTGCTATAGTCTCATAAAAGCTTATATGCAGGTATAATTCAATGCATAGAGAGCATGTTAAATAGAGGCCCCAGTCACCCCACTATGGGATTGCACCATTGCAGTTTTAATATTTTAACATTGTGTTGAAGACCTCAGAGTGTAGTTCTATTTTCAATGTTCATTTTTCTCCTCTTTATTAACCATACACCCATTGTTAATTCATTCTGTATAAATATATATACAGTATATATATACATACATACATACATAAACGGTCACAGACACACATACCTACATAGGGGTTTAGTATGTATTTCCGATGAACGTGATACCGATGGTCTGAATACTTACATCAACATTTCGGCCATTAAAATCATTAGAGTCCCGCACTTAACCCCCTAAACTTCCCCTGTTCCTTACCCTAACCCTCCCTTGTGGGTGCCTAACCCTCCCCAGGGGTGCATAACTTTAACCCTCCCTGTGGGTGCCTAACCCTCCCTTCCCCGCTGCCTAAACCTAACCCTTCACGCTTGGTGCCTAACCCTAACCTTCCCTTGTAAGTACCTAAACTTAACCCTTCTTCCCCAGTATCTAACCCCAACCTTCCCGTTGTTACACCCTAACACCCTACCCGCCCCCTTTCTAATGGCAGGACCCCGCTGCGTGGCAGGACGTGAGCATGTACCGCTGACAGGACGTTCGTGATTCTCGGCGCCGGTATTTTGATGCCGGGAATCCAAACCTCTGTCGGCATTGTGAAGTCGGTATTATGGCCATTGAGCCGGATTCCAGTATGGGTATTTGGGCCGCCGGGATTTCGCCCGGCGGCATTTTAACTGCATCCCATACATACATACAAATGGACCCTTCAAACCTTCAACTCAACCACCAAGTTGGCCAGGATATATAGATAATGTGGAAAATGCTGTATGATTATGGTCTCGAGTGTACATTCCTACATCTAGTAGTGCTTTTGTTGTAGTTTAAGTGTACTTTAAAGTCTAAAAAAAATTCAAAACTGTTTCACTAAATATTTTTTTCAGTATAAATTAGACATGAGCGGTTTGAATTTGAAGAAATCCGAACCGCTCCGAAATTCCAGGATCCGGGGCAGTCGAGCCGGGGCTCGGATCTGCTCCGGATCACAACCCTATGCGAAACTGCGAGATCCCGCTGTTGAATCTTGCAGTTTCGGCGCCAGTTTCAAAGTCACATTAAGTCACATTAAGACAATGGGTTGAACGCTGATTGGTTGAGAGAATCATCTGTCACGGCTCTCAGCCAATCAGCGTGTTCTCCATAGACTTTAATGGAACTACATGGCAGCCTGCACCACACAATTGACACCACCACCTGCACTGCTGCCACCACCGCCCGCACTGCCTACACCCCCATACTGCCGGCACCCCTGCACTAAGGACCCAACCGGCCCTCCAGCGCTGATGATCACCCCTGCACTGAGGACACCGCAGGCACTCCAGCAATGCCGACACTGCCTGCACCCCTGCAGTGAGGACATTGCCGACACAACCAGCAACCCTACACTGCTTACTCTGCTGGCACCCCCTCACTGCTGACACACCCCAGCACTGAAGACACTGCCGGCACTCCAGTGTTGCCAACACTGTCTGCACTTCTGCACTGAGGAAACCGCTGACACGCCTGCACCCCAGCAGTACTGACACCACCGGCAACCCAGCAGTGAGGGCACCCCCACACTGCCGACACAACCAGCAGTACCGACTCCTCTAGCATCTCCGCATGAGGACACTGCTGGAACCCCCGCACTGAGGACATCACTATCACTGCTGACACTGCCAGCGCCCCAGCAGTATGGACACCACCGGAAACCCAACACTGAGGACACTGCTAACACCCCTGCAGTGAGGACACCCCCACACTGCCGACACAGTCAGCAGTACCTACACCACCAGCAACATTGCACTGAGGACACCTCTAACACCGCCAGCACCCCAGCAGTACCGACACTGATGGCAACCCCACAGTGAGGACTCTGCCAGCACCCCTGCACTGCAGACCCTCCCACATTGAGGACATCTCTGGCATCTCCTGCCACAGTAAGTGAACTATTGGTGTATCCGCCCTGCACTGTATCTGACCCACATTGTATCCCACACTATATCCATCCCACTGTATCCAACCCACACTGTATCTAACCAGCAATGTATCCCACACTGTATCCTACCAGCAATGTATCCCGCACTGTATCTGACCCGAACTGTATTCCGCACTGTATCCAACCCAAACTGTATCCGACCCACGCAGTATCCAACCCACATTACATCCGACCCGCAGTGTATTACGCACTGTATCCGACCTGCACTGTATCCAACCAGTAATATATCCCGCACTGAATCCGACCCACACTGTATCCACCCACACTGTATCCAATTCACACTGTATCCCACACTGTATCCAACCTGTCCTGTATCCTGCACTGTATTCAACCCACACAGTATACCGCAGTTTAGCCAGCCAGTCTTTGGCCAATATTGGTGAAAACAATATTGTGAGCTATGAGGTGGTCAAAATTGAGTGGAAAGTAATGTTACTGAGGTTAACAATACTCTAGGGACAAAAAAGGCCCAAATTAAGTTATTGTAGCTTTTTTTGTAAATTTTTCAAAAAAAATCCAAATCCAAAGCCAGTCATAGCGGTTTGACAAATCCAAAGCTGGCCGACGAATCAGAACCAAATTCAAATCCAGGAAAAATGATCTGGTGCACATCACTAGTATAAATACAAAATGGCCCTCATTCCGAGTTGTTTGCTCGCTAGCTGCTTTTAGCAGCCGTGCAAACGCTAAGCCGCCACCCTCTGGGAGTGTATCTTAGCTTAGCAGAAGTGCGAACGAAAGGATCGCTGCGCGGCTACAAAAAAAGATTGTGCAGTTTCTGAGTAGCTCGAGACTTACTCCTAGCTAGCGATCACTTCAGACTGTTTAGTTCCTGTTTTGACGTTACAAACACGCCCTGCGTTCGGCCAGCCACGCCCGCGTTTTCCCGCCACTCCTGCGTTTTTATCCGACACGCCTGCGTTTTTACACACACTCCCCGAAAACGGTCAGTTACCACCCAGAAACACCCAGTTCCTGTCAATCACTCTGCGGCCAGCAGTGCGACTGAAAAGCGTCGGTAGACCTTGTGTGAAAGGCTTTTGTGAAAGTACGTTGCGCGTGCGCAGTGCGCCCCATACACCTGCGCAGAAGTGCTGCTTTTTTACCTAATCGCTGCGAACGAAAGCAGCTAGCGATCAAATCGGAATGACCACCAATGTTTGGCCAAAATTGGAATATGTTCCCTGCCCTACCCCAAAAAAAACCCCAGAAGAAATAATTTATCGTTTTGTTTCCAGCTCTAAACATAGATGTTAAATACCAAAACATGCTAATTTACAGAAAGATGGGCACATGTGGAGTTGGAAGTACAGTACATCTCTTTTGTATGTGTAAATAATGCAGTTTCTTACTGCACATGCATACTGAGAAAAATGGGATTAATTCAGGTTGGATCGCAAATATCGATCCAACCGGAATTTTTATGATCGCCCTTAAGGTGCATGCGCAGCTTCTGTGGAAGGGAGCGGCAACACTCTGTTTCCTAGGCGGAGACGGAGCATTGCGGGGGCGGCATCATAGAAATGGTGGCGGCGGCAGTCGAGCGGGGTGTGTGGTATGTGTGTGATTGGGGTGGTTGCGTGACATTGCAGCTCCTGCGATCAGAAAGATGGCAGCGGGCATCCTGCAGTTGCAACCAGGCTGCACCGGCAGAAGGCTACCCTATTTTTAGCGATCACTCTGAAATTGAGGTGCAACCACAATGGGGTGTTCATGGGGCTGTAGGGTGCGTCAATGCAGTGTTTAGGGGGCAGCACTGCAGCATTGGGGGGGGGGGGGCGCAGTACGGCCAACGGAGGCATGTAGGGACCATTTGCATGCTGCGGCAGCTGCGTAATGCCACACACAGCTGCTGCAACCCAAAACATGGCGGGTAGCTGCTTGCCTTGCAACTAGGCTGCGCAGGCAGAGGGCTACCCTTATCATGCAAGAGCTTCAATGCTGAGTGAAGCATTCGCATGTTAGCGGGGGAAAGGCCCGGCATGCGGAGCGCACCCTGAGCTAAGCATCCCCACCGCATGTTAGTGTAAAGGGTTGTAGTTGAGCAATTTTTCGCACAACTACAACCCATGCTGAATTTAGGCCCTAAATGTGCATTTCTAGCAAAACAGCTACTCTATTGATTGTTCTGTAAATAAAAACAGTGCGCCCACATCTAGCCATGCCGTGCAGCATTAAAAGATGCTCCCATTCATGTGAATGGGGCACATGCACATCTATGACACGCATGCGCCCCAGACGCTCCTGATGTCATGCCGTGGCATGGTGCAGATGTAGCCACGATGAGTGTGGCTACATCTGTACGTGAAGAAGGGGAAGGAAAGGTCCTTGGAAGGTAGTGTAGATGTAATTTTACCACAACCTTAATATCTTGTATCACATTATTAACTGTACCCCGTCACTTGGGGTGATCTCACACTATGGAGCAGTGGTGTTATCTATGTGAGCATCGGCTAAAAAGATGCCGTGCGGCATCTACACTATAAAGGAAATATATATAGAAATCCCTTGTGCTGGATATGTGACAGCAGCAAAAAAGATATCTTCTGGTGTTATCTCCCAGAAAGAACAGAAATACAAAACAAATATATGTATACCTTATGCGCTATAACAATGTTAAAAGGGTAAGAGTTCAAATAAAATGTTTTTTTTTTAAAGTCCACCAGGTGGAGACTTCAATCTGTGTAGGTGATTTTCTCTCCAAAAGATGGTACATGCAACGAGAAAAAAATGGAACACTCCAATGTGTAGTATACTCCTCAAGTCATCAAATGGGGGGTAAGGAAGTTTTCTTAAAAAAGGAGGATCTCTCCACTTCGTGTGTTACACTACAGGACCACCCGGAAAGTGCAAGACATCAGCAGGAAATAAGATGCTCACTTTTGCGCTTACATAGAAACAATCAGATTATTATTATTATTACATTTTATTTATAAGGCGCCACATGTGTTTCGCAGCGCCGTACAAAGGACAGTACAGGGGACAAAACATTGCATTACAGTAAATAAATAACAGAAATAGAGTACAGGTAACGGAGCACCACACGTTCTCAAGACATAATACAGCTAAGATGTAAGTATTGATGGAGTGATCATCGTACTACTAGAGGCTGGTGGCCATAGATGGAGATGAGCCTTTACTAGCAGGATAAAGATGGTCGCTGAGTAGGGGAGAGCTGCGAGTGAAATGTGTCGAGACGAGGGCTTAGATAACAAGAGGAAAGAGGGCCCTGCTCTGAAGAGCTAACAATCTAGTGGGGAGGGGCGACAGACAGATGACAAGAGGTGCAGGCAAGTGGGAGGTAGCCTGATGGCAGTATGCAAGCAAAGCTGAGATGTTCACGGCATGAGGCAGGGGGGTGGAGGCGTGGCTTCAGCACTGGGTTATGCATCGGGAGGGTATGCTTTGATGAAAGGTGGGTTTTTAGTGCCCGTTTGAAGCTTTGCAAGGTCAGGGAGAGTCTAATGGAGCGGGGGAGTGCGTTCCACTGAAGGGGAGCAGCACGGGCAAAATCCTGAACTCGTGCATGGGAAGCAGTGACCAGGGCGGTGGAGAGGCGACGGTCATTAGTCGACCGTAGGGGGCGGGAGGAAGTATGAAGGGAAAGGAGGTTGGAGATGTAGGGAGCAGTGGAATTAGAGATGGCCTTGTATGTGAGGGTGAGATGAGACATATAAAGGTATCTTTGGGTTCCTATATCAGATACGTGACAAAGAAGTTGTGATATGTGGAGACTTCAGTCTGTATAGATGATTATCTCTCCAAAAAGTGGTATATGCAATGACAAGGAAAATGAAACACTCCAATGTGTAGTATATTCCTCAAATAAAAAAATGGAGGGTAGGGGAGTTCTCTGATAAAAAAAAATTCTCTTAACTCAGTGTATTACACTACAGGACCACCCGGAAAGTGTAAGACATCAGCTGGAAAGAAGAATGCTCACTTTTTCGCTTACATGGAAACAGTAAGATGAAACATATAAAGGTATCTTTTGGGTTCTT
Organism: Pseudophryne corroboree; assembly: GCF_028390025.1. Taxonomy (NCBI): domain Eukaryota; kingdom Metazoa; phylum Chordata; class Amphibia; order Anura; family Myobatrachidae; genus Pseudophryne; species Pseudophryne corroboree. The sequence continues at coordinate 338,705,918 of NC_086448.1, read as the reverse complement.
ATATCAGATATGCCACAAAGAAAGTATAATTTTCTGACACTTCGGGCTTACGTGTATGCTTACTTGAAAACAGAGCAGTACGTTCCCGTAGCAGTTTCTTTAGTCCACGTTAGCAATACAGATCCATTGAAACAAACCGTTTATAAAAAACGAAAATTTTTATTCAATATAAAAAAACTTAATGATCACTTCACAAAGGTAAGATGTATAAAAGCCCATGAGTGAGTAAATAGCAAATTAGGGCCCAAATGCTCTCACCACTCCGCTGGGGTTCACCAGTATGAAGATAGCCAAGTCCATAAGCACAAAACACCTGCCACCAATGCGTTTCAACTAGTATAGTCTTCCTCAGGGTGATGGTAATTTTGGGATCCCAGAGTCATCTATTTATGCTCTGACGGCATCTACACTATGTTGGTACAGTCTCTTGGGGCAGCTCAACATCTCCGGGAATGTCTATTCTTAATAGAAATGAGTAGGCTTGCATCTCTCAGATCCGAGCTCACCCAATCTTACCCAATCCAAGGGTATCCGGACCCGCAGCTTGTATCTCCCCAACAATTCAAGATGTAAAAATGAGGAAAAACGTCATTAGCCGGCATCAGATTCTCGTGAGTTTTGGATTCCTATATAAGACCCAGAGGCAGTGATTCGGATGCCAGTTCCAGTTGTTCATGCTGCTGAGCTCTGCTGCACTGTGCTGTGCTGCTAAGTGGCTGCCCCTGTGTCCATTGACTCCAGTGGCTGCTCCTATGTCCATCTAATCCAGCAGCTGCTCCTATACTGCTGTGCTGTGCTCCATCCATACACTCCAGTGGCTACTCCTGTGACCATCCACTTCTGTGCTGTCGACGGACCTGTCCAGTGTCCATCTGCTCTAGTGCTGCCGACGCACCTGTCCAGTATCTATCCATCTATTGTCTAAGTGTGTCACACTGGTGCTATGTGTTCACTTCACATAAATACTGTAAGTGTGAGCTGTCATTTCCGAAAAGGGTTTAAAAAAAAAGTTAAAAAAGGTTACAAAAAATTAAAAAATATATACAGTATATTAAAGAGAAGTAAAAAAAAATATAACAGTTTAAAAACCGTTTTCTTTTGTGGTGTGCCCCACTGTGTATCCATAACTTACAAGTACTGTGACTCCGCAAGCTTTATCGCACTGTGTATTCGTAACATACAAGTACTTTGACTGTGCAGGCCTTTTCCTACTGTGTATCCATAACATACAAGTACTGTGACTCTGCATGCCGTACCCCACTACATATTCATAACGTACAAGTACTGTGACTCTGCAGGCCATACTCCCCTGTGTTCACATAAGTGGTGTGACTCCACAGTGTCAATTGCAAACTAAGTTTTACAAAAATAAATAAAAAAAAGGAAAAAAATAAAAATTTGTACAAATTGTTGTGTGTTCTGTACTCCACTGTGTTTTTGTTCACATACATATAAGCACTGTGATACCCTGCAGTATCAGTGGTCATTTGCAAAAAAAAAGTAGTAAAAGAATAATGTGTTCTATTATTTGTACTACTTTGTGTTCATTGATATGGATGATGATCAGTTGAGAGACGAGCAGGAACCACATACTAGCGCTATAGCTACTGCCACCAGTGATGACGATACTAGTTCTTCAATGGCACCTACTAACCTACTAAAGCCGATGCCCTAGGGCATAGACGGTTTAAGTCAGGCCATCTAAAATAAAAAATATACAGTGGTAAAGAAAAGAACACGTCTAATAAAGAGAAAGTTTGGTGCAGTAAAACATAAAATTGCCAACATTCCGTTCACCACAGAAAGTGGCAAGGAAAGGCTCAGGCCTTAGCCTTTATTTATGAGTGGTGCTTCTGCAACTGTCAGTAAGGCATCTTCTTCTGCCTCTCAGGATGATGTAAGCCTTTATCACTCATAGTCTAGAAGATGTGTCAAAAAATGAAAACCACTATGGCACTATGAACAAACTGTGTTCAGAAACATCACAAATCCCTGAGAAGTATGTCCACGAGTGCTATGTGCAAGCCTGCCCTGTCTGATACTGTTCCCATAGAGAAGCTTCCTTCCATCATTTCTGTACCCTCTGCAAATGTGGGGATGAGCAGCATAAGTCAACAAGCTGACATAGAAATTGAGGATGCTACCATGAAAGTGCAACTGGATGAGGGTGATATTTGTGTAGCTGACAACAGTGCAAATGAGGATGTTTTTGATGAGAATGTTGTTTGTGTGAGTGGGAGCAATTCTTGCCCATTATAAGAAGGCCATTGGCTAAAACAACAAAATGCAGTCCAGTATCAGCTAGCTCCCTTCTCTCAACTAGATGCCAGCACCTGCAATCTCCACCGCCAACATCTTCATCATTAATATCTTCACTAATGATCAGAGATAGTCCTGCATCCAATTTGATAAGGCTAAGTGACTCCTCCCATATCCAGAATTCCTCAAAAGAATCCATGCGCACTAGGCCTGCTGCTACTGCTACTGGGGGTTGATCTTCATCCCAGAAATGGCCCAAAGGACTACTAGTAGTATTGTAAAAACACAACTGACTGTTAAATAATCCAAGAGGAAGCAAGTATGATAGTTTTCACCCAGACACACCGTGGATCACTGACCCCATGATGGTTATGCTAGTATTAGATCTGCATCCAATATCCACCATTAATGCAGGGGGTTTTACATAGTTAGCTGAGTTCCTGTGTCCCCACTACCAAATACCATCTCAGTTCCATTTGACCTGAAATGCAATTCTTTGCCTGTACCAGGACTTTAAAAAATCGAATTATTTGCCTACAAAATGCCATTCTACCCACTGCCCACTTAACCACAGATGCCAAGTGGAACTAGGCAAACTAAAGATTACATGACTGTTACAGCCACTGGGTAAGTGAATTGCCTTCAGCAGCAGCAGTATCTAACAAACATTGCCAGCTCATTCTGAGGCAGGCTACTCTCTGAATCACTGGCTTCACTAACAGACATACCACTGACAACCTGTTAGAAAAACGAAGGGATGTTAAAGCAAAATGGCTTTCCCCACTTGGACTCTCTTCAGGATTTGTGATTTCCAATAATGCCACAATAATGCCACAAATATTGTGAGAGCATTACAGGTCAGTGAATTCAAACACATTCCATGTTTTGCTGACAATCAACTTGATGGTACAGGGTTTTAAAAAAATTGACAGGGAAATGCAGGCGATGCTGTCTGTGGCTTGAATAATTTTGGGACATTTTTGGCATTCAGCTACAGCATGTAGAAGACTGCAGTGGCTGCAAGAGCAGTTCAATGTGCCCTGCCACCAACTGAAGCAAGAAGTGGCAACCAGGTGGAATTCCACCCTTTATATGCTTTAGCAGATGGAGGAACAGCAAAAAGCCATCTACAGCTACACAACAAGCCATGACGTTGGGAGAGGAGGGAGACTGTACCTTAGTCCAGTGCAGTGGAGAATAATTTCAGTCTTGTGCAAGGTGCTGAAACCTTCGAAGTAGCTACCTGTGAAGTGAGTTTAGACATTGCAAAGCCAAGTGATTCCCCTAATTAGACTTCTGGATAATCAGCTTGAGACATTGGAGGAGATGAAATAAAACGATTCTGCTAAGTATGTCAGACTTGTAGATCAGTCAGACTTGTAGATCAAGTCTATTATTCACTTTGCCACTATCCAAGGGTTGGCAATATCTTGAAATCGGATCACTACATTTTGGCACCTGTGCTTGATCCTACAGTAGATTTAAGTCATACATCGTGTCTTTCCTTCCAACTGACCCGGATCTTAAGAGATGCAAACAGCTCCTGATAAGCAAGTTAACAGCTCAAGTTGTCCTTGACACGACAACGCCTCCTCCTTCAATTTCCCTTTAAATACTGGAAGGAAAAAGGCAATTTGGAGGCCCTTGCAAAAAATCACTTTGTATTATTTGAGTTGCCCACCCTCCAGTGTGTACTCAGAAAGAGTTTTTAGCACAGTCTGAAACTTTGTCAGCGATTGTCATAGGAGGCTACTTCATCAAAATGTGGAAAAGATGATGTTCATCAAAATGAACTAGAAATTCCATGAGGAAGAACTTTACCAGCAATTACATCAAAGTACAGAGACTTTTGTAATGGTGGATTCCAGTGGGGATGAATGAATATTGTGTGAGAATGATATACACACTGATGAGGGTAAGGATGAGGATGGTAATGACAATGACATCTTGCCACTAGTGTAGAGCTGTTAGCTTAGTTGCCTTAAGCCCATTGGTAGTTTGTTTTGTTGGGACCCAAACAAACAAAAGTGCCATCCCTGTTGCTGAAGTGCTTGATTTGTTAAACTGCGCATGTCCTTTTTAATAAATAACAGTTCCATCTTGCACCACTTTTCTTCCACTGCTGTGTGGGAATGTTTCATATGTTATAAATTGCTGCGTGTTTGTGCCACTGCTCTGTCACTTAGTAACCAGCCAGCTTGCTGCAGCCTTTGGCCTAAACTGGATGAAAACAATATTGTGAGCTATGAGGTGGTCAAAATTGACTGGACATTATTGGAAATTAATGTTATTGAGGTTAAAATACTGTAGGAACAAAAAAAGGCCCATATTTTGATATTTTAGCTGTTTTTATCAATTTTCTTATAATACATATCAAAAACCAAAACACGTGAGGCAGTTTTGTCAAAACCGAATCCAAACCAAATCTTGACGATGAATTAGAACCAAAACCAGCAAAAATTGTCCAGCGCAAATCTCTAATTCTTAGTGAAGTCTACTATCACAATTGATGCAAAAAATATGATAAAGAATAATTGTTGAGAGTGCTTGTTGATTTACATACTTGGACAGCCTGTTTTGTTTGTTTCTTTGTTTAAGGAACTGCTGTATCTTAATAGAACTGTTCGTGTCCCACAAGTATAGTGTCGTTTTCCATGCTGATAATGATTGTAATGATGATGGACACATCCGTGCAGTGAAAGGTCCTATTTACCAGATAGAAAAAGGTGCCCACTGTTGGGATGATTGAGCAGACCCTTCAATTCAGGACTGTCGCACATACTGTATTATATCAGCAAAGTGGGAGGTATTCTTGCTCTGGGATGCCTTTATGCAGAAGGCAATATAGAGTAATTATGCCTGAAAAGAAGCCATGCTAGAACTGACAGTAGCTGATTCCTGTGTAACCAGAACCATAGGCATTTCTATAATGGGTGCAGTGTGTGCGGTGCACATTGGCCCTTGGGTCCAGGGAGGCACACCCTGCACCCATGTATTATACGTACCCCTCCGGAGTCCCTCAGTGTCGGCCTGCGGTGCAAGAACAAATCACTTGTAAAATGGCCGCCGTGGCTATTTCTGAGTGCTTTGCGCATGCACATTGGAGATGTCCCAGGGAACAAGGCACATTATGCTAGAGTCTACTAGCTGATGGAGAGGAGGGGGCCCACAATGGAGGCTGCACGAGGGTCCCCTCCTCTCTTAAAACACCCCTGACCGGAAGCCATAACTCTTATGGGCCCTACACACTTGCCAATGTCTCCGATTTGGACGATGTTCGATTTCAACGATTAACAACCATCATCCAAATTGGCTTGCTATGCTAAACGAGGGAAAACCAATGATGAACGACTGCAGGGACGCGGGTAATGAACGATTTATCGTTCATTACTAAACGAGATCATTCCTATCGCTCATACACATCGTTAAGTGTGTAAGGCCCATTAGTTCCCAGCCATCAAATTGTTTTGTTTTTTTCATGTACAGTACCCTCATTGTAAACCTCTGTCTCTACCTTTGTAGCATGTGCTAACAGACTGTAACAGTAGCTTAGATGTCAGTGAAATATTGTTTCTAATAAATAGAAAAATAGAAACACACATTTTTTATATAAAATAACACCAAATCAATGTGCAATAATCTGTAAATAAAGCACATATATAAGCTATCCTTATAAACATATACTACATCTAGCTGCATGTTTGTGGATTTATTGTAATTGCATTAAAAAGGCAAAATCTCCGTTTATTTATCTCTTTTATTGATAATATACTGATTCCGTGAAATACCAAATAAAATAATTCCAAATGGTACAGTACCAAAAACACTATAACTTTATTTGGATAGACTAGAAAATAAAAAGTTAATTGTGCAGAATTACAGAGATAATGAGAACATGGCTTAAGTGGTTAAACATTATCATGAAAAAGGAGATGTATTATATATGAAGACTATCCAAAAATAGAAGATATCATATTAATTATATACAGTACTGTACATGCAGACTTTCCAAGCTATAAAATGCATTAGCTAAGTGTTGTCAATCTGTTGCCATGTCACAAAACTGCTTCATTATTAATGCTGCAGGCTGATGTTATCTTTGTAAGAAGAGCTTCCACTGGTTAAATCTTTATATTTCTACTGCTTGAAATCCACTGGATATAATCCCCATTATTTAATTAACCTTTATTATTATTATTATTATTATTATTATTATTATTACTACTACTACTACTACTAGTTATTATACATAGCGCACACACAGTAGCGGATCTTGCCACAGGCAAGCAGTACTTTTGCCCGGGGCGCCGCCTCCTGGAGGGCGCCGCACCAGGGCAAGATCCGCTGCTGCTGTGCCCCCCGCTGCCCGCTGCCCCCCGCCGCTGTGAAGGGAAACTAGAGTTTCCCTTTGTGGAGAGGTCCTTTACTGTGCGGTGCGCAATGACGTCAACTCTAGTTTCCCTTCACAGCGGCCAGCGGCAGCGGGGGGCACATTTCAGAGCGCTACAGTAGTCAGGGCAGGGGGCGTAAATGACCACGCCCCCTGTACAAAGCCACGCCCCCCATTGCCGCCCGGGGCGCGCAAAGCCCCAGAACCGGCCCTGCGCACACATATTCCGCAGCACTTTTCACAGAGAATATTTGGCCATTCACATCAGTCCCTGCCCCAGTGGAGTTTATAATCTATATTCCCTACCACATGTACATGCAGACACATTCACCTGCCAGTATATTTTTGGATTGTGGGAGGAAACTGTAGTAACCTGGAGGAAACCCACGCAAACACAGGGAGAATATACAGTCCTCACACAGTTAGGGCCATGGTGGGAACTGAACCACTGCTGTGAGGCAGTAATTCTAACCATTACACCGTGCTACCAAAGAGTCTGTGACCTCTCTGAAATCAGTATAATCTCCTTACAAATGGTCATGGTCTAAGCAAAGAGTACCAGCATTTTAAGCTGGTACCTCCAGAGGTATGTACAGTATTTGAACCGCTATCAGGCAGCGGATAGAAGAGGTATGAAAAATAATGACTTGAAGGTAAATAGTACAATTAAAAAGGATAAGACATAAAGTCAACAGGCTAGATGCGTCATCGCTTGGAGAGTGATAAAATGGAGAGAAAACGTACCAGCCAATCGGCTCCTAACTGCCATGTCACAGGCTATGTTTGAAAAGTGACAGTTAGGAGCTGATTGACTGGTACTTTTTCTCTCCATTTTATCACTCTCCAAGCGATGACGCATCTAGCCCAACATCTATCTGAATAAAGAGATTAGATATTTGTTCAAATAAAGTTTGGCCCACTTATGGAAAGTTTAAATTTATCATATTGTAACCTCTGGTTAAAATAATTTTATTAAACATTCCTTTCCTATGGTAAATGTAGTGTGGGGATATATGTGATGACATGTAAAATGTAAATGTAAAGTAAATGTATGAGCTAAATGTAATGTACTGTATGTGCATGCTTTTAAAAATGTATATATATTTCAATAGGTTAATAACACTGCATGTCAGATACAATTAGTGGCAGTGGACTTTAGTGCTGCAAACTGCACTAATACATTTCACAGACACTGGTGACAGTTACAGAAAGGGACGGAGTGATACAGCTAGGGACTGGAGGCAGAGACTGCAGGGCTGTAGGTGACAGGGCTATGGCCCTCATTCCGAGTTGATCGCTCACCGCCGATTTTCGCAGTGCAGCGATCAGGTTGAAAAAATAAGATTTTACTCACCGGTAAATCTATTTCTTGTAGTCCGTAGTGAATGCTGGGTACTCCGTAAGGACCATGGGGAATAGACGGGCTCCGCAGAAGACTGGGCACTTCTTTAAAGAAAAGATTAGGTACTACATCTGGTGTGCACTGGCTCCTCCCTCTATGCCCCTCCTCCAGACCTCAGTTAGGGAAACTGTGCCCGGAAGAGCTGACATTACAAGGAAAGGATTTGGAATCCAGGGTAAGACTCATACCAGCCACACCAATCACACCGTACAACTCGTGATAACTATACCCAGTTAACAGTATGAACAACAACTGAGCCTCATTAAACTGATGGCTCAGAACAAAAAACCCTATAGTTAAGCAATAACTATATACACGTATTGCAGAATTCCGCACTTGGGACGGGCTCCCAGCATCCACTACGGACTACGAGAAATAGATTTACCGGTGAGTAAAATCTTATTTTCTCTGACGTCCTAGTGGATGCTGGGTACTCCGTAAGGACCATGGGGATTATACCAAAGCTCCCAAACGGGCGGGAGAGTGCGGATGACTCTGCAGCACCGAATGAGCAAACTCAAGGTCCTCCTCAGCCAGGGTATCAAACTTGTAGAATTTTGCAAACGTGTTTGATCCCGACCAGGTAGCAGCTCGGCAAAGTTGTAAAGCCGAGACCCCTCGGGCAGCCGCCCAAGAAGAGCCCACCTTCCTCGTGGAATGGGCTTTGACTGATTTAGGATGCGGCAGTCCAGCCGCAGAATGTGCAAGTTGAATCGTGCAACAGATCCAGCGAGCAATAGTCTGCTTAGAGGCAGGAGCACCCAGCTTGTTGGGTGCATGCAGGATAAACAGCGAGTCAGTTTTTCTGACTCTAGCCGTCCTGGAAACATAGATTTTCAGGGCCCGGACTACGTCCAGCAACTTGGAAGCCTCCAAGTCCTGAGTAGCCGCAGGCACCACAATAGGTTGGTTCAAATGAAACGCTGATACCACCTTAGGGAGAAATTGGGGACGAGTCCTCAATTCTGCCCTGGTCATATGGAAGATCAGATAGGGGCTCTTACATGACAAAGCCGCCAATTCTGACACACGCCTAGCCGAAGCCAAGGCCAAAAGCATGACCACTTTCCACGTGAGATATTTCAACTCCACGGTCTGAAGTGGCTCAAACCAATGTGATTTTAGGAAATCCAACACAACGTTGAGATCCCAAGGTGCCACTGGAGGCACAAAAGGGGGCTGAATATGCAGCACTCCCTTAACAAACGTCTGAACTTCAGGCAGTGAAGCCAGTTCTTTTTGAAAGAAAATAGACAGGGCCGAAATCTGGACTTTAATGGATCCCAATTTTAGGCCCATAGTCACTCCTGACTGTAGGAAGTGCAGAAATCGACCCAGCTGAAATTCTTCTGTTGGGGCCTTCATAGCCTCACACCAAGCAACATATTTTCGCCATATGCGGTGATAATGTTTTGCTGTCACATCCTTCCTAGCTTTTATCAGCGTAGGAATGACTTCAACCGGAATGCCCTTTTCCATCAGGATCCGGCGTTCAACCGCCATGCCGTCAAATGCAGCCGCGGTAAGTCTTGGAACAGACAGGGCCCCTGCTGTAGCAGGTCCTGTCGGAGCGGCAGAGGCCAAGGGTCCTCTGAGATCATTTCTTGTAGTTCCGGGTACCAAGTCCTTCTTGGCCAATCCGGAACGATGAGTATAGTTCTTACTCCTCTCTTTCTTATTATCCTCAGTACCTTTGGTATGAGAGGAAGAGGAGGGAACACATAAACCGACTGGTACACCCACGGTGTCACTAGAGCGTCCACAGCTATCGCCTGAGGGTCCCTTGACCTGGCGCAATATCTTTTTAGCTTTTTGTTGAGGCGGGACGCCATCATGTCCACCTGTGGCCTTTCCCAACGATTTACAATCAGCTGGAAGACTTCTGGATGAAGTCCCCACTCTCCCGGGTGGAGGTCGTGCCTGCTGAGGAAGTCTGCTTCCCAGTTGTCCACTCCCGGAATGAACACTGCTGACAGTGCTATCACATGATTTTTCCGCCCATCGGAGAATCCTTGTGGCTTCTGCCATCGCCATCCTGCTTCTTGTGCCGCCCTGTCGGTTTACATGGGCGACCGCCGTGATGTTGTCTGACTGAATCAGCACCGGCTGGTTTTGAAGCAGGGGTCTTGCCTGACTTAGGGCATTGTAAATGGCCCTTAGTTCCAGAATGTTTATGTGTAGGGAAGCTTCCTGACTCGACCATTGTCCTTGGAAGTTTCTTCCCTGAGTGACTGCCCCCCAACCTCGGAGGCTTGCATCCGTGGTCACCAGGACCCAGTCCTGTATGCCGAATCTGCGGCCCTCGAGTAGATGAGCACTCTGCAGCCACCACAGCAGAGACACCCTGGCCCTCGGGGACAGGGTGATCAGCCGATGCATCTGAAGATGCGATCCGGACCACTTGTCTAACAGATCCCACTGAAAGATCCGTGCATGGAACCTGCCAAATGGAATTGCCTCGTAAGAAGCTACCATCTTTACCAGGACTCGCGTGCAGTGATGCACCGACACCTGTTTTGGTTTTAGGAGGTCTCTGACCAGAGATGACAACTCCTTGGCCTTCTCCTCCGGGAGAAACACCTTCTTCTGTTCTGTGTCCAGAATCATACCCAGGAACAGCAGACGCGTCGTAGGAACCAGCTGCGACTTCGGGATATTCAGAATCCAGCCGTGCTGTTGTAGCACTTCCTGAGATAGTGCTACTCCGACCAACAACTGCTCCCTGGACCTCGCCTTTATAAGGAGATCGTCCAAGTACGGGATAATTATAACTCCCTTCTTTCGAAGGAGTATCATCATTTCGGCCATTACTTTGGTAAATACCCTCGGTGCCGTGGACAGACCAAACGGCAACGTCTGGAATTGGTAATGGCAGTCCTGTACCACAAAACGGAGGTACACCTGGTGAGGTGGGTAAATGGGGACATGTAGGTAAGCATCCTTGATGTCCAGTGATACCATGTAATCCCCCTCTTCCAGGCTTGCAATAACCGCCCTGAGCGATTCCATTTTCAACTTGAACTTCCTTATATAAGTGTTCAAGGATTTCAAATTTAGAATGGGTCTCACCGAACCGTCAGGTTTCGGTACCACAAACATTGTGGAATATTAACCACATCCCTGTTGAAGGAGGGGAACTTTGATTATCACCTGCTGGAGGTACAGCTTGTGAATTGCCGCTAGTACTACCTCCCTGTCCTGGGGAGTAGCTGGCAAGGCTGATTTGAGGTAACGGCGAGGGGGAGACGTCTCGAATTCCAGCTTGTATCCCTGAGATACCACTTGTAGAACCCAGAGATCCACCTGTGAGCGAACCCACTGGTCGCTGAAGTTCCGGAGACGGGCCCCCACCGCACCTGGCTCCACATGTGGAGCCCCAGCATCATGCGGTGGACTTAGTGGAAGCAGGGAAGGATTTTTGTTCTTGGGAACTGGCTGTATGGTGCAGCTTTTTCCCTCTACCCCTGCCTCTGGGCAGAAAGGACGCGCCTCTAACCCACTTGCCTTTTTGAGGCCGAAAGGACTGTACTTGATAATACGGTGCTTTCTTAGGCTGTGAGGGAACCTGAGGTAAAAAAGTCGACTTCCCAGCTGTTGCTGTGGATACGAGGTCCGAAAGACCGTCCCCAAACAATTCCTCACCCTTATAAGGTAAAATTTCCATGTGCCTTTTAGAATCAGCATCACCTGTCCACTGCCGAGTCCGTAATACTCTCCTGGCAGAAATGGACATCGCATTAATTCTAGATGCCAGCCGGCAAATGTCCCTCTGTGCATCTCTCATATATAAGACTACGTCTTTAATATGCTCTATGGTTAGCAATATAGTGTCCCTGTCAAGGGAATCAATGTTATCAGACAGGGAATCAGACCACCCTGCTGCAGCACTACACATCCATGCTGAAGCAATAGCAGGTCTCAGTATAGTACCTGAGTGTGTATACACAGACTTCAGGATAGCCTCCTGCTTTCTATCTGCAGGCTCCTTTAAGGCGGCCGTATCCTGAGACGGCAGTGCCACCTTTTTTGATAAGCGTGTGAGCGCCTTGTCCACCTTAGGGGATGTCTCCCAGCGTAAACTATCCGTTGGCGGGAAAGGGTACGCCATTAGTAACCGCTTAGAAATTACTAGTTTCTTATCTGGGGAACCCCACGCTTCTTCACACAATTCATTTAACTCATCAGATGGGGGAAAAGTCACTGGCTGCTTTTTCTCCCCAAAGATAATACCCTTTTTTGTGGTAACCGGGTTAATGTCAGAAATGTGCAACACATTTTTCATTGCCGTAATCATGCATCGGATGGCCCTAGTGGATTGTATATTTGTCTCATCCTCGTCGACACTAGAGTCAGACTCCGTGTCGACATCTGTGTCTGCCATCTGAGGTAGCGGGCGTTTTTGAGCCCCTGACGGCCTCTGAGATGCCTGGGCAGGCGCGGGCAGAGATGCCGGCTGTTCCAAAGCTGCGTCATCGAACCTTTTATGCAAGGAGTTGACACTGTCGGTTAATACCTTCCACATATCCATCCACTCAGGTGTCGGCCCCGCAGGGGGCGACATCACACTTATCGGCACCTGCTCCGCCTCCACGTAAGCATCCTCATCAAACATGTCGACACAGCCGTACCGACACACCGCACACACACACACAGGGAATGCTCTGACTGAGGACAGGACCCCACAAAGTCCTTTGGGGAGACAGAGAGAGAGTATGCCAGCACACACCAGAGCGCTATATAACTGAGGGATAGACACTATACACAAAGTGAATTTTCCCCCTATAGCTGCTTATATCACAATTTGCGCCTAAATTTATGTGCCCCCCCTCTCTTTTTTACCCTTTCTGTAGTGTATATTGCAGGGGAGAGCCTGGGGAGCGTCCTTCCAGCGGAGCTGTGAAGAGAAAATGGCGCTGGCTGTGCTGAGGGAGATAGCCCCGCCCCTTCAACGGCGGGCTTCTCCCGCTTTTTATATCGTTAATGGCGGGGGTTTCTGCACATATACAGTGTTAAACACTGTATTATGTGCCTTTTATTGCCAAAAGGTATATTAATTGCAGCCCAGGGCGCCCCCTTCCCCCCCAGCGCCCTGCACCCACCAGTGACCGGAGCGTGTGGTGTGCTGTGGGAGCAATGGCGCACAGCTGCAGTGCTGTGCCCTACCTTATTGAAGACCGAAGTCTTCAGCCGCCGATTTCCTCCGTTTTTTTTCCGTCTTCTGGCTCTGCAAGGGGGACGGCGGCGCGGCTCCGGGAACGGACGATCGAGGTCGGGCCCTGTGTTCGATCCCTCTGGAGCTAATGGTGTCCAGTAGCCTAGAAGCACAAGCTAGCTGCAAGCAGGTAGGTTTGCTTCTCTCCCCTAAGTCCCACGTAGCAGTGAGTCTGTTGCCAGCAGATCTCACTGAAAATAAAAAACCTAACAAATACTTTTCTTTCTAGGAAGCTCAGGAGAGCCCCTAGAGTGCATCCAGCTCTCGCCGGGCACAGATTCTAACTGAGGTCTGGAGGAGGGGCATAGAGGGAGGAGCCAGTGCACACCAGATGTAGTACCTAATCTTTTCTTTAAAGAAGTGCCCAGTTTCCTGCGGATTCCGTCTATTCCCCATGGTCCTTACGGAGTACCCAGCATCCACTAGGACGTCAGAGAAATGGCAATTCTGCGCATGCGCATGGTACGCAGCGCGCATGCGCTAAGTACTTTCACACAAAACGTTGTAGTTTAACACAAGCTCAAGCGATACTTTTCAGTCGCTGGAGTGTTCGTTGTTTGATTGACAGGAAGTGGGTGTTTCTGGGCGGCAACTCAGCGTTTTCCGGGAGTGTGCTAAAAAACGCAGGCATGCCAGGTAAAAACGCAGGAGTGGCTGGAGAAACGGGGGAGTGGCTGGCCGAACGCAGAGCGTGTTTATGACGTCAAACCAGGAACTAAACAGACTGCAATCATCGCAAGCTAGGAGTAAGTCTTGAGCCACTCTGAAACTGCATGAAATTTTTCAGTTGCAGAACTGCTAACCTTTTCGTTTGCACTTCTGCTAAACTAAGATACACTCCCAGAGGGCGGCGGCTTAGCGTTTGCACTGCTGCTAAAAGCAGAGTGCGAGCGATCAACTCGGAATGTGAGGAGTCAGACCTGCTGATCTGGAGCACAGCTGTGTGCCTCATATGCTGTACTGCGAGAGTGAAGGACCCAGTACCACTGAAAGGAGTGACAGGGAGGCAGTCTCTCACGCAATGAAGGGGAAGCGACTAAGGGCAAAGGATGTGGCTTTTCTGTGTGACGTCCTGCCTGACAGACTAAACTAATCCAGGAGTGGTGAGAACACTGTCTTGACAACTGAGAGTCCTGTCACATACACATAGACTTACTGCTAAAGCCCAAGGCAGCCTAAGTACATTCAGTGCAGCACATAAGGGAGCGAGAGGTAGCGGTCACCTATTGTACTCATATATTAGAAGGACTGGGAAAAAAAATAACACTGACAGTCTAAGTAGCTGGAGAGAGTCTCTACTTTACTACCTCAGGGATATACGTTTCACTGAAAAAAAATGTATTCCTCCATCCCTCAATAGGGAAGCTGTCTTGAGTTTTCATTTTCACAAAGATAGAGAGAGCAGAGCAAAGTGTGGCAATCACTTACAAACCCTAATAAGCAGCTATGGCAGAGTGACAACCTCTCACACATCTTTACCTCAGGTACACAGCTGGTTAGAGTAACACACCCATGCAGCAGGTGGGTTTACACATTTGCTGTCCAGATACAGTATACAGTACTATTGGATTCCCAAACAGCCTTGCAGAACGAATAAACTAAGATCTAGTACTACAAGCATGAACTAAATCTCCTTATAACTCTAGAGATTAAAACTAAGGAACACATTTGGATCTAAAGCAGACTTTTACTCCATATACTACGATATACAGTATATGTATATATGCATATATACCACCTTTCTAGAAGTTAACCATATAACTACTGTAACTTGGATCCTGAATACAACCACCTCACATAAACAAGAGAAAACTTGAAACTAATTACAGGATTGGTTTAAGTGCACCACCGTAGCATGGCCATGCATACAGACTAGAGATGAGCGCCGGAAATTTTTCGGGTTTTGTGTTTTGGTTTTGGGTTCGGTTCCGCGGCCGTGTTTTGGGTTCGACCGCGTTTTGGCAAAACCTCACCGAATTTTTTTTGTCGGATTCGGGTGTGTTTTGGATTCGGGTGTTTTTTTCAAAAAACCCTAAAAAACAGCTTAAATCATAGAATTTGGGGGTCATTTTGATCCCAAAGTATTATTAACCTCAAAAACCATAATTTACACTCATTTTCAGTCTATTCTGAATACCTCACAATATTATTTTTAGTCCTAAAATTTGCACCTAGGTCGCTGGATGACTAAGCTAAGCGACCCTAGTGGCCGACACAAACACCGGGCCCATCTAGGAGTGTCACTGCAGTGTCACGCAGGATGGCCCTTCCAAAAAACCCTCCCCAAACAGCACATGACGCAAAGAAAAAAAGAGGCGCAATGAGGTAGCTGTGTGAGTAAGATAAGCGACCCTAGTGGCCGACACAAACACCGGGCCCATCTAGGAGTGGCACTGCAGTGTCACGCAGGATGTCCCTTCCAAAAAACCCTCCCCAAACAGCACATGACGCAAAGAAAAAAAGAGGCGCAATGAGGTAGCTGTGTGAGTAAGATAAGCGACCCTAGTGGCCGACACAAACACCGGGCCCATCTAGGAGTGTCACTGCAGTGTCACGCAGGATGTCCCTTCCAAAAAACCCTCCCCAAACAGCACATGACGCAAAGAAAAAAAGAGGCGCAATGAGGTAGCTGTGTGAGTAAGATAAGCGACCCTAGTGGCCGACACAAACACCGGGCCCATCTAGGAGTGTCACTGCAGTGTCACGCAGGATGTCCCTTCCAAAAAACCCTCCCCAAACAGCACATGACGCAAAGAAAAAAAGAGGCGCAATGAGGTAGCTGTGTGAGTAAGATAAGCGACCCTAGTGGCCGACACAAACACCGGGCCCATCTAGGAGTGTCACGCAGGATGTCCCTTCCAAAAAACCCTCCCCAAACAGCACATGACGCAAAGAAAAAAAGAGGCGCAATGAGGTAGCTGTGTGAGTAAGATAAGCGACCCTAGTGGCCGACACAAACACCGGGCCCATCTAGGAGTGTCACTGCAGTGTCACGCAGGATGTCCCTTCCAAAAAACCCTCCCCAAACAGCACATGACGCAAAGAAAAAAAGAGGCGCAATGAGGTAGCTGTGTGAGTAAGATAAGCGACCCTAGTGGCCGACACAAACACCGGGCCCATCTAGGAGTGGCACTGCAGTGTCACGCAGGATGTCCCTTCCAAAAAACCCTCCCCAAACAGCACATGACGCAAAGAAAAAAAGAGGCGCAATGAGGTAGCTGTGTGAGTAAGATAAGCGACCCTAGTGGCCGACACAAACA
This sequence comes from Pseudophryne corroboree, assembly GCF_028390025.1. Classification (NCBI taxonomy): domain Eukaryota; kingdom Metazoa; phylum Chordata; class Amphibia; order Anura; family Myobatrachidae; genus Pseudophryne; species Pseudophryne corroboree. The sequence continues at coordinate 338,689,395 of NC_086448.1, read as the reverse complement.
CCGGGCCCATCTAGGAGTGGCACTGCAGTGTCACGCAGGATGTCCCTTCCAAAAAACCCTCCCCAAACAGCACATGACGCAAAGAAAAATTAAAGAAAAAAGAGGTGCAAGATGAAATTGTCCTTGGGCCCTCCCACCCACCCTTATGTTGTATAAACAGGACATGCACACTTTAACCAACCCATCATTTCAGTGACAGGGTCTGCCACACGACTGTGACTGAAATGACGGGTTGGTTTGGACCCCCACCAAAAAAGAAGCAATTAATCTCTCCTTGCACAAACTGGCTCTACAGAGGCAAGATGTCCACCTCATCATCATCCTCCGATATATCACCGTGTACATCCCCCTCCTCACAGATTATCAATTCGTCCCCACTGGAATCCACCATCTCAGCTCCCTGTGTACTTTGTGGAGGCAATTGCTGCTGGTCACTGTCTCCACGGAGGAATTGATTATAATTCATTTTAATGAACATCATCTTCTCCACATTTTCTGGATGTAACCTCGTACGCCGATTGCTGACAAGGTGAGCGGCGGCACTAAACACTCTTTCGGAGTACACACTTGTGGGAGGGCAACTTAGGTAGAATAAAGCCAGTTTGTGCAAGGGCCTCCAAATTGCCTCTTTTTCCTGCCAGTATAAGTACGGACTGTGTGACGTGCCTACTTGGATGTGGTCACTCATATAATCCTCCACCATTCTTTCAATGGTGAGAGAATCATATGCAGTGACAGTAGACGACATGTCCGTAATCGTTGTCAGGTCCTTCAGTCCGGACCAGATGTCAGCATCAGCAGTCGCTCCAGACTGCCCTGCATCACCGCCAGCGGGTGGGCTCGGAATTCTGAGCCTTTTCCTCGCACCCCCAGTTGCGGGAGAATGTGAAGGAGGAGATGTTGACAGGTCGCGTTCCGCTTGACTTGACAATTTTCTCACCAGCAGGTCTTTCAACCCCAGCAGACTTGTGTCTGGCGGAAAGAGAGATCCAAGGTAGGCTTTAAATCTAGGATCGAGCACGGTGGCCAAAATGTAGTGCTCTGATTTCAACAGATTGACCACCCGTGAATCCTTGTTAAGCGAATTAAGGGCTCCATCCACAAGTCCCACATGCCTAGCGGAATCGCTCCGTGTTAGCTCCTCCTTCAATGTCTCCAGCTTCTTCTGCAAAAGCCTGATGAGGGGAATGACCTGACTCAGGCTGGCAGTGTCTGAACTGACTTCACGTGTGGCAAGTTCAAAGGGCATCAGAACCTTGCACAACGTTGAAATCATTCTCCACTGCGCTTGAGACAGGTTCATTCCACCTCCTATATCGTGCTCAATTGTATAGGCTTGAATGGCCTTTTGCTGCTCCTCCAACCTCTGAAGCATATAGAGGGTTGAATTCCACCTCGTTACCACTTCTTGCTTCAGATGATGGCAGGGCAGGTTCAGTAGTTTTTGGTGGTGCTCCAGTCTTCTGTACGTGGTGCCTGTACGCCGAAAGTGTCCCGCAATTCTTCTGGCCACCGACAGCATCTCTTGCACGCCCCTGTCGTTTTTAAAAAAATTCTGCACCACCAAATTCAAGGTATGTGCAAAACATGGGACGTGCTGGAATTTGCCCATATTTAATGCACACACAATATTGCTGGCGTTGTCCGATGCCACAAATCCACAGGAGAGTCCAATTGGGGTAAGCCATTCCGCGATGATCTTCCTCAGTTGCCGTAAGAGGTTTTCAGCTGTGTGCGTATTCTGGAAAGCGGTGATACAAAGCGTAGCCTGCCTAGGAAAGAGTTGGCGTTTGCGAGATGCTGCTACTGGTGCCGCCGCTGCTGTTCTTGCGGCGGGAGTCCATACATCTACCCAGTGGGCTGTCACAGTCATATAGTCCTGACCCTGCCCTGCTCCACTTGTCCACATGTCCGTGGTTAAGTGGACATTGGGTACAGCTGCATTTTTTAGGACACTGGTGAGTCTTTTTCTGAGGTCTGTGTACATTTTCGGTATCGCCTGCCTAGAGAAGTGGAACCTAGATGGTATTTGGTAACGGGGGCACACTACCTCAAGAAATTGTGTAGTTCCCTGTGAACTAACGGCGGATACCGGACGCACGTCTAACACCAACATAGTTGTCAAGGCCTCAGTTATCCGCTTTGCAGCAGGATGACTGCTGTGATATTTCATCTTCCTCGCAAAGGACTGTTGGACAGTCAATTGCTTACTGGAAGTAGTACAAGTGGTCTTCCGACTTCCCCTCTGGGATGACCATCGACTCCCAGCAGCAACAACAGCAGCGCCAGCAGCAGTAGGCGTTACACGCAAGGATGCATCGGAGGAATCCCAGGCAGGAGAGGAATCGTCAGAATTGCCAGTGACATGGCCTGCAGGACTATTGGCATTCCTGGGGAAGGAGGAAATTGACACTGAGGGAGTTGGTGGGGTGGTTTGCGTGAGCTTGGTTACAAGAGGAAGGGATTTACTGGTCAGTGGACTGCTTCCGCTGTCACCCAAAGTTTTTGAACTTGTCACTGACTTATTATGAATGTGCTGCAGGTGACGTATAAGGGAGGATGTTCCGAGGTGGTTAACGTCCTTACCCCTACTTATTACAGCTTGACAAAGGCAACACACGGCTTGACACCTGTTGTCCGCTTTTCTGTTGAAATACCTCCACACTGAAGAGCTGATTTTTTTTGTATTTTCACCAGGCATGTCAACGGCCATATTCCTCCCACGGACAACAGGTGTCTCCCCGGGTGCCTGACTTAAACAAACCACCTCACCATCAGAATCCTGGTCAATTTCCTCCCCAGCGCCAGCAACACCCATATCCTCCTCATCCTGGTGTACTTCAACACTGACATCTTCAATCTGACTATCAGGAACTGGACTGCGGGTGTTCCTTCCAGCACTTGCAGGGGGCGTGCAAATGGTGGAAGGCGCATGCTCTTCACGTCCAGTGTTGGGAAGGTCAGGCATCGCAACCGACACAATTGGACTCTCCTTGTGGATTTGGGATTTCGAAGAACGCACAGTTCTTTGCGGTGCTTTTGCCAGCTTGAGTCTTTTCGGTTTTCTAGCGAGAGGCTGAGTGCTTCCATCCTCATGTGAAGCTGAACCACTAGCCATGAACATAGGCCAGGGCCTCAGCCGTTCCTTGCCACTCCGTGTGGTAAATGGCATATTGGCAAGTTTACGCTTCTCCTCCGACAATTTTATTTTAGGTTTTGGAGTCCTTTTTTTACTGATATTTGGTGTTTTGGATTTGACATGCTCTGTACTATGACATTGGGCATCGGCCTTGGCAGACGACGTTGCTGGCATTTCATCGTCTCGGCCATGACTAGTGGCAGCAGCTTCAGCACGAGGTGGAAGTGGATCTTGATCTTTCCCTAATTTTGGAACCTCAACATTTTTGTTCTCCATATTTTAATAGGCACAACTAAAAGGCACCTCAGGTAAACAATGGAGATGGATGGATACTAGTATACTTATGGATGGACTGCCGAGTGCCGACACAGAGGTAGCTACAGCCGTGGACTACCGTACTGTGTCTGCTGCTAATATAGACTGGATGATAATGAGATGAAATCAATATATATATATGTATGTATATATAATATCACTAGTACTGCAGCCGGACAGGTAGATAATATATTTATTAGGTAATGGTGACTGATGACGGACCTGCTGGACACTGTCAGCTCAGCAGCACCGCAGACTGCTACAGTAAGCTACTATACTATAGTAGTATGTACAAAGAAGAAAGAAAAAAAAAAAAACCACGGGTAGGTGGTATACAATTATGGATGGACTGCCGAGTGCCGACACAGAGGTAGCTATAGCCGTGAACTAACGTACTGTGTCTGCTGCTAATATAGACTGGATGATTGATAATGAGATGAAATCAATATATATATGTATGTATATATAATATCACTAGTACTGCAGCCGGACAGGTAGATAATATATTTATTAGGTAATGATGACTGATGACGGACCTGCTGGACACTGTCAGCTCAGCAGCACCGCAGACTGCTACAGTAAGCTACTATACTATAATAGTATGTACAAAGAAGAAAGAAAAAAAAAAACCACGGGTAGGTGGTATACAATTATGGATGGACTGCTGAGTGCCGACACAGAGGTAGCTACAGCCGTGGACTAATGTACTGTGTCTGCTGCTAATATAGACTGGATGATTGATAATGAGATGAAATCAATATATATATGTATGTATATATAATATCACTAGTACTGCAGCCGGACAGGTAGATAATATATTTATTAGGTAATGATGACTGATGACGGACCTGCTGGACACTGTCAGCTCAGCAGCACCGCAGACTGCTACAGTAAGCTACTATACTCTATAGTAGTATGTACAAAGAAGAAAGAAAAAAAAAAACCACGGGTAGGTGGTATACAATTATGGATGGACTGCCGAGTGCCGACACAGAGGTAGCTACAGCCGTGGACTAACGTACTGTGTCTGCTGCTAATATAGACTGGATGATTGATAATGAGATGAAATCAATATATATATGTATGTATATATAATATCACTAGTACTGCAGCCGGACAGGTAGATAATATATTTATTAGGTAATGATGACTGATGACGGACCTGCTGGACACTGTCAGCTCAGCAGCACCGCAGACTGCTACAGTAAGCTACTATACTATAGTAGTATGTACAAAGAAGAAAGAAAAAAAAAACCACGGGTAGGTGGTATACAATTATGGATGGACTGCCGAGTGCCGACACAGAGGTAGCTACAGCCGTGGACTAACGTACTGTGTCTGCTGCTAATATAGACTGGATGATTGATAATGAGATGAAATCAATATATATATGTATGTATATATAATATCACTAGTACTGCAGCCGGACAGGTAGATAATATATTTATTAGGTAATGATGACTGATGACGGACCTGCTGGACACTGTCAGCTCAGCAGCACCGCAGACTGCTACAGTAAGCTACTATACTCTATAGTAGTATGTACAAAGAAGAAAAAAAAAAAAAAAAACCACGGGTAGGTGGTATACAATTATGGATGGACTGCCGAGTGCCGACACAGAGGTAGCTACAGCCGTGGACTAACGTACTGTGTCTGCTGCTAATATAGACTGGATGATTGATAATGAGATGAAATCAATATATATATGTATGTATATATAATATCACTAGTACTGCAGCCGGACAGGTAGATAATATATTTATTAGGTAATGATGACTGATGACGGACCTGCTGGACACTGTCAGCTCAGCAGCACCGCAGACTGCTACAGTAAGCTACTATACTCTATAGTAGTATGTACAAAGAAGAAAGAAAAAAAAAAACCACGGGTAGGTGGTATACAATTATGGATGGACTGCCGAGTGCCGACACAGAGGTAGCTACAGCCGTGGACTAACGTACTGTGTCTGCTGCTAATATAGAGTCTAGACTGGATGATAAATTATTGATAATGAGATGAAATCAATATAATATCACTAGTACTGCAGCCGGACAGGTACTATATATATTTATTATGTACTGACTGATGACGGACCTGCTGGACACTGTCAGGTCAGCACAGCACCGCAGACTGCTACAGTAAGCTACTATAGTAGTATGTATAAAGAAGAATGAAAAAAAAAAAAACCACGGGTAGGTGGTATACAATATTATATATATATATATATATATATATATATTATATACAATTATATATATATATATATTAAACTGGTGGTGATTGATTATTAAACTGGTGGTCACTTCAGGTCACGTTGCAACTTGCAACTAGTACTCCGAGGCCTAAGCAGACAATCACAAAATATATTATTATACTGGTGGTCAGTGTGGTCACAACAATGGCAGTGTGGCACTGACTCTGGCAGCAAAAGTGTGCACTGTACGTTATATGTACTCCTGAGTCCTGCTCTCAGACTCTAACTGCTCCCCACTGTCAGTGTCTCCCCCACAAGTCAGATAATACACTTACAGTCACACTATCTAATCTATAAATATCACTTCAGCAAGTAGTATAGTAGTATACAGTATTGTAGTACTCCTCCTAATAATGCTCCCCAAAATACTGTGTCTCTCTCTTCTCTAAACGGAGAGGACGCCAGCCACGTCCTCTCCCTATGACTCTCAATGCACGTGTGAAAATGGCGGCGACGCGCGGCTCCTTATATAGAATCCGAGTCTCGCGATAGAATCCGAGCCTCGCGAGAATCCGACAGCGTGATGATGACGTTCGGGCGCGCTCGGGTTAGCCGAGCAAGGCGGGAAGATCCGAGCCTGCTCGGACCCGTGTAAAAAACCTGAAGTTCGGGCGGGTTCGGATTCAGAGGAACCGAACCCGCTCATCTCTAATACAGACTAGCAAAAAGTTGGTATTTGGTTTGATATCAGTAATTATATTATAACGTTTGTGTTAAGCCTTGTATGCTAATAGCTTGTACATGCCAATTATAACCTTTTATGTTGCAGCCAGAAGAAGTGACACAGAGCAATAAATGTGTTTCTTTTCAAAGGTGTACACGTTTGTGGAAATAAATTAATGTCAATTTATGGGTGTACTTACTGACAAAGTAATAGGTAATAAAATATACTACTAGGGAATGTTCCCAAGTACACTCCAATAGA